>NW_018127986.1:1962475-1991493 GCF_001952655.1 Monopterus albus | reverse complement strand
AAAGGCTTGAAATATTTCACTTTGTGTGTAGTGAACTAATATAACATACAAGTTTCACTTTTTGAAACAAATTATTGAAATAAATGGACTTTTCCTTGATATTCTAATTTTTTGGCACATACCTGTACAGCAGGATAGAGGCCGGGCCCAAAACGCACCGACACACACGGAACGTATCGAAATATGTTGTGCAATAGTGTCTTCAATCTATTACAACTACAGTATGTTTTAAATAAGAAATAAGAGCCACCTTGCTAATTCTTATGAAGCATTAAGACTTTTGAAATACAGCTAAAATGTCCTGAAATAACCAAAAAATGTTTTTATAGTGAGGATAAAATCTCGAACAGGGATTTAAGGGGTTGAGATTACAGCCAGAAAACACTGTTTAATGTTCACTGTTGCCATTTAAGACCGACTTTGGAAAGTGTGAGCTTATCTTTAAGGGAATAAAATTCTCATCATATCTTAAGCCCCATGTACTTTGACTATTAATAGCCATTAGACTAGTTTATGAAATACTACCGGATTACAAACAGGCCATTAAGGATTTACAGTAAGAAATTTAATCACACTTTCCATTGATTATAGCATTACACACAAACTTTAGATTCCTGACCTGGCCTTGTAGTTTCAGCTGCTGTTGTGACTCCTGTACTTATTCTAATCTGCACAGCACATTAGTTGGATTTCCTGTATTGGTTATGGTCATGACAGATCTTTGGTTTTTTTAGTCAGCGTGGTTGTGATGCTGCACTTCTGCCCAATGACAATTTCATTTCAAAAGTGACAACATATCTTACAGTGCCTGTGCCTCTGACGCATACAGTGGTGATGTTTTGACTCCTCTGTTAATGAAGTAGCCCTACCTGAGAATATTAAAAACTGCCAGCCACAAATCCTGCTGGGACAAATATAATCCAGTTAAAGAGCTGCCATCTAATCACAGTACATACAATCTGTCAAGTTCAGTATGACTTTTTCTCACTACCAACACTAAGAATGTTTAACACAGTGTATATCCTGTAATCAGCATGGAAATTTATCAGAGTTTTTTTTAATCAGAGTCCACTCATTCAAGGGTCATGTCAGGCGTCAAAGCAACCGGCAGATTAAATTCTGTAAAATAAAACTGATGAGCCATTCCTCCTCCATTTCTCTGATGGCAAATTCAACAGTTAAGTGTAAATGACTTTTCTTTATATAATTTTAAATATTCAGTGAACAACATAGCAAAATACTTACCTCAAATTTATATATAAACATAGATCTTTGTGTGTCTTTTGTACCTATTAAGAAAAATTGAATTACTACCAACAAAAGGCTGAAAGGTTCATCATTGCACAATTAGTGAGGGTATATAATTTGGCTCATCCTGTAAAAAAAAAAAAAAGAAATACTACATGTTTGTGATGTTAGATAATTTGTATCCTTGACTCTACACAAGGAACTGTGTGTTTTTGAGTTCTGGTGATGTTGGCATGTCTGACTCTCTGGGAACATGAAGTTTAGCAGACAGGAAGGACACTCCCTGTGAGCTCTCTCTCACACACACCCACACACTTCTTGCCCACATTCAAGGCTTTTCTGAGGTCAAAATAATCTTAAGGTTGGGGGGGGGAGGATTCAGTGTAAAAATACTGTAGCACAAAATGAACTTTATTAATAATTAAACATTTACACAACAGTGCACAGTAACAAAAGATTTTTTAAAGATATCCAAAGGAGCTGCCAATCCTTGAATTCAGATGCAACATCATCTTGCATATTATGTAAATACTTTAAAATACTCTTAAGACTGACAGTCTTGTAGTCTTAAATAAAGGAACCTTTCTAATCAATTTGTTTTAATATCAGGAAGAAAAGTCAAAAGGCTGTTAACAGTATCTCTACTGTGTCTACAACTGATTTGCTTTTCCTCCTGAAAAAGACTGAATTTCATTTAAACTCAACAAGATATCCAGTGTCATTCAACAAGTGGTCACTTTCTTTTTGACATACCTGCATCTGTTTTGGAGAGTCAAACATGATCAGCTTTAACCTCTAGAGTCCTGAGCTTTGGAAACCCAAGCTGTGCGGTCCTCATATGAGGACGCAGGGACTCTAGAGGTTAAATTATCACAGCAGGATGCTGAATATATTAAAGCTATTTGAATAAAAGAAAAATATACAAGTAGTAGCTGGTGGACTTTTTAAGGGGCCAGAGGGAACATTTCATTACTTTTACAGTTTGCCGAAACTACATTGCAATCGAATGTGTTTACATGACCTTTAAAAAAAACTAAAATGACCTTGTCAAATCACCAGAGGGACTGTTCACATGAAGGTTGTCCTTCAGGAGTGGCACTCTTACAATAAAACTGAAGACATCATCTTCTACTGAGGTATACAATCCACAATAAACATGCTGTCATCTGATACAGCATAGTGACTGTAGACTACATGTGTGAGGTGTGCTAGTAGCTAATGGATGGGTTTTCAGCACTACTCCATACTAAAAATCTTTACAGTATATAGTACAACAAAACTAAGTACAGTGGAACCTTGGAGTACGAGTATAATTCGTTCTGGCAACGTGCTCACAATCCAAAGCACTCGTGTATCAAAGCGAATTTCCCCATAAGAAATAATGAAAACTCAGATGATTTGTTCCACATCCACTTGTCCATATAAAAATGATTACAGTAATACAAAATACAGTATAAAGTAAAAATAAAACAAGTTAACCTGCACTTTACCTTTGAAAAGAATCGTGGCTGGCGTGAGGGGCCATTGTTGCAGTACAGATATTGACGATACGAGTGAAGCGCGAGAACCATCGGCTCAGTTTTGACGTGTGTCACATGACGCTCGGCAGACAGAACGTATGTACTACTCGTATTATGAGACCTCATTTATATATCGAATTAAAATTTTTTGCTCATCTTGCAAAACACTCGCCAACCGGGTTACTCGCAATCCAAGGTTCCACAGTACATGTACAAAATCACTAACATGTTAAATGATTCAAACTGTAAAATCTTATAACTGGATGGTTTACGTCAAAGGGTTGGGCATTGATTATGTAAAATTAAAAATCATTAATTACTCCTTGTAATACACTACCTGAACAATAATTCAGAGTGTGACTTTATAAAGATGGGAGTTAAGCATCAGTAGCCTAGAGGACATAGGCTAACACATAACACAGTTGCGGCAGTGGTCTGGAGGTACAGAAAGAGCCATACTACCAAGAACAGAAGCTGCAGAGGGCCGCCCCCCCCCCCCAAAAAAAATCATGATCCCAAAATAACACAAAACTGCAATATTAAAAAACTGTCAGAACATGAAAAGTAGCTGGAAAAATATTGGCAGCACATTCTTTGGGCAGGTCAGGTATGTACAGTATACACACAGTATGTGCACATGTAGAGTTGTGCAGACAGGGTGCATGTTGGGATTTTACAGTTGGTCCCCAGAACTGGTGAAATATCCATGTGCAGAAAAGCCTGGGATAAATGGCAAAATTGAAGTGTGAGAGATCCAAGAGTGGAAAGTATAAAAGTGCCACATACTGTAACAGATAAGAGCGAAGGGCTGAAATACCTTTGTTTGTATGTCTTTAACCCTGAACACAGTCGTCTACATCTGCTGCACTGAAACCGTTCAAAGAATCCTGTGGATGCAGAGGAAAGGCAGAGAAGGTTGGCAGTGTTGACAAAAACACCACACCAAAAGAGGAGGGAGGAGTTTGTTTTGACTGGCGCAGAGTGAACATGAGCTAAAGTTAAAATCTCGAGGTCACCAGCCAGAGTAACACTCCTTTTTAAGACTAGAGTAAATTTAATAAAAGTCACATTTTGGACCAAACACGGGCAAACACAGTGGGGAAAAAAATCCAACAAATGTTTGGAAAGTGCCATGTTTGTTTTAAACATCCATGTAACATGGAAACAATAGTTTCTCTTTCTGAGTTCTGGGGTAGTGTCATATACATGAACACATTAATAAAAATATAGCTGGTTAAAGTAAAGAAATATACTTTTACTATAATCACAAAGCTGTAGATAGAATTTATTTTACTCTTGCATTTACTTTTAGGCTCCTTTCAGCTTCTTATCTAGCAAAGTTTGTTAGCATCTGCTTGCCAGCTAAAGACCTTTAGCTATTTTTACAAAAACTAATATAGCGTCACTTTAGTAAAGCTTAGTTTACAGATGATTAACATTACATGCAGTGGTTGGTGTATTTTTATGAGGCAAGTCAACTCTTGCTGCCATTTGTTGGTTTCTTAATTTAGCATGAATATGTCACATTAAATTAATTTGGCATTTGAATTTTCACTTGTTGCATTAAAATATTACATTTACCGTCACAATTGTTAAAACATTTCTTCCTAATCCTGTTAGATTTTTTTTCTCCATTTCCAACATCTTTGAAACTTTGCTGTATATGTTCTAGACGTGTAGTGCGTTACAGTCACAGCACTGACCTCACTTTGTTGCAACTCTGTCCCCTCAGAAGCCTCGGAGAACTCCATGCTGGGTAAAGTGGGGGTATGGGACACGCCGGGATGAGAAGGGTTGCCCACACTGTAAAGACGAGGTCGTTTAACCTGGTCTTGGCTAGACAGCGGCGTGAAGCTGTTCCGTCGGAAGAAAGCTGGCGGCACAACACCTGTCCCGACTTTATTCTGGTCAGTGAAAAACAATAGAGGTGGACTGATTAACATGTTCTGTTACTGTAGGTTTCAAAGATCAACTCTCTTCTTGGTCTAAAATCACTGTATTCCATGTGAGTGAGTGTGAGAAGGCAAAGAGAGGACAAAAAGCTATAATTATAAAAATAAAAAATAAAAAAAGCACTGTCACATTGGTCTCTTCATGAAGGTATTTAGAGGTTTTGCAGTAAATCTGCCAACACCCACTGTCTGGGACTGAACCCTTCAGCACTAATTAGCACAGACAATACAGTGTTGAGTGCTAATTTATGATCATTTTGTTTACACCAGTATTTTTATTTTACATTTTCACTTAGTTTGTTGTGAAGCACGGTTCTCTTTCACTATGAACTAAATCATTGATTTTTTTTTTCCCCTGACATTTTAATGACGGTGACAGGTATTACTACTGACTGTGGTTTACAGGTACATGTGATGAACTCATTATTTTACAGACAATACCGATGTGTGCAATGGTTGCACTGACATAGGTGAGAGAAAACCGACTGCATGTTTATGACATAACATAAAAAGGTCACCTTACCAAGGGTCTGTTCCTGTGAGTACTGACAGCCTCCACCTTCAGATCAAACAGTTCCACTTTACACCCTAGAAGAAGACAGGAGAAAAATACATCATAAGAGGAAAATGTTGGGTTCAGCTGAACTATGAACAGTGCAGTGACTTACCATAAGCCACAGGGGTGAGTTTCAGGACAGTGTGCAGGGGACATTTTATGTAAGGTAGGTCATCTGTGCCAACAAAGATGAAAACAACTTGTGAGGCTTTCTGTGCTGTGGTTACATCCTGATGGAGTGAATTTTTCTCTCTTTATTTGGGACTTTACAGCATTCAGACAGTTGTAAAGCTGATGATATAAGGTCCAGTGTATGCTGCTGTGTTAAGCCTTCAGTGCCACATGCCCCACAGGCGGATGTAGTGGGATAAAATGCCAGTCAGGACTGCGCCCACTGTCTGCTGTGGTTTAGCAGTGACCACTTCCTCTGCTGAATGACAAACCCTAGCCAGCCCATGTCCCATTATGGATTTGACTTTGAGCAGTATTTTCCTCTGTAACCACCCAAATAATATTCAGGTGCACATTTTATGTATTTAAACCTTTTTTAACTGTACATAAGTAAAGTGGGTCCACCGGCCTGTTTTGTAATCCAGTCAAAATATCTATTGAAATGATTCAGAGTGGTAATTACTTGTAATATGTTTTGCTTGTGGATATTTCTTTAGTTATAATTTAAGTTCACCTTAATCCTTGAATGTTGCAAAAAATATTTACAATTAAGAGACTGCTGCAGCCTGGAGCTTAGAGAAGCAGATACAACACCCACCTAACAAGCTACTAACCTAATACTATGCCTAATCCCGTTATATGGACTTGCAGAACAAGACTAGTTGATGCCCGTAAGATGTCAAATTACAACCAATTCCAGTATCAAATTTTTGTGTGATTATTCTGTAAAAGTCTCATGTTGCTTGTGTATGGGTTAAAGATTATTCAAATGTGTCAGTGCACAGACATTTTCAGGTCCCTGTAGAGATGTCCTATTTATTTTTTTGTACCTTTCCCCAGATGTGTGCCTTGACACAGTTATGTCTTGCAGGTCTACAGACAATTCTGTCTGACATACACCATCTATTGTCAAACTTGATATAGTCAGATGGGGATCTTTCTTAATTATGTCCAAGCCATTAACCACAATGGAACTCAGATCAAGTTGCAGAAGCATCTTAGCGATCAGTAATAGGAGGAGGATGTCAAAACAAAGCATCTGAATGCTTAAGTAAATGGGAAATGTGGAAATCCTGAAAGGGTCTGAATACTTTTTAATGCACTCTGGGTACTGAATCTCTCTCCAGTGTTTATTCAACAGTCCCCTCATAAACATTTAGTTTAGCTGCAGTTTAACACTGTTTCTCAGCACTCAGAGAAACAATATGGCATTGAATTACTTCATTAAGCTCTTTTGTGATTGGTAAACCACTGTTAAAGAAAAATCACTGAATTAAATACAAGTTTTAGATAAATGATAAAAACTGTTGTTGGCAGAGGTAACAACAATGTAACGCACTGTCTTGGAGTGGATCATGTTTGTGATCATGTATGTAACCTGCACTCTTATCCAGGAAATAGGCGAGCAAGCAGCGCATGACAGCCTGATGACAGATGACCAGAACATTGCCCTGTCGCTCCAACTCCATGATGAGTGGCTCCAGCCGCTGAACCAAATCCTGGTAGGACTAGAGAGACAGGACAGGTACATGTAATGTCAAGTCAAATTTAACATCTCTATATCAATTCTTACCTGTCAGACTCACATTTTAATGCTTTTGTTCACCATCCATGATGTGAAAACATCACATCCACATAGGCAGCGAAATGAAAAGTGCTGGCAAGGGTCAGTTTAATAATAAAGTTTTATGCTGCTCTGTTTACAACAATGTAGCTATAAAAAGTGCAGTGATTTGACTATGACATTATCCATCTTATCATGAGAAAATACGACTACAAACCAAACAAACCCTAAACTTTGTGAAATCCAAGCACAAGCGCACACGCACACACACACACTCACATCCCCTCACACTCCCACTGCTGACAGCACCAATCATGCATCATCATCATCTTGGACGAAACAACGAGCTCCTACCTCTCCTCCAGGGTAGCGGTAGTTATACTTGTCCTGGTTCCTCATGGCAAACTCCTCTGGGTATGTTTCCTCAATCATCTCATAGGTCATCTCTTCACACACTCCCTGAAACACAAAGAAATCAAAACAGTCATAATCTGACAGGCCCTCATGATGTGTCTGTTTTTTTCTGTGGACATACAGCATCGATTTCATTCAGGATCTTCCACTGCTCATAGGGAACACCCAGCTCCTCTGCCGTCTGAATGGTGCGTCTCAGCTGGCTGGTCCAAACCTTCAGGTCCGACAGACGGTGCTCTTCCACAAAACCCTTCAGAGCTGCTGCAAACTGGTAAAGAGACTCTTATAAGGTGGAGAAACTTGTATTATTTTATAACTTGGGAAAATAATTTTAATTAGTTAAGTTTTATATACACACATACATTAAAGGACTAGTTCATAGTGGTAAAATATGACTTGTTGAGAGTTGGAAGATACTTCACTTGTCTTTTTTAAAATAAATATTTATTGATTTTTATAAATCAATCATGGTCAATACAATTTGGCTTGTGAAAACAGGTTTCTACAAAGTAATGTCAATTAAATAAAAATATCTAATGGGAAATACGTGATTGCATAAATATTCACCCCCTTCAAGTCAGTATATAGTAGATGCACCTTTGGCTGCAATCACAGCACTGAGTCAGTGTGGATGGGTCTCAATCAGGCTTGCACATCTGGACACTGCAATTTTTCTCCACTCGTCTTTGCAAAACTGCTCAAGCTCTGCCAGGTTGCATGGGGATCAGGCATGAACAGCCCTTTTCAAGTCCACCCACAGATTCTCTATTGGATTGAGGACCTTCCAGACACAGGTGTCTTTATACTACAATCACTTGAGACGCATTAACTGCACTCAGGTGATCCCCATGTCACTAATTGTGAGACTACTTGCACCAACTGGCTGGACCTCTGTTGAATTAGGTCAGCCATTTTAAAGAGGGTGAATATTTATGCAAAAATATAACTACAAATGTTAGTCCTCTCTGAAAAAGCAAACAAGCTTTAAAATGTTGAACTACTCTGTTAAGACTTTTGGAGATGCTGCCATCTTTGTGACATTTAGAAATATAATAATGACAGTATTTGTTAAAGCACCTGTTTCCCTCTGTCTGACAGTTCAGAGTCTCCCCCGATGCGTCCTTCCAAATTGTGCTGGGTCTCTCCGTGCCGACAGAGGTAGATGGAGTGGGAGTGTACGTGGATGTTCATGAGGTAATAGACAATCTTACTCTGGATGTAGTCCTGCACCCTGTTGACCAAGAAACTACAGCCAACATTTATGACCTGGATAAAGGACAGGTTCCTTTAGGTCAGAGTGAGAAAAAGGAGAAAACAACAGAATGTGAGTCAAACATACACAAGGGACAGAGTTAGACAAGGGACATCTTGTACTTTTGGTACAGACTCAACATCCTGATATTTCATCCACCACAATTCCAAATATTCTGTGTCAGCAGCTTAATAATATTGTCAAGGTTTATGAGGATCAGAAACTATTACTCTGCTCTACAATCAAAGATTCAAGTACATAAGGTTAGTACCGTTACTTTATTTAAATGCACTACTGAGGAAGTGATCACAGATCTGCAAAAATCAGTTCATAAAACTAATAAATCAAATAAACCCCTTATAGTTAAGATAGTTATCAGGAGTTTAAAAAGTTCCACCTGATGTAGGTTTCTGAGACTAATTATTACTTCACTGGATTCACCATATATCAGTTCCATAAATCAAAAGTCCATAAATAGCAGACCTTACTAAACCATAGTTGAGCCACTAGCTCCACCTACTGGGCAATTTCTGCAAGTGTGTGTTCTTGAAAATTACCAAATAATCTGCAACAATGACAACACTAGTGAACAGTTTGGTCTGAATGGCTTTTCCTTAGATTGGATTAGTGTCAAAGCAAAAATAAATAAACACACACACACACACACACAATGCAGTTAGTCTTTGACAAAAATTGTTATTACTTGTCATGTTCGTCTGGATCTAAAGGTTGGTACGTCACTTTATAACATTCTATTCTCTTCAGAAAATCCTCCATGGCACTTTCTCTGTTCCTCTCAGAATAATCTGGGCTGGACACCTTCACATCCTTAACGAAAGACATTTGTAGAGATGATTCTCCAGCATTTTTAACATTTCAAGAACAAAAGTGTGCTCATAATATAACATTAAAGCATAAAGGTGTCATATACCAGGATATTTGCAGCGATGACATCTGGATCGTCACATATTGATTCTACAAAAAACACCTATCAAAAGACATTTTTGAAGAGAAGAGAAATGCGTCATCAGTGCACAGTCAGTACAAAAAGTATTCCGACTCTTCCACATTTTGACATGTTTCAGACATCTTAAAATTGATTCTGTTCAATTTTTTCCTCATCAATCTGCACACAATGCTCCACAATGATAGAAATCCGAAACATAAAATGTGAAAAATCTGAAAGGGTCTAAAAACTTTCTGCACAGATACACTACAGTATTTACGCAGTGATTGATCAAAAATGATTAAACCAACAATGGAAAACAGACCTTGTATGCATTGCCTTTTGCAAAATTAAGGATGAGCTCCCTCCTCTCTCTGGTAGTGTTTGTGGCATCAAAAACCTGAAAAACAGCAAAGTATATCCAGGCCCAACTGCATAACACAGAATATACACAATGTTCAGTTTCTGTGTCCTTACAGCGATCTGGCCTCCCTCTTCGTTCAGGTAGGCCTTTACATCGTCCAGTGCCACCAGAGTGCACCGTCTGTGTAGGCAACATTAAAAAAACGATTAGGAAATCAAATTCGTTCACCATTTAAATGTATCTTCAACACATACACACACACTGTTATAATTACAGCTCCACTTGTTAAACAAACACCATGTTGTCAAAAGAAGCACCTGAGGACTAACCTAAAGTACTGGGCTTAGTAGAGGAGATTAACATAAAGAGGAACTCTCTCACTCACTTTCTAATCGCCATTGCTTCTTTATTGTCATGCCTGAAGAAGTCGTAGGACTGGTACGACTTCACTGCTTCTCTCCTATAAACTCCAAGGTTAAACACTGTAAAAGAAGCAAGGAGAGGGAAAGGGATTACTGCATTGTGTTCTGTCCGGGTGGTGACCTTTGTCTCAATAGAAAAACCCATAAGAGGAAGTGACATGAACATAAAAAATAATTAGCACAGCAGTGCTTTAAGCACAAGATTTTCCACTCCGGTTCTCTGTCTCTGAATGCCGCTACAGCCTTCACGAAGGAATAATGTATCATGGTACTGCCCTATTTTACTCTGAGGGCCTTGCCAAAAATAAAATAGTTTATAAATATCCACTCCAATATTTCATCAGAGTTCAATCTTAACCTGTTTTATATTATCAAATGTTACATTGTGCATAAAGGTCAAACATGTAGCATAATGTACTGACCCTTAGTCGGCACTCCAATCCAGTTGAGGTAGCGTGTCAGCTTCTTGGACATGTAGGTTTTCCCCCTAGCGGGCAACCCAATCATCACTATCATAGTGGCAGAATTGGTCATGTAGGAGGCCCAAGCTGCAGTTTGCACACAAAACAATCATGCATACACACACAGAGATTTCAGTTATTAAACATGCAAATGCTTAACGCTTACCTTCACTTTAAGCTCAAACTTACCTCACCCATAAAACCTGATTCTGGAATGTTGTCCTTTTTGTACTAAAAGGGCAGATCTGTATACACACCTACAAGGACAACCGACTTGTGGAATAATCTAGTGTCACCCTTCTACCAGCTGGTTAACATTCACCCATCATTATGTCTCCACTGCTGGCTAATGTTTCTCAAAGTACTTCTGCTTAGCAGCCAGATTTACTGTGGTAATCCACGGTCACCTTGTTGGCTGGAACATGAAATGGAAAATTTTCTGACAATTTTTTCTCGTCTGTGAAAGAACAGGCTCAGAGAAAATAAATCTGTCAAAGCAAAAAACACTTAGCGAGACCAGACTTGACTCGAAATGGTATGAACACACGCCTGCAACTTCGATGCCCAGCGGGCTCAAGACACATTCTGATGGAGTCTTTTAGATCCATCTCACATTCCTGAGATGGAAATGCGATCAAAAGAACCACTAGAACACAGTGCTACTGCATCATATTTAATAATGTAATAGTTAAGGTGCACAGAGTTCAATTATTAATACACAACAGGCTACAGCCTCCTATAAAGACTCAACACAGGATGAACAAAACACTCACAACATTTCTTCTCATTGGCCCTGAGGTCTGTCCTTTTGGCCTCCGCTGAGCCGTCTGGAGCAGATGCAGCTCTCTGTTGCCTGGCAGCCATGTTGGGCCTGATCTGTGTCCTGCTGTCCTGTCACGGCTGGTTTGGGGACAGCAAACTCTGGTCACTGGCTCGATGAGGTCTGCATCTCTCTGTTGAGGACAGGACTTGGCTGTGTCATATCAAACGCTGCTGGATGATACAGTTGATCTGAACCATGAGCACGCTGTCACATGCCAACTCATGATCAGAGCCAATGCACAGTGCCAATACTGTAATACACTGTAGGTGTTACATGTAAAGCAAACAGATGCATTATTGGAGGAAATTGGAGGAGCCAATTACCATAAGTACCAAAGTATCTGAATATTTTATAAGCTCAAAATGAAATCAACAGTACTTAAATAATTAATCACTCAACTACTTGAGCTACAGACAATAATACTAAATCATAAATTCCAATTATGATAACCCAGCATTGTAATATCCTAACATTTGCTGATGACAACTTTGCAAAGGTGAAGTGTTCATTTTAGTCTGTTTATAACTAATACATTATAAATGAATATGTTCAATATTTTCATGACTAACTGATCATCATTTGGGCCAACACAATTTCCCAAAGTTAAAAACACTATTATACAGTTTATTTTAAACTAGTGATTATTTTCATTTTTGTTTAATCTGCTGATTATTTTCTCCATTAAAAGATGTAACATTTAGTTTACAAAACAGCCAAAAGAAGAAGGATAAATGACCATGACAAAATAATAACTTAAAAATATTCTAAATACTGTAATGAATAAAGAAAAGCAGCAACTTCTCACATTTGAGAAGCTGAAACTATTTTTTTTTTTTTTTTTTGGCATTTTGCTTGAAAAAGGATGGAAATGTTTATCAATGATCATCTAGTAGTTTTTAAATCAATCAACTAATGATTAATTGTTGCAGATCTGAGTTTAAATAAAGCAAAGCATCTTTACAGTTAACTTGTATTACCATATTGAAATTACGGTGCAAAAGTTCCCTGTATTCACTGATCAATCTCCAGAAAAGAGCAATAAGAATTATTTATACAAACAAAAAAGCTCACAGGGTGAGGACAATCATGAAAAGTTGTTGTGTTTCAGTTTGTGATGTTAAATTATGGAACAGTTTAAAGTCCGAGTTAAAGCACTGTCCAAACACTAATCAGTTTAAAACCAAGTATAGAGACATTATATTTATGAGGTACAGGGGTGAAGAAAGGGTTTGACAGTCACCAGGTGTTCACAGTGATTATTGTTTTTGTTTGTTTGTTTTCCTCCTTCTGTAAAATAACAATATAACTATGTAATTAAAAGCAGGAAGCTGAATAGTTATTAATTATGAACTAATGGAGAAGGGGTGGGATTCTTTTCTAACATGTAAACAGATTTATTTACTTATTTTTTTCTCCTTTGTCTGCTTGTTTGCATGATTATTTTCCTCTTATATGTACGAAATAAAATTTCTAATTCCATTTTTAAAAAATCTGAGAAGCCAAATAGCCACGTCAGAGAAGGTGGGATCATCACTTGTGAAAACAGCTGCAGATACATTTTCTGTCAAACAGTAAATGGGTCGTTTCAAACCCTCTACTCAGTGTCAGATAGTAAAAGTGAATACAGTACTTTTTAGTTAGTTGGTGGTTGGACAAATAAGCATCTTTGACTCTTTACTGAGGCTGTTAACTTGTTTGTGGGAACCGGTCGATTGGGTACCCCCGCCCCCCCGCCCCCCCGGTTAAGCTGGTTAAAGGCTAATTATCTCAGGTCAAAGCTAAACTAATGTATAAATTAACAGGGCAACAGCTCTGACGTTATGGAAAGCTGTCGCCATCATGAAGACGTGTGTTTCAACATCAGACGTTTTCCTGTCACACACAGCAGAGTGGTATCTATTAACGTAACGTAATGATAACAATAACGTTACAACACACACTCCTGGTGCAAAGTTCATCAATTCCTCAGGTAACTAAAGAAACAGTCGTTAACCCGAACCCCAGCACTATAAAAACCGTGAAAGCGAGGCGGAAATCAAAAGCCGAAGGTGAACTTACCACAAACAAGCAGGTATAGAGTAACACTTCTCCGTGACACACAGCGTTGTCACCACTCAGCTCTGACCGTTGCCGGAGACGCCCTCTTCTTCTTCTTCTCGGATGTTTAAGCTCCGCCTCCCCAGTGACTGCTCTCAAGCTACCGAAAAAAAAAAAACTAATGCTTCCGGGTATGTTTTCCGAAATGAAGTCATTTAAAGACAGTATTTTAACAGCAACACGTATTAAGACATTACAAGGTCATTATCCTTTCACAAAGGTCAAAGGTGAAAGTCAACAAAAAAATAATTCTGAAATCTCAGTCAAAAGTTATCTAAAGCCTTTTTGTTTGCATCTTTTGGGGTTGTTTTTCCATCTTTTGTAAATGTTTTTTGCAGTGGGGAAGAAGTAAGTAGACCGTTTACTTAATATGCTGTTATAGCCTTCACTTGTCTTTGAAGGCTTTCCAAAATATTTTGCAATCTGGCCAAAGGAATTTGCTCCCATTCAACAACAAGCGCATTAATGAGGTTAGGCACTGCTGGTTCACAGACCTTGTTCCAATTAATCACAACTGTGAGGGCAGTAACTGAGGTCAAAGCTCTGTACAGTCCTGCCAAGTTGTTCCAAAGTGAACAGACCTGCTTTCTGCATGGAGGGACTGTCATGTTGAAACAGGAAAGGACATTCCTCAAACTGCTGCAAAAAAGTTGGAAGCACACTATGAAAATATATGGTGTTAACATTTCATTTGTAACTATTGTAACTACTAGGAAGAATATTAGTATGACCATGTACTAAGGTGGACCAAATGGAAATGTTTTGCTGACCCTTGTTTTATTTTAAATTATGTAACAGTAAAAACAACTGTGCACAAAAGGAAACAAATTTGACTTTGAGATCACAGAGAATTTTTTTCTTTTCTCCATCCAAGAACAACAATGAATAGAATTGAGGTCATTTCTTTAAACATATATTTAAAAGTGCAGTGTGTAAGATCTAGAAGGAGTTATTAGCAGAAATGGGCCATAGTATACATAACTTTGTTTTCATTAATGTGCTATCACCAGAAAATAAGAATAGTGTTTTCTTTAGCTTAGAATGAGCCTTTTATAGCTACATAGGAGTGGGTCCCCTATCATGGAGGCCGCCATGTTGAGCTGCCGTGTTTTTTTTTTACAGTAGTCCAGCACAAACAAACCACACACTGGTTTAGAGTGTGAATTTTGCATTTTCATGTTGAAGTAGCAGCTTGGATTTGGAGATGCTTGGAAGACAAAGTAGGATTAGAAACAAGAGGAAGCATTGTCATGAGTGTTTAAGAACTATAATTTACAATAGACAATCATAATTTTAACACCAGCAAAAGGAAGACAGCCTGGATTCCTATTGTCAAAGAAGCAAAGACACAAAGAAGAAACAAGATAGGTGACAGCACAAGAGGAGGATAAACATTGACATGGCCTTTCCCAGATGTAAATCCTTGATGAGGGAAAATGTTTCCAGAATGATGCAGGAGGTAATTTAACGTAACAAGTAAAGTTAACCTAAATGCAAGTTTTTGTTTGATAGCCTTAGCTGGAACATAGCCAGTGAGTGAGCTGCAGTCAAGTGAGCCACCGTTAGCTTTTGGTTGCAGAGTGCACAATTTGTTCAACATTTAGGGTAAACGATGTGAAGCAGCTGCATGATAGCCTTGCTGAATGTTGCAGTCTGCAGCCTTACCACTAGATGTCACTGAATCTCACACACTGCACCTTTAAGAAAAAACACATGCATTCAAAAAATTGAGTGGCATTCCCCTTTAATTATACACCTCATTTCATACAGAAAATATGCCACATAACTCAGTGCAATCACAATTCTTTGTTCTCTTCAAAGAAACTAGCCTCACAGTGTCTAACTAATACATCATAACATTAAACAACCCTTCATCTGTAAGATATGTGCTTATTTTGTAAAACAATGTTTGTCAGTACAAGATGATCTGAAACCACGTAGTTTTTGCTTATTTTAGAGCCAGATCTCTGAGAGGCCAAGTGTGGATAAATATCTAGACAGGGATGGCCACTAGAATGGGTTCATAATTCTCACTGTGTTTCCTCCAAGCTTCCACAGTGACCCATTTTTTTACTGGCACCGTGTCTCAGACCATTCAGTAGATTCTAAAAATCACTTGACTGGAGAGTACGCCTTGTCCACATGGTGGTTAAATCACACATCCATATAATCTGCCTCCAGCGTTGCACCCTCTGCTTATCGTGTGGCCATTTTGTAGCCCTTTGAAACTCGGGAAGTACTGGTGAACTGTCTGAAGATCCCTGATCAGGTCCTCCTCTCTTAAAGGTCAGTATGTGGGCAAATAAAGGGATGTAGCTCTCAAGTGGTATGAAAAAGGAGAGCATTTTTCACCATTTGTCATAGTTATAAACTCTCACATCCAGCACATACCCTGAATGCCTTACACAGATTGTATAGTTTCAGATAATTTGCAAGACCCATTTAAAGGAGTACTGAAAATTCACTGGCAAGGATCTTGTGTATTTATATATGTAAGAAGGCCATGCTTTTTGAGATCACACAAAAACAATAAATGGTCTAATCTAATGCTTATGGTTTATTTGCTTGTAATATTAACTCAGCAGCTAATATTACCATTGTATTATGGATGAGTGCAATAAAAACGACAAAAAAAATGATGACCAGGACATGTAGCAAAGGGGTGTTTAATGATTTCTTTGGACAATGAAATGCACATGTCCATTGTTGATGTAATACAAATAAGATAATAAGTAAATCAACAACTTGTTGCTGTGTCAGCATTCCCAGTTCAACTTCATTTCTTGTTTGCTGTTAACTAAGGATTCAAAATGGAGCAGAACAATATGTCTGGAGTGTCACACAAGGACCGACCACTAGGGGGAGAGCCAGCTCATACTAAAAACTACAAAACTAGTGAGTGCACTTCCACTTGAGCCCTGTATGCCCTGTTCCACTCATGTACCCTTGGCACATCTTTCTATTTGAAGATGAAACATAGAAACTATTCCAGTCCCATAATCAAAGTGTCTTGAGTTTACACAGAAACCAGGCATAGTGTATCTGGAGTGAGCTGGACACAGACTGTGCTGAGAATGCACACACGCACACACATAGACAGCTAAATTCATGAGCAGATTAAATAAAACAACTACTTTAAATAAAAAGCCTTTTCTAATGACTCTGAAATGCTGATGATCATTACTGTCTTGGCGTATATGAAATCCCTCGCAGCACCATTTATTATTATAATTAAAGAGGTCAAGACATATTTAGGTTGACCTCATTTGGAATAAGTCACAAAATGTGTCAAATGACATTAAAATTTAAACATAAAAATGTACCACAATTTTAAAAATTCTGAATAAATGGGTGGGAGTGTCAAGCTGCTAGAAAGGGGAGTGAGGGAGACGGCTGATTTCAGTGAATCAAAAACCTAAGATACATGACCTCCTGAAGAACACAGAGAAGGTCTGGCATTAAAATATTTGGCAATGCTCTGAGCACTTGGCCAATTCATTTGAGGTTACATAATAAATAATCCATCCATAGTGGTTTTTACTGTTGCGTTTGAGTGTTCAACCTGAGATTTTAGTCATTTCATTGACAGTCAGTTCATAGCAAAAATAAACATTCATCCTTCATGCTAAGAAAGTCTTGCTGGAAAGGCTGAATTAAATAATGTAAGACTGGGTATCTACTGCATTGCTTGCTTGCGCTAATATGATTATTATTGCTATGTTATTCCATTTTCTTTCCAGAAGCAAGTAAACCCCCACCCTACCGCACGTAGTCTGGTTGAATGGGAATGCCATAATCGAGGGGTGAATGTCTTGGTCCCCTACATCACACAAGGATGCAGTGAAAGTCTGAATGATCAAGCAGGCAAAGGTGGACAAACTTGATCTGAAGTGAATGGAAAGTGCAGAGATCAAGTCAACATGAGTGTAAATGCAGACAATTCATACATTCCTCTATAGCTCACTGGTGACCAATCATTTCTCAAATCCCTTCACAAAAACAAATGTAAGACTTTAACAGTGATTATTCACAAACACACAAAGTGGAGTGTGTGTGTTTGTGTTAAGGTGAGAAACAGAAAGCGGTGGAGTGAATGATTGCATCAATTGCTAATATATCATGACAGTACATGTACTTGATCTATAAAAAAACTACCTTGGTACTGAACACTGATCTCTTTCTAACAAATAATCTGGTATACAACATTTACAAAATGAACATTGTAATAGTGTGATATTTATAATATATATATATGCTACTGCCTTCCTCTGGTTCTCTGCATTTTAAACCTCTGAGTACATTAGCGCCGTCTTATACACATTAAAGCGTACACACCACACACAGCGAGTGGCAGCAAATAGAGAACAGGAAGACTCTGTGGACAGTGAGTACACCTGCATGTGTGTCCTGAGTGTGTGTGGATGGTAGCTCAGCTTGTAACCCGGTAACAACGACTAGCTCGTAGACTCAGCAGTGAGGGGAGTTTTAATAGAGTAAACTTCTGGGATACCGAGACTCTTCAGCTCACAAGGTACAGGATGTCCTTATCCAAGATACTTGCACATTTAAGACAGTCTTAATATACTTAAGGAGATAATAATTTCATAATGTCAATAGGAACAACAATAACGATATTATTAAACATCTGTCATGGTTCTTTCTGTCCCATGGCAGCAGGGTGATGATCTGCATTGCTCTAGATTGTTTCGGTGCCCTGTAATGATCCCCAAGTTTCTCCTGTCTTCAGCTGTGCTGCTATGAGGGGCCGGCCTCTGTGCATCCGTTCTACGTCTGTGTGTTCGTCTCAAATGTGTCTGTGTGTATCAGTGAAAAGTTTGAAGTGAGTCATGATTTTGATGGTCTGTGCTGGTTTGCTCTCAGAGGCGGGTTTGGGCCTCAGGGACATAGATTTCGATGCTGTCAGTGCTTTCTGTGGCGGAGTTCTGTCGTACTGATGCCGCACGCTTTGCTGCCATCAACCGTTTTCTGGCTTCTTGCCGCTGCTTGTCCACAGCCGAGTCCACACTCCTGTCCTTCCCCGCTGACACCTTGGGCTTAGAATGCTTCTTTGCCACAGATGATGGAGGATGCTTGTTTTCATCCTGGGGACGTCATGTCGAGAAGGAAGAGCATTAAAGTATAGTTCAGCACTAGCTGCAAACAGAAACATCAGTGGTGCTGAAATGCTGTCATTTATATGCATTTATAAAATGAATGTAAGGCTTCGCTTCAGGAAGGCAACTAAATTATTTTCAGTACTGTTTAATCTTCAGATTACTATTAAAATTTGTGATTAGTCGTTAGTTGTTTTGTCTATAAAATGTTTGACATTTATTAAAAATGCACATTACAAGCTGACATCCTTGACTTGTTCGATCAGACCAGCATTAGATAGCCCAAAGATATTTAATATACAGTGATACAAAACAGGGAAAAACGAGCAAATCCTTACTTTTGAAAATGGTGCGCCAGAAAAAATAAATGTTGCATAATGAGGCTGTCATCAAAAGTTACAAATTAAGGTTCTGTTAAGTGATGACATTTAATTGACCTAAGCTGCATTTAGGACTTAGTTCTGCACAAAGATGCTATGCTCTAATTACGGAAGTTACATGACCCGGCGTTCAATCCGCTGGGTACAGTGTAGCTGAAATCTTTATTAAATGTTGACTGAGATACCACACGGGGACTGCAAGAATGGTGACTGGCTGTTTGTGTTTTTCCTACACAGGAAAAAAAAAAAGAAAATGTGCATCCCTATATCCTATACAGCTTTAGTATAATGAATACTGTCTGGCACCAAACATCACCTTCTTCTCTGGTTTCTCAGGAAGTTGCCAGTTGTTGGCTTTCAGCTGGTAGAGCTCATCAAACTTCATGCTGATGTCTTCTATTGAGAGTTGTAGCAGATCCCAGAAGCCTGCGAGGTCCTGTGCTGTTGGCCGTGGGTTGGCGTTCACGTTCTAGTGAGATGAAAATGACATTGTATTGGGAAGTAACAGATGAATTGCTTTGTCCAGATCACACACACATATCCCCTGGGCAGCTTCCATTCAAGCAAATAGATGAAGAGAAAACACATTTATCACGCACCAACTTTCAGAGATGATTACTTTTCAGCAATATTAAACCCATAACAGAGAATGTCTGTGAAGAAGGTTCCACAGCCTATTGAGTCAAGTGATCATCTCTCCCACTAAACCTGGCTGGATGAATCATTAAGGATTTCATGTTTCTAGTTCCTCTTTAAATGTAAAAGGCTTTTGTATGTCAGTGTGTGCAGGACAAACAATGTTATCAGTACAAAGATCAAAGTATTTGGTAGAACATGAGAGGCTAGCAAAAAAATGTAGTAGAGTAGTGTATCAGAGAGAGATTCAATAGGATGTAATGGAGCCACTCACCAAGTTCTCATTACAGAGCCCTCTGAATTGCTCGAACTTCTGGGACATGAGGAGTTGAGCGCTGCCTACTGCACTGCGGATCGTCCCCAGCACTAGAAAAGCATGACAGTAAATGATCAACAAGCTGACAACAATGAGTGGAGTAATAAAATAAAACATTTTGAGCTACAAAAAAAGTGGTATGCAACACTACAAAAAGGATGTAAAGAGGCTGCTACTTTGAGTTCCTCAGTAAAGACACGAGTCCTTTAGCACTTGAGAGAGAGAGAATCGTGTATGAAGGGTAAAAGCTACACCAGGAGAGCGTGACTAAACTTTTTCCTGTCTGGTAATGAAATATTTACACCAACATTTAGTATTAAACATTCTGCAACAGTAAATGAGTTCTTTAGAAGTAATTTATTAATTCAGTCATAGAGAGGACAAAAAATTACTTCTTATTCAGCTATTTTCTGCCCAATATTTGCATGTGGAAATTGAAATTCATAATTCAGATCCACAGAGAGCAATCTGATGGAGCCTCTACAGTTAGTCTGTTCCTTGCTCATTCATATTTAAGACACTGCAGAGATAGATCTGCCTGAAAGCCTGAGAGGTATTCTGGGAGATGACAAAGTGAAATGATTCTGCGGTGGCTCTGTTACTCCCACTCTAATGAGCTGTGTTACTGTGAGTCAATGGCAGTAATGAGTTTGTTGTGCTTTGTCTCATTGTCCATAGTCAACATGGACAAGACCTAATGTCCCGTGTGTGAATCCCACTATCAGGGACATCAGTTCAATTCCTCACACCACTGCCCTGACAAGCTAATTTGTACTGTTGTACTATTTTACTGTGAAACAATTTAAAGACTCTTTCTAGATTAAGTCATTGTAAGACCCCTTTTACTCTTTGTCACTTCATGTGCCTTCTGCAGATGCACTGAAATCTGATATTCAAACCAACTCAGAAGGTGAGTTGAGACACATTCTAGCCAGATGTTAAAAGGTGCTAATGCATCTATTTCTCCAAGCTTTACTCCTACTCTTGTTTACTCCTCCCAAGTGCAGTTATGTCAGTTAACAGTCTACTGATACATCCACTCACAGGGTCTGTCTGCTGGGATAATTGCAGTTAAAGTCACACTGAAATTACCTGTCGTTCTCCCTGTCTTGTTAAAGCGACAGGAAACACTAGCTCAGGTGAGTTAACTAATATACGGTAGATCATACAGAAAAAACTGTGTTGGAGCATTTATCTGATTCCCGAGCAGTTTGACCACAGAATGAACTATGCAGGTGAGGGAGAGGGGTGAGAAAGAATCTGTGAAGATGATAAAACTGTTGCCTTGCACCTAATTCATGAAATGTGATTCATCCATGTGTTTTTGTATTAGCTTCGGGATAGTTATTAGCCTGCTAATATTAGCTTAACTGTTACTGCTTTACCTAAACTTAAATAAGAACTGTGCACTGCAACACTGAGGATTAAACCTTCCTGAGTGAACCATCTCGTTCTCTGCTATACCGGTCTTAAACAAATAATTCCTAATTGTTATATCCTGCATTTACACCCAGGTACAGCAATGCAAGGTGACACCATGTGGAGATCGTTCAGGTAGCAGCTTCCTGTTTTTTAACTAGTGCTGTAAAGAGCCACGAAGATTCATCATTGTTCATCTTTTACGTTACTGAACAAATCCTGCACACCACCTCAAGTGTGTCATATCATTGTCCATAGTAATATTTCACTGCAGACATTATCGTGTGCCAATTCCACAGACATCGCCCAACCCTAATTACCACCACCCTCTGAACTGCAGGATTCCCGACCCTGATTTGCATGTAGCCTGGGAAAACATACTGCAATCAGCCTTGTGACCTGGCCAACAAAGACGCATACATAGCAAAGTATAACTGAAAATGTCCTATAGATTTTATGCCGATGCAAAAACCTTGAGATGAAAGTGTAAATAAGGCCTGAATGTGTTGATAACCACTTCATGAAATTCTGTCACTTACCTTCCTCCGAGAGCTTGTCGTCTCCGGTCTCCTGCTCCATCTGCTGACACCAGCCCTCCATGCGGCCTGTCTCCGCCTGCAGCAGCTTCAGAAACCAGTTACCATCTCGGAGGCAAGCTGGCGTGCTGGGTTGAGCACCATCTCCGTGAATGCTGCAGTTTCCAGTCGCCAGGCTGGGGTCTGGTGGTGGTAGCGAGGAGGGGTCTAAAGCCGGGTCCAGAGACTCAGGGGGTGAATTGGATGTCCTGGATGGGACCAAGGTGTGTTTAAGTGGCTGCTGTTCCATGGCTTTGTCCTGCCTTTTGGGCGCGGTGGTAAGAGCTGTTTGACTGTTGGTGCAGTTGGCTGTGTTGTTTTCTGTAGGCGTGGCATCCTTGGGCTCCTGAGGCTCAGTCTCTGTATTTTGTCTGGAGGCCATGCTGCTGTCCCGGCTGAGACTGCAAAAACATGCATAAACATCAGCTTCTAACAGTCAGGCAGTTAAATAAATAGGACAATGAAGTAATGTGTTAAACATAATCCAGAGTAACAGTTTGAAGTCAGTGAGTTTAACTGACAGGACTTTATGGTAGCTGATGCTGCAGGAAGAAATGCCACAACAAAGCACAAAGACAGTATTGAGGACGAGGCAGCAGGGAAATTAGTAACAAATCAGGTATACAAGATAAAAGCTTAATGGACTGCTGGCTTCAGAGATAATGAGCAGGAGAAAAGGAAGTGGGCGATCAAGTAAATGTTATTAAGGGAAATTACAGTGCACTGGAAAAGTTTAAATGGACATTTCTCACTATATTGAGCTCACTACAGTCAAAACAAGAGAAAAAGGACATCAATCAGAGTGTTGTGCTCCTGCGCTGCCGCCGTACTGACTGCTGAATGACTTTAGCCACTCACTGCTGCGCAGGCGGCAGATTCACCAGCAACACAGGCAAAAGAATGATGTCAGGAGAGTGTGCAGCCATGGAGGCAAAAGAACTACGGAACATTCAGACACGCAGGGCCTGGCAGTAGGAACAGAAATCAATATTACTGTATTTTTTATATCAATATATATTACTAACTGGGAAGTGTACATTAAGGTATTTTTAAACCTATAGTTAAGAAGAGAAATACAGCTGACAGCCAGACTCTGTTTCTCAGAACAGTTACATAAGTCCTTTTCAGACAGGCACTGGAACCCTTAGATTCTCTAGACATCACCCAAGGAACCTGTATGTGAGAAGGCAAATGTCTGAGTCAGTCGACCCAGACCTTGAGCGAACTTTACCCTGCCAGCTCCCTAACAAAATCTGTGTATTGTCCCAGTGAGCCCATGTGAGAGTACAGCAGAGTCCAGAGTATTAACATGGGGCCATTGTGAAACTGGAAAAACAGAAACATCTGATGGTGAAGAAAAACTGTCATTTGCAATGAAGGTGCCAACAAAAATAACTAACTAGAGACACGATGAAATCCAGGAATTTCTGTCGTTAAAAGCTGGTGCCAGTTGTGCCGTCACACAAGGCAAGAGACTCGGTTGTTTATGACCAAATTGGCTACGTGATTACATCATGTCCCGCCTCCTATGCACTCTACCCAGAAGCTCCCCCTTGCAGAATCCAAATGAAGTATTTCCAGTAGGGGAGAATACGTCTGTATCTCCTGCTTCGCGCTACAAGTGTGAAAGGGCAACTCTGGACAAAGTCCGGGCATGATTCCGCAGACAAAGTCCAGAGTTCATGTGTGATAACGGCATATTTTCACACCTGGAAGCTGCTCGTGACAATCTCAGTGTGACCTACTGGCCACTGAGAAGCATGCTCTGGAGCAGCTGAGGGTTAAAGGCCATTCTCAGGGACCAATTAAATAAAGCCTTTTTCCTGTCTGACTCATATGGGAGCAGTTTATACTAAAATACTCCTTGCTCCATTTTTTTTCATATTTTACAAGCTTAGCAGGCTAAATGTGTACAAAAGTGCAAGGTATGGAAGGTATAAGCCAAATGTTGTTTCAAAGGTGCCTTTTGAAAATGAATAACTTCAGAAGTCTCAATGCAGTTTCATGTAATTATACCAATAATGGCAGTATCACATTATGTCTCTTCTAACATCCTATTTCTTATTTGGCTTGGCAAGATCTTTATGAAGACTGGGATTGTTCATTAGCCTACTTGTGTCTTCCGATTCGTTGTCATGTGAAATGTGAGTGTATACATACGGCCTGCCGTTTTCAACTTGAACTCCGATGGACTGAAATTTTAGGGGTGTAGCCAAGGGTAGGGGTTCGTCTCTTGAGAGTGGTGGAAAGCAATCTACCTGAATAATCACAAGCAACAGAAAATCAGTCAAACACACCTCTGAAGGTGGCTTTAGCTTCTCCCAGTATGAATATATCCCACTGTAAAAGTAGACAAACTTACCTGAATTCCGATGGAAGACAGTTTCCTCTTGGGTGCAGTTGGGGGTGGCTCTAAGGTGACACCAATGCTAAGGTTGTCATTTTGGAGCTGGGTAGCTGTGGAAGTGGTAACAGTAGTGACAGTGATGGTAGGAGGGAAGTCACGAGGGGCTGGAACAGGAGGTGCAGAGCCTCCAGTGGGTGCAGGGTTCACAGCAAGAACAGCAGCAAGTGGAGGCTGGGTCCCTTTAGCCAGGCTGCCCGTGCGTATGCTACACAGACTGTCAGAGGAGTTGCTGCTGTTGGCCTCACTGCCGTGGTCCTGTTGGTCAAGGTATGTGTCTTGGGCTGACTCGGTGCTACTCTGCAGCGTCACTGAGATGAGGGGCTTGGAGGGGGTGCGGGGTGGGACAGGAGGAGGAGCCTTCCTATTGCTGACTGCTATCACAAACAGGAGACACAAAAACAGAGAGGTTAGAATAAGAAGCCTGACCTTTGTCACTTCATAATGGAGGCAAATTTTTCGTGTTTTTTTTTTTCAGTAATAATCTTGGAACCAATATTCTATGAACCCTTGCAAATCAAAAATGAAATATTGCTGAGTGAAAAGCAGCATTTATTTTTTTGCCCTAAGGTCATTTTTTTCAACTTTTCACCAGCAACAGGAACACGTGTAGCCAATCAGCTTGGTGGAACACTGCAGCATATTTACAAAAGGTGCATGGTGCACCGGCCAGCTAAACCTATTTATTACAGCCATGTTCAATATATATTTTAGCTCAGACATACGGCCAGGTGCTATTCTGGGTCGATTGGGTCATTGTAATTGCTCCTCTGTCTTTTCAAGTGCTGTGGCAGCAGCAACTCTTCAAATTGTCCCACAGACATCCTGAAGTCCGTCTAAAAATGACCATGGTACAGTTGCACTTTTATCAATATATAGGATGCACTCCTTGTATTTAACAGAACCAGCACTTTCAGGTCATCATCACTTGATATAGACTTTGGCGGCATGACCTTTTAGAATTTCACATTTCACATTCACGTCACATTTGTTGTGAATATAGCTGGTGCATTTAAACTGCCTCCGAAAAAATCAATATCACTCTTTATGTGAAAAGACCTTAAGACTTCGGAATGAAAGGAAAAATAAAAACTAAGAAAAACTTTACTAACTGAACGCAAGCCAGCTGGTGTCCATCAGCACATCAGCATATGAGAAACACTAAACATAGTTTATCTGAAAAACAAACCTGCACTTTGCCCTTATTGCTGCATCTATTAGACTGTACTTAAATCTACCTCTATGCTTCCTGTAAACCTGCCGCTGATTGTGTTCCATTGACGTCAGTCTGTCTCCAGGGATCTTCCTTTACATGCCACACCTTTGGAGTGGTTTAGCTCTAGCAACTCTGTCAGGAAAACTGTCTCTGCTCAAAGCAAGGACTACATCTGTTCAAGAAGAAACTGTATGCCACATTTTGATGCAGCTATAATATTTTTAAAAAATCAGAAACCATGTATCAAATAACAATGTGAAAACAATATGCAGTTACACTTGTCAGGTGGATAGAAACATACAGTAAAGTGCTGGATGTGTAAATAAACAAAGGTTTACCACAACCTGAAAAGCTTGATATGTCAGTGTTGTATTCACAACTTATTTCCACTCCCAACAGGTGACCAAAAAGGTGTAGACTGGTCTACATAAAGGTTTCACATTCTGACATGGACAGAATTATGAACCTCTTTCAGTAGAAACTAAAATATGCCCCAAAAGAGGATTACTAGAAAAACTCAGGGACTGCTGCCTCTTTTCCTGCCATCAGTCTGACTATAGGGTTGTGGTGGATCATGCAGAGTTAGCTACAGCACTACAACATCAGAATCCAAGAAAAACCACAGGTTTCTTCAAGACCTGGGGAGATGCTGAGGTGGTTTTGTGGAGATGCTATTTAAACAGTTGCCAGCTAGAAACACATGGCTGGAAAAACTACAAAACACAGCAAATACGTTTATCCAATTACAGAATTCACTGACACATGATGGACAAAATGTTTCTTTAAAATTATCAAGAAAGTAACTCAAGGCTCCCCACGCTGGATCAATAAAGAAAATGTGGTGAGCAACCTAACACCCTGTAATTCTGCTGGCACTGCATGTCCATCATCTGCCAGTGAGTAACAGCGGCAGTAAAGCCCTCATTAAATCCCACCAGCAACCAAAAACATGGCTGTGGAATCCACTGCATGCATTCTTCTACAAATCAGTTATGATGAGGCATGAAATACCTTCACATATGTTATGTCTAAATATGTTAAATTTGAATGATATAGTCTAACAGTAATTTACCCAGTTCATTACACTCTATAATGATTTTACTGATGCATTTTGTGAGCTAAATACTGTGTCAGGAACAGCTTTTCAGATGACAGTCCACAACTACAACAACAAAGTAGCTCAAGTCTCAAAATGATCACAAAACAGAGTGGACAGACTAACAAGTGTCCTCTCTATTGCCTATACAGCTGTCTGAAGCATTGGCTGTTTCGCAGGCAGTTTCAGTGTTGGTTTCAGCACTGTTACGCCCCTACAGACAACATATCATAGATGCATAACATTCCTAAAATTAATTCATGTGTCCTCTTACACACCATCAACACATGCCTCCCATTTGTTGTGTATAAAATCCTGCAGTGCATCTCATACACACACAGAATTATAAAGTTGACCACAAACACTGTAATACATCATCTCTTGTAAGAGGAATATCCATTTAACTATTAACCACACACATGCACTTCACACTCTACATAAGCATGATTTATGAACACAAATAGAACAAACAGACTAAATGTGTTTATAAACCTCTAGTCAAGTGAAGAGGACATGCGCTGAATGCATGAATGTAAATGACAATCAAAGAAATTTGATGATTAATTATTCAATTAATCACAGTAACAGAATTTGATGCACATAGTTGGCTGGACCAAAAGTCACCAGCTAGAATTAAGCTGAATTTCTTTACCACGGAAGTGACTATAAAGGTCAACAGTATTACTTTCCTTACTGACATATTACATGATGCCCATACAAATTCACGTTGCCTTCTTTTTTTATTCACTGCAGATGCTTCTCTGCATTACTGATTTTATTATCAACAAGACGTTACTGTTAAACTGTGGCTATTATTCACTCTGATCCTGCAAATAACAGTCTCATTCTCTTAAAGTAAACAGAGGACTTAAGTCTGCTGACAGCAGATTGGGTTCTTTTTTTTTTTCCTCCAGGCTATGAGTAGAGATGCAACGAATTACCTGATTAATCATCTGACAGAAATTTGACAACTGTTTTGATAATCTGAGCTCTGACGGCTTTCTATGTGACGTGATAGCAAAATTGATTATCTTTGGATTTTGGACTTGTTCAGACAAAACAATACATTTGTGGTGGGGTCTGTGTATTATTAATCAAGCATTTTACACAATTTTATAGATAAATCAAATTAATCAATTATTAGAGAAAAAAGATTCATCAATAAGAGTAATTAAAAATGAAAATTGTTAGTTGAAGCCCTAGCTACAACCCTTTCCACTGAATAAAAATAATGAATAAGCATTGTTTTCGGTGGTTTACATGTTTAGACTAATCTAATTTACCCTGTATCATGAGAAAAATCCTGGTTTGCAGAATTGTGTTTGATTTATGAACAAACAGAGTGAGAGCAGAAGCTGCAATTGTGAGTGCTGGCATTTTGTTTAATGTACCTGTAGCTATCTGATTGAGTCAAAAGAAATCCCTGACTGACGAATATATACAATTTATTTGGGACTGTGCAGCAAAAATGGCCCACGTCATAAAACTTTCATTAAGATTGCATTTTGTGTCATGTAAGATTTTAATAATCAATAATTTTCCGGGTTGCAAGCGAGAGCGGACGTTTTTTCTGCTCCTCTTGTCTGTTCTGGGATTTTCATATCTGTCTCATATCTTCTACACTTTCAAGTTTTGGAAAAGTCTACATCTTTGAAATGGCTCCTAAAGGGAAGAGAGCAAATAAATCCGAAGCTGCTGAGGAGGTCGAAGCTGAAGACAACTTTACAGCGGACTTGCTGGAGCAGCAACGAATGTACACAGCGCTGCTTAATCAGCTGAGTGAAAGTTTCAAAGGATTCGTGCAAATAATTATGGAGACTAGCAACAAGAGATTCGACGAAATGACCAGAGAGATACAGGAAATAAAATCGAGTCTGCAGTTTACCCAGCGAGAGGTGGATGAGATTAAAGTCACCATGGGTGAGCAGTCACCCCAAATTAAAGGTACTAGAGACGGACTTTATGAAGCCTGTGATTACCTCAAAGTCATTTCGGATAAAGTGGAATACTTGGAAGCACAAACCAAGCGAAAAAACTTGATATTTGCTGGAATTCAGGAGGCAGTGGGAGAA
>NW_018127986.1:1930395-1959581 GCF_001952655.1 Monopterus albus | reverse complement strand
AATACATACAGGAGTTCACTTCAACCATTGTACATATTACAGAAGAGAGCGATAAGAGTTGTGCATAAGATGGGGTACAGGGATCACACCAATGTAGCTTTCATACAGTCTAAATTGTTAAAATTCTTTGATTTAGTGGAATATAAGACTGCTGTGTTTATGTATAAAGCCAGGAACGACTTATTACCTGGTGGAATCCTAAAGTTATTTGGTGAAAGGGAAGGGGGATATAACTTAAGGGGTCACTTAAATTTAAGGGTTCATGCTATACGTACAACCAAAAAAAGATTTTGTATTTCTATAAGTGGGGTCAAATTATGGAATAATTTAACTGTGGACATGAAAAATAGTACTAGAATTGAGGAGTTTAAACATAAATATAAATGTATGTGTTATACAAGATATATGCAAGAATAAGATTATTCGAGAAGGCATTAAGGAAATACTCTGTTTATTAATGTAGAGATACTGCTTGCAGCCAATGAAGCATTAATTTTTGTATAATATGATGTCATGGGGTAGGACTGGATAAGTCTGACTTCTTCCTACTCCATTCAAACATGTAATATGTGTAGGCAAACTGATTTTGGATTAGCATTGGTTAGATATGTGCAATTATGTGTGTTGTTGCCATTTGTTCATTTGTTCTGTTCTGCATGTTTGAAAGAATCAATCAATCAATCAATCAATCAATAATTACTGATCTCATGGCCAACTGATTAAAAAAACTTCTTAAACTGTCATTCCTAAGTTTTGAGGACATGCCAGCTAAGCTACAGAGTGAATCTGAAGAAAATCTATTTTTAATTTTTACATTTTCAAATGAGGGAAGTTAGGAGGACAGCAGCTGTCTACAAAGTACTTACTCGAGGAGCCCAAGTGTTTTCTTTTAACAAGATCAATCACAATGCTATCAATACCACTATGATCAGCAAATGTTTAGCCTGCTAAATTGTTTCACTTATGAAACATCTTCTGACTGAGGGTCCCCTGGTTCCATCAGCAGGGTTGTCTATCTGAGAGCTATCAGATGACCACTAATGGGCCCTCCGCAGCAGGCTAAAACCTCAGAGCACATGGCTGACAACTTTCAGGGCTGCCGCCATAAGCACCATTAAACAAAACAAGCAGGACTAGCTCTTTTTACATTTTAGGTGACACAGTTTGATATTCTGGTTTTAGGATTTAAGAAATCTGGATTACAGCTCAACTCATTCCTGAGTGTTTGACTTGCACTTGAGTGTGTTAATTAGACTGCAGAGTGAAGCACCAAGCTCAATATAACATAAGCAAAGTACACATCGAGCCTTATAAACACTAACTTATTGTGGATGAAGCTTTGTGAAACTCTGGATGTGGGCCAAGAACTAAGAGGAGAGGTGGAAGCAGAAGCTCCAGGATTACTAGTCTTGTTATAAGGTAGTATGGCAGGCTGACAGACTGCAGGAGTCATAGACTGAAGGATCAGACCGCAGGACACATGGCTGAGCATGCCTTCTAACACACAGGTTAAGCACACAAGAAGCATCATTCAGTGCAATACTGCAAAAGCAAATATGATTCGAACACTGGCCTGTGCTAAACTAACTGAAAAGGTTGCCACTTAATCTTTTTCTTAGCCAAAGAATCAATCTCATGTCAGCTGGGGCAATGCAGACTTCAAAGAATTATTTTCGTATTATACCTAAGAAAACTGCTGAAATTGCAAACATAGTGCATAAACAGTGATTTCAGATCAGTAGTTTAGAATCTATATGTCGTTATAGATGACTGTAAGCTTCAAGAAAGCCAATTCCTCTGGCGATGAACACCAATAGATCTTTTGCTGCTACCAGAGTTGCAACATACTGTATACTGCAGTTTTTTATGTTATTTGTTTTTTGCAAATGTTGGTCACTGCATAAATGAAAACAATTAATTCACACCATCTGATTCTCACTGCTGCTGCTTATTACTGGTGTGTTATGATTTATATTCATCAACAAAGTATTGGTTTTCACTGCAGACTTCCTGTTTTCCACAATGGCTTCATGAATAAGAGAAACGAGATTAAGGGTATAAGTCAAAAGGCATTAAATCACAGAGCAGGGCTGATGGACACCATGGCAGTAAGGACTCTGTGTTGAGATAAAAAGACAGACTGCCATTAAGTTTACAATGCTGACATGGTGATAGGAAAAAGTACAGTAAACCACTTACACACTACATAGACCAAAGATTGACAACACCAAAAGCAAAAGTTCTAAAAACATCTATTATTCGATTAACAGTCAAGCAATTTGCCTTTCATTGCTTCCTAATGTGACTAGTATATAAAGTGAACGTAATATAAACATTTTAAATAAAAAGCATAGAATAACTTGCCTTGAGAACAGTCATTCAGATTCAGACAAATCTAAATAATGTAGTCCACCCTTTGTGCATTTTTATCTGCTGTATATGCTGATATCCTTAAGACGTCCTGTGGTCCTTAGTCTGACCCGCTGCACTAGAGCAGCAGTCTGGGTTGTAGGCTAATCAGCTGATGTACACCACATGGCAAGTGTCTCTCAAGTCAAACCTTCCAGGAATAATAAAGATCAATAAATGACAAGGATTTTGCCAACATCAGTACAGATGTGACGATGTGCTCTGGACATGCAAAATCAAACTACATGGTAAACATATGATGAAAAAACAAATTGCAACTAACAATTGTCTTGCCAAGTCTCAATAAATCGGCTGAAAATGGCAAAAAAAAAAAAAAAAATCACAACTCCTACGATGATACTGTCAAAGTGGATGCTGTCCAACCACTGCTTAAAGAGTAAAGATATTACATTTACCATCACACAAAACAAAGAAAGAGAAAATCCTCATCACTGAGGATCTGGAAGAAGTGACTATCTGACTTTTTTTGCTTAAAAACTGTCCTTAACAATTCATCTCTTATCAAAACAGCTGCTGACATACTCATCGACTGATCAACTATTAAATGACAAATTTTTAAAATGTGTCTTACTCTAAAGTGTCTACATATTCCAAGAGTACTGTTTTACCAGCTGTCAAACCTGTTTAGGCCTTTAGTATGCAGCCTCATCATCAGGAAGCCTGTCTACTGTTGACCTTACTGTGAAACCACAGTTGCTTCACCTGTTCAGTCAAGAAATGAGATGACCTCATCAATAACACTAGGGGATGACTCACAGTCTATCCATGGCAATATACAGACACACAATAACTTGTGTGATCTGCTGGATACAATGAACACGCCTTGTGGCTACAATGAAGCTTCAAAGCCAATTTGTCTAATGATACCCCACAGTCTGTTTGAAGCATTTTGAACACTGAAAGTTAAAAAGAATGGCTTAAGTCTCCCAACCAATATAAACAATTGTTACATCGTAACAACAATAGTGTCTGTGAGCACAGAAAAGGGACACGGGTAATGCTATGCTTAGAGTTTCACTCTTATGTTACATTCCGTTTGTGTGTACATCCTTCTTGAGTCAGGTGGTTCTTATAAAAGCCCAACAAAGTGTCCTAACTTATTCTGTTGTCCTGCAAAGCACTATACAGGGAAGGAAGCTCATAAATTATTGATTGTATCCTCAGATCTTAAAATGTGGTAAATGTCTACTGAATAAAAATGGCACATAACACTGTGTGCCAAAATATCCTCTGCACTAGAGGCAGGATTCAAGACACTAACTGGATCTACTCACACTGCATGTTGTTCAAAACAGGATTATAATTTACAGAATAAGTTTAATATTATCTTCTTCCATTAAAAACAGCGTGGTACACTTCAAAAGGTACTCTCTGACCGGTTCAGGAGACATACTGTAAAACAATCTGCGGTACAGAGATTTCATCCTCGGCAGTAACACTATCACCCACTGTCAGCTTTGACTTTGTAGATAAACTACTGAGAAGCTTAACGTGATTCATAATTTCCTCCATGCCTCTGAGCTCGCATCACTGTCACATGTTGAGTCTGGGGTGTGAGAAAAGAATCGTATAAACTGAATTTGTCTCAGTTCAACAGCCAATGTTAACCCAAAAGATCATCGGTAAGGCAATTTAAATACTCTATGTCTGCGCGAGTTGAAGAAATGCACCTTGACAGAGAAATCCAGGGGTTCTTTTTACCTCTTAATGAATAAACTTTGTCAGTAGTATCTAAATCAAACAATTTGGTAAAGTCTTAAATGCTACACAGTGTCACGTTACTACTGTGGCATTATGCTATTAATATGTTATACTATTTTATGTATTAAAAATGACAGAGGTTTGGTTAGCCGAACTAGCCGGTTACCCATCTGCCCATGACATCTCTGCTACAGTTAGCCTGTGATACTAGCCAGTAAAGGCTTATTACGGTGTATTACCGCACAGGGTATTTAACATTAGAAGATGTTAGCCACAGGAATTGTGTAGGTGAGGTATAAGCGAGCCAAGAAAAGGCTACCGGCAGCCTATTACGACCATTCTGACCATAGCAGCCACGTTGCTGTCCACCAACCTCGCCTCTTTTCTAACAATTCTCATTACGGTTTCATCCCCTTTCTTCATCCACGTTAGCTAGCTAACCTACCATACGATTAGCTCACTTTAGCTCGTTGATGCTATCGTATCGACAACAACTGACAGTCGGAACATTAACGCTGAGTCGAGAAAAAGGGTGACAAAAGCCTTACTGTATCGTGGGCGACTCGAAAATCCTTATTTTCTGTTCATTCATGAAATGCAGACAAGATGCGGTCGATCTAGGGAGTCCTGCCGTAAGATACACAACGACGCCGCGAAGAAAAGACTTGTAGCTAGTACACGCCCTTGACGACGAGGATTGGAGTCCACATTGGATGCGTTTACTGCTCTTTGCACATGAATGGACGGTTCTGGTTCTCGATGTCATCGAACACGAAGGTGATTGGTGGAAATCTTCATCTAACGTTATTTGTGAATGTGTTACTGGATAGGTGCGTTTCATTTAGTCTGATTCTGGTGGAACGATAGACCAGACTAGTCTAGACATAAAAAATAATCACATATTGGATCCACTGTGACACTCTCCTTTAAAAACGGAGCTATTTCTGTTATTATAAAATAAAGTCAGTTATCTACCTCATCGTATTAACATTCTCTGTGGCAATAAATATATTCAATATAGTAAATACAACCCCAGCCCTAAACAAAAACTGCTTGTGACTGACACTGCCCAAGGGCCCCCACAGCCACAGGATAACACCATATAATTTGAGTCAGCAAAATTAGATTAATTGCAGATTTATCTGATTTTTGTATCAGTGAGGTCCAGTATCAACTATGACGGGCCCTGGGGTGCACCAACTGTAACACTGATATGACTACCTTAGAAGCGATGACTGTCTTTATCATTGGGTTACGCTGTTATGTTCAATCAATATGTTTTGGTCATCTTAAATAATTTCTTATAACTATGAGCTGATAAAATGTTTAACATCAGGCATATGTTAGATTTTTAAGTCTCACAAATTCTGCCATATTCTTTTTTAGTTAAAACTCATTCAGGCCATTTTATTCAATGATAAGAAAACATAACACTCAGGAAATTTAATTCATGCATTCACAACATGCACAGTGAATATTTATAAAACATATCCAAAATATTGGTACTTCACTTCAACACTGCAGGGATTCAAGAAATCTCTGACAATTACTTGAAGTAGCTACTCATTGCTTGATTGGACTGTGGGCAAAAATATATTAACGTAGGCCTCTTGAATTTCTTTTAAACACAAAACAGTAAAATATGACTCACTTTAATTTCATATTGCAGCATTTACATTATGTAACCGTTCACAAAATGTTTTTAAACAAAAACTAAAACTGCATTGTATGTCATCTATGACACAGTAATGCCTAGTGGGGCCATTATTACACTTAGTGCCCTAGAAATAAACCCTTTCTGACAAGGGCTGATGGTTGTAAATTATGTCAAAATTTTAAACACTGATGTGTGTCATCACTGTTTTTGTTATAAACTGCTAAACATTCTGGTCCAGTGGAACCTTTTCTAGTGAACAATGTATTACACACTGAAAATATCTACAAAATGTAGTGACAGTAGTTTTACGTTCTGCAGTTCACATGAAAAATTGTTTGCTTTCTCATTGGTCAGTGGGATGTCCGATTTGGTGCAGCACTACCACTTACTGTGTTCACAACAGTCAGTTCTTTCACATATTCTGCTATTCTCCTTATTGCAGTCGTAATATTTTATCAAGGACTTTCACCAATTTCACCAAGACACAACCTTGTTAATAAGTCAAAATAAATCTGATCCTTGTGGAGAAATATTTGTACCTGTTGTTATTCATAAAAGCTGTTATTTATTTCTAAAACCTTGCTCTCTTTTCCTCTCATTCCTTTCCCATTTTTGATTGCACACATTTCCCATTTGAATGCACACACTGTTTATTCTTATTCTCATTTTTATTGCTGCTTTTTATTTTTATTCTTATTGTTACTTTCTATGCCTGTTGCCTTACAACACATTGAAGGCCTCTGAACCAGAGTCAGATTCCTATATGTTCAAGCATACTTGGCAATTAAAGATAATTCTGATTCTGATTCTGATTCTGGTTGTGCAAAATATTAATATGGCTGCCTGTCAGTGATGTACAGTAAATAACTAAGTAAAGAGATGATAACTGTGATGATGTGGATGACAGTCATGTAGTTTCTCCCTTTAAACTAATACTTTAAAAACTGAATACTATCCTCAGCAGCTCTACTGTATGCCACCTTATCCTGTCGCTGGTACTCACTGGTATCTGCGCTGTAGCCTGTAGTGGTGGGTGGTGGGGACTCTGAGTCCACAGAGGCTGTATCTTCATCCTGGGAACAACCCGCCTGGATGGCCCGCAGGTAGCTGTGGCTGCGTGACCGGAAGCACCTAGGCGCAGGCAGATCCAGAGCCTCCACTGCCTGCGATTCTCTCTCACAGTACGGTAAGGAGTGTCCCCAACCCTGCCCGCATACCTGAAAGAACATGTGCATACTCACACGCTGAGGGTAGAGGGCAGACTGAGACACATGCATTCACTCAGAGAGCTATGCTTTTTTTTTTTACTTTAAGTAAAAGTTACACAGTTACTTTTCACCACTGCTCATACCTGTGACTCAAGATGTTGGGGATAGGGTGAATGTACTAATGACCATTAAAGCCAATACTAATGATGACCAGGTTTAGTTCTTGGTTCAGGGCTGGTGTAAAAATATTTCCCACTGTATTGTATGAATTACTCAAAATAGATTTGTTTCAGTATTTTCTTTGTTGCAGTGATTTGTACTGTCACTGTATGAAGGGAATAAGCGGTGACATCTGCTGATCTGAAATGTTTGATCACACAATGCAAAAAGAGGCCGAAATGACCAGTAGTAGTTATTTTTATGTTTCCAATTCTAGTAACAAATATGAAAATGTCACAAGTGGTACAAAATATAATCCCACAAAATCAGATGACTCCAAATGTATTAATTTACCATCAACACATGTTTCATTCTGGTTGACTTACCTGTCACCTTAAAGAAAAGTGAATCCTTAAGTCACTGGTGGATGTTAAAAGTTCTCATGAACTTGTGCAGACTGACACCATGACAGCTCTATAAACGGTGTGATTCTGCATTGCTGCTGATGAAGATGTACAGCAAGCTCCTTCAGGTTTATCCTGAGGCATATGTACCATATTGATATTCTACAAACATGCTCAAGCATATTTTCTATTCTATTCGTGGCTTGGTTATTTCAGCAGTCTCAGCAGACATTACATACGTTTAAACATTCTCTGTCAGTAGTTTCAACCTAGGCTGAATATATATATATATACTGTGGGTATGAATATTTTTTATTATACCCAGAAAAATACATATTTGTCATAGAAATGTTGGTGGATCACAGACACACATGAGAAAACAACTAAACTACTGATTAGCCACTGTAATAGCAACACATCTGATAAGGCAGTAGACATACCTGAGTGCCTGAGCCTCTGCCCAGTATGCTAGAGCACTGACTGAAATCACTGTTCCTATGGTGTGCAGAGTCCTCCAATGGGCTCACCAGACAGTCTAAGTTGTCAAGACTTCGATTAGTCGACAGTTCTTTAAGGGATGGCAGGGAGCTGTGGAAGTGAATATAATAAGCAGCCTCTTAGAAATCATAGACCGGAATAAGTGAGGGCTGTGTTTAATTGATGATATCCAGGGGAAACTTTAGATTACACTCCAAAATGTTCCCCTGGGTATTTTAAAATTAAATACAATTGAGATGTCTGGACAGTGATATGTGCTAGGGTGTAAAGGAAGCACAGAGGAAACAATGATTTATGAGTAAACCAGTTAAATTTGACTTTATAAATGTGTTTTCTGATTCAACGATGAATGTTTTTTGATTTCCTCTGTTCTGGCTTGCCCTTTTGGCACCAGCCGTTAGTGAAAATGTATGTGCACTAAGCAGCAGTTTGTGGTGGAGTGATTTCCATGGATATTTGCATGTTGGGAAATCAGGACGTGAGGGAGCAGGTACGAGTAAAGTACACATTACTGAGGGGACCTGCATGGTAAGAGAGGGAATGTGGGGCAAAGCGGAAAAGTTATGGGAGGGTTAGACAAAAAAGGCAGTGGGTAGTTGTGTTATAGGGTAAGTGAGCTGGGTGGGGGGGTCCACACTGCCTGCCTATGGGTGACACTGACCTCAGGTGCTGCATAGAGCATGCACTTTGCAGAGGAGACCACAGATAATCCTCCCGTATGAGACCATAGCAACGAGGCCTGTCCATGTGAATGTAGGGGTAAAGCACATTACAAAATTTCACCTCCTTTTGCTTTTTGTAGCTGAGATAATATAATATTATCAAGATAATATTGTATATTGTTTCTTGTCCCCTGTTGTTAAGCTGCATCTACACCTCCACAGAAGGCTTCTATTGATATGCTTTGAATAAGCCTCTGCACATCCAGACAATTATTTGTGACGTGATACTGCCACCTGCTGACTAACTTTGGGGACATGAAAAAATATTTCTTCCCACAGTTTTAACAACAAATACCCCTTCAGTGTCTGTTTATAGTATAATGAATTAAAGTAAAAGAGAACAAACTCAGCTATGGCAGTGAGTATGATGATCAAAGTCATAATCCCAGCATGATGAAGCTGATTCTCTATGCTGTGGCACTTACTTGCGTGAAGGTGGTGATGGCTGTTGCTCACTCAGGGACTGCTGGGTGGCTTTCAGGTAGCTCTGGCGACGAGCTGCAGATTTAGGGGAAGGCTTGGGGCTGCCCTCTGAGTCTTCGCTGTCTCCTAAGTCTCCCATAGCTTTCACATAGCTGCCACTGCGCATCCTTCGACAGGGGATCTCAGTTCCTCTGGCCCGGCCACGACCCAGAGTTCCTGCCCAGTCCCCCACTGGGACCTGGATTATGAAAAAATATACAGAGTTATGAAACTTGGTCTGTGCATGATTTTATTCCTTTTTTTATATATATAAATCTTCACAGTGTGATTCTTGCATGTGCAGCAATGGTGCTTAACCCTCTGATGCACAACATGGGTCAAGAGTGACCTGAGTAAATGATTTAACATCTTTGCATGTGATGTATGTTATCACTAAATATTTAATGAATTCCTCAATCTGTTTGCTTTTAACATCACAAACAATTATTTTTATATTACTTAATTTTATTTTTGAATAAAAAACATTTTTGGATCAGTATCCTGTTAATGTGCAACACAAGTCAATAAATTACCTCATTTATTCTCAATGGAATTTAATAGGAACCTTGAATTTGCCTATGTATTTGAAAGTAAGAACATATTTTACTGTGGATTATTCCACTCAGTGTCACAAGACTGCCCTAACACAAATGTAAGTTTTTTTGTATTCTTCCTCTCAGAATATCCCGACCTATGGGGCTTAATCTGCTAAAGTGACAGAAAGAGAGTGTCTCTCAATGACTTGATGCAAGATGTTATATTCTACCAAGTAAATATAAGGTAAAAGTATGCTGTTGTGTAGAATAGGTTGTGCATCAGAGGGTTAAAAAAGAAAATATGACGGGGATGATTGTCATCATTTGTGGGAAACAATCTATAAATGTGACTGAATGCAAACAATGAGTATGAAGTATACATGATAAACAGATTAAGCGTCTGCTCCAATAAAACAACAAATCCAAAAGAAATGATAGAAATGTGTGCAAACTTACAATGATAATGAAGATGAATACACACTGGCCCTCCTACCTGAAGGAACTGCTGTGCCAGGTCTTGGTGGCATGACTTTGATTTAAGCAGGGTCCTGTTGACTGTAGCAGAGCCCTTCTGCAACACTTGTCTGGCTTGGCTAAGAGTAAGAGTGGACCAGGAGCCCCTCTTCACCAATGTATCATCCTTGCTTTCCTTAGTTCTTCCTTCCTCTTCCTTGGATCCTACCTGTGCAGCTGGGCATGCCAGGAACTTGAGGTCACTGCTGCTTTTCAAAGTCTTGAGAGTATGTGCAGAGATGGTGTTGTAGCCCTGTGAAATATGTCGGGGAGCAGCCTGACTGTCTGACACCGCTCTGCCAAGAGTCATCATGCTCAGTGGGTTGCGGTATCCTACAGCTATAGTGCCAGCTTTGGTAGTGTCATTGTCCAGGGCATCTTCTGAGCTCCAGAGGCCTATTGTATTAGGCCTAGGTCTCTGCTTAGGCCCCTCAGTTTTAGCCCTGTCTTTACTCTTGCTCCTGCGGGTTGGTCTACCACCATCCTCACCAGCACCTGTGGTGCCAGTCATTCCTCCAGCAGAGCGTCCATTTAAGCTGCCTTTAATTGCAGAGTTTTCCAGGGACTGGGACTTGGCAAATAGCTTCTGAACAGAGTGCATCAGGTGGCGTATGCGGCCTGGACTCTCACTGCGTTGCTTCGACATGCGTCCTCTGTGGAACTGCAGAGTACTGAAGCCATCACGCTGCAGGGGTAGGTGCCTCTCCAGCTGATCCAAAAGGTTGGAAGGTAACCGATTCATTTTGGCTGCTGCTGCAGAGGAGATGGTGGCTGATCCACTGGTGATTATAGGAGCACCAGTAAGGCCCAGACCCAAGCCCATACCCATAGACAAAGAGGTGGATAGTGTACCTGCCCTGCTGCCCTGCCCAACTCCACCACCCCCAGCCATACAGCCCTGGGGGCAGTCAACCTGGTCAGTCTGGGAGGTGAAGTGCAGACGAGGGAAGGTGCTACTGCTGGACATTTGGCTGAAAGGCAGCAGGCAGTCTGGGGTCAGGGTGGTGGAGCTGGTGGGGGGGCACTGGTGGAGATGGGGGTCCAAAGTGCCATAGTGGTTTATAGTGGGGCTCAGTAGAAAAGAGCCATGAGGGTCGGAGGCCAAAGGACAGAGAGGCTTCTGTGGGCATCCCGCTGATTCACATGAGTCGGACAGGTGACGATTGCGGTTGGCTCCTAACCCTTTCATGGTGGCCGGGATGTCGCCCTTAAAACATGTCTCCAATCAGCAGGGGCTTACAGACCTGAGGAGCTCATCCTGCGGCACAGAAAGATACAGAAATGATCTATTTAACATGTATGTCTCTGACTGGTGCTGTTATTTAGTGCATACATTCTGATAGTTGTGTGGAGGTGTATTCAAATAAAACAATACTTCTGGACATATCCCTGCCACATTTTACTTAATTTCTTTGTTTACTCAGTTTTTATATAAGTTTAATAGTCACAAGAATGTTTAATATCCACATGCCAGTGTTTGTCCCTTTATAGCGATTATAGATAATAGTGCATAACAGTATAGCATCCATTTGCATGCAATAGAAGGCCTTAGAGGGGAAGCTCTACATATCATACTTAAAACTATTGAACACATTAGAGTTAAAGCCCATTTAGCAGTGTTTATCTTGGTGGGTCCTTGGATTTACAGAACAGAAACTCAGCTAGAAACAAGGCATAAAAGACTCTTTCTGTTGTGTGGTGAGTTTCACAGAGACAGGATAGCACAGACAGTACTGTGGAGAACAGAGCTGCTGTCTTCTACATTAAGTTCCCACAGAAGTTGATGAACACACCAAACCACCAGGAGGAGCACCAGCAGCAAGTGTACAGAGGACCCCAGATTTTGGAGGAAAACACACATACACTGTATTTGGGTCTTAAATTAGATTAAAAAAAATATATTATATCAGTCTTTAAGTTTGTATGTATCTAACCACAAATGATTTTCATCGAAAGGGGCAGTCTATTCAATTTAGTATGAACCAGAGAGCCAGAGGCCTCGAAAGGGGCAGTCTATTCAATTTAGTGTGAACCAGAGAGCCAGAGGCTCAGTCTAAGAAATCAGTGATGTACGACCTAGAGCAACTCTGCTGACAATGCATAGGAGAACAATTTTGTGACTCATACATGTGAATGAGCTATATATTTAAGAAGCACTATTTGTTCCAAAGCAGGAAATTAACCCTCATTTCCACAAATCATTTTTGATACGTCGCCATCCTCTCAAATGTACTTACTATGGGATAAAGTAAATGTACTTAGTTATTTTCCAAAACTACTGTGTTGTTGGTGTGGACTGTAATATAAAAAGGTGTTTCTGTGAAAAATGACCTGGGAGAACTGGGAGATCCTTTGTCAGGAGCCTTACATATATAAGCTTTAGCTGTACTTTAGTATTTTGTCAGCATTGTACAGTAGCTGAATAAACCTTTGTGAAGTTAGGCCTACATTGCACTACCTGCAGTAATTTTTACAGTGCCTTGCGAAAGTATTCGGCCCCCTTGAACTTTGCGACCTTTTGCCACATTTCAGGCTTCAAACATAAAGATATAAAACTGTAATTTTTTGTGAAGAATCAACAACAAGTGGGACACAATCATGAAGTGGAACGAAATTTATTGGATATTTCAAACTTTTTTAACAAATAAAAAACTGAATAATTGGGCGTGCAAAATTATTCAGCCCCTTTACTTTCAGTGCAGCAAACTCTCTCCAGAAGTTCAGTGAGGATCTCTGAATGATCCAATGTTGACCTAAATGACTAATGATGATAAATAGAATCCACCTGTGTGTAATCAAGTCTCCGTATAAATGCACCTGCACTGTGATAGTCTCAGAGGTCTGTTTAAAGCGCAGAGAGCATCATGAAGAACAAGGAACACACCAGGCAGGTCCGAGATACTGTTGTGGAGAAGTTTAAAGCCGGATTTGGATACAAAAAGATTTCCCAAGCTTTAAACATCCCAAGGAGCACTGTGCAAGTGATAATATTGAAATGGAAGGAGTATCAGACCACTGCAAATCTACCAAGACCTGGCCGTCCCTCTAAACTTTCAGCTCATACAAGGAGAAGACTGATCAGAGATGCAGCCAAGAGGCCCATGATCACTCTGGATGAACTGCAGAGATCTACAGCTGAGGTGGGAGACTCTGTCCATAGGACAACAATCAGTCGTATACTGCACAAATCTGGCCTTTATGGAAGAGTGGCAAGAAGAAAGCCATTTCTTAAAGATATCCATAAAAAGTGTCGTTTAAAGTTTGCCACAAGCCACCTGGGAGACACACCAAACATGTGGAAGAAGGTGCTCTGGTCAGATGAAACCAAAATCGAACTTTTTGGCAACAATGCAAAACGTTATGTTTGGCGTAAAAGCAACACAGCTCATCACCCTGAACACACCATCCCCTCTGTCAAACATGGTGGTGGCAGCATCATTGTTTGGGCCTGCTTTTCTTCAGCAGGGACAGGGAAGATGGTTAAACTTGATGGGAAGATGGATGGAGCCAAATACAGGACCATTCTGGAAGGAAACCTGATGGAGTCTGCAAAAGACCTGAGACTGGGACGGAGATTTGTCTTCCAACAAGACAATGATCCAAAACATAAAGCAAAATCTACAATGGAATGGTTCACAAATAAACATATCCAGGTGTTAGAATGGCCAAGTCAAAGTCCAGACCTGAATCCAATCGAGAATCTGTGGAAAACTGCTGTTCACAAACGCTCTCCATCCAACCTCACTGAGCTCGAGCTGTTTTGCAAGGAGGCATGGGCAAAAATTTCAGTCTCTCGATGTGCAAAACTGATAGAGACATACCCCAAGTGACTTACAGCTGTAATCGCAGCAAAAGGTGGCGCTACAACGTATTAACTTAAGGGGGTTGAATAATTTTGCACGCCCAATTTTTCAGTTTTTTTATTTGTTAAAAAAGTTTGACATATCCAATAAATTTCGTTCCACTTCATGATTGTGTCCCACTTGTTGTTGATTCTTCACAAAAAATTACAGTTTTATATCTTTATGTTTGAAGCCTGAAATGTGGCAAAAGGTCGCAAAGTTCAAGGGGGCCGAATACTTTCGCAAGGCACTGTATATGCCATACAGTGGCACAGCAGTCACACAGCAGTGGTCTGACCACTGTAACAGGGGCAGAGCAAAGGGGGTGGCCAAGGGTGCCACTGACCACTCCCAGAATCTGACTGGCAACCCCCAGTGCCACCCCTGCCAGAGTCTAAATGTGATGCTTGTCAGCGTTAATGTATAAAAAATGAAAAAGTTAAAACAATGACAAAGAATTGTTGCCTTACATACAACTAACATTTTCTGATGCTTTATAATCAATATTGGTCAAATTAGTTTTATTTTATATCATGCATGCAGCACAATATTTACAGTACATTCAGTTTGCATTCATGTTGTTGTGGAGTACCTGGCATTAATCACTTCTCTGGTGGGGGAACCATTATCCACTGTCACTGTCCAGGAGTAAATAAGGAGCACAGCCAAAGTTACCTAAAGAAAGCACTATATGTATCTTAGTTCTACACAAAATAAACAATTAGATTCTTAATAATGTGTGGTTTATATCCACCCTTCTCTAAGTCTGTGCCCCAGCCGGGCCACTCCATCCAAAATTTTCTAGCTCCAACCCTGCACTGTAAAAGCAGAAGAAAAAGTATAGAAACACAAACCAGAGCAAATGAAGTATTTCAGGGTAACTGTCACATGTTCTTCTGCCAAAGACCTACTCATTCTCAAAGCTCACTATGAACAGAGAGTAATCAAAGCATCAAGGTTATGGAAACTCATAACTCACTTAGCAGAAATCTATGCTGTATTAAATTGACTCTAACAGATGCTGTTTGTATCACAGTGGAGTGACTCACTGATAGTCAATGGTGAGAGCCCTCTCCCACAGCAAGCATGAAATCTTGCCTGGGAGCTGAATTCAGAATGTTAGCTATACACATTTTCATTCTACTGCGTTGGTTTGCCGCTTCTTACGTCTCTCTGACCTCCCAAACACTCTCCGCCGTGTGAGAACAGCCGCTTATGTGAGTCAGTGTTCCTGGACAGGCACAGCAGTGTGCTTATAAATACACCAGTGTTCTACAACGGCACAGCCTGTTGTAATTCATCCACCCGAGCTAATAGTAGCCCCATGTGTTCAAGTCCTGTAGGTGCCACCGCTGACAAACTGACACACACCTACACACTGGCACTCCAACACACACTGACACACATGGACACATTCACCCACCCGTCCAGCACACCAACGAAACCCTGACAAGTGGTGAGCATCACAGGGGCATGATGAGTCAGAAATAAGATCCACAGTTCATGTAGTTCTGTCACAGGTTCAACGCGTCTGTCTGTCTGTCTGTCTGTCTGTGTGATGGTGGCCAGCAGATGAATGAATCCTTGGATTGTATGTGATGTTGTATGTGTGATGCAAATATGTGTCCACACAACACAGGGAAGCAATGTTATCTCAAATAACCCTGCCCATTCATTGAGTGACAGGAGTGTTCTGTTTAAAATAAAAAGCTAAAATCGGTTACAATGGAGCTAGAACATAAACAAGGCTCATTCACTTAAATCAGTTTTTGAGATTGTTGTAATTAACAGGCATGTGAAATGATCTTTTACTTACTCTTTAAACATTAGTTTAATGTGAGAACATACAAAAACTGGCATCTAGGCAGTATCATGAGTAAATACCTACTAACTGCAGAGTTTAAAAGAAAATCAATGCTGAGCTGCACGTTTTGCAGCATCGGTGCATCCTTGTAGTTAGATGACATTATTAGTGTTGAATTGGTATCGCACTAGTGTTTGAGGATGCTTCACATTGCATTCATGTCAAACGATAATAAGGAGAGGGGGGAAAAGACTGAAGAATAAATGTTTTGGTCATTTCTTTAATGTGGTTTTATGGCTTTCTTTTAGTGAAATAAAATAATGCTATTATACAGTGGACTATATCAAATCCATTTTACACACAAGCTTACAATTTAACAAATGGAGATGGGGACATAAATATAGTATGACAAAACAATCATCCTCATGAGGCCAATGAAATTGCTGTGACCTTTTTAGAACCCCCATCATCGGCCCATCGGGTGGTGATGACACGTAGTCCACTGCTGACATACTGCCCCTGTTAGATGTGCACGAGTCCTGCTAACAAGCAGACCCAAGAGTTGCTGGGCTGTGTCCTACAGAGGCCTGTAGCAGGCCTTTAATAAATGTCTCCTGCAGCTGTGTACTCCCCCTCCAGCCTCTGGTGATGAGCAGAGGGAGGGGAGACATGGCAAAGAAAGAAAATGTTATTGATCAGGGTGATGCTCCTTGTTCTATGGGTGTACATACAGCTGCTTGGTACTGGATTTTGCACTCTCCTTTAATAATCACCTTTTTTTTCATTGCTTTTCTCAGTCATCTGCTCTTTTCCAGCCACATCCAGTACACATACACTACAGTCTAATATAATTACTGACTGCACATATAGACTTTTTACATTCGATCAGGTTTTATTAGGTTTTATTCCAATTTCAGTGTTGTATAAACACAACTTTGCTTATAGTCATGCAAAAGCACAAAAGATATCATGGAGAAGAATATATCACATTTATGTAATAAATGTATCTTTCTTTCTCCAAGCTACTGCAACATACAAGTACAAAGTCAATATAATGCACTAACGAGCTAACACCAGCCGCTGGTGAGAATGTACTAATAGCTTGGTTCAGTCACAAAGTTTTGTCATTTGTACTTCCTGTGGAGAAAGTAAGTGTTGTTCTTTACTGTTGCAAGTGTTATTCGGATGCTTCCTGGAGAAGGATCATTTCAGTGGACAACGCGGGCTAATCAGCACAACACTGTGCTCTTTCAGTGTTTTATAAGTAACTAATGAGTATCAAAACAATCATTCTGTATTTAATATTTTTAAGAAAGATTGCACATTTCCTTTGGGCTGCTTACTCCGCATGTTACCTGTATCGCACTGGTTCATTTCTGCACACATTCAGTTGGTAACATCTTGTGCTAGGGCTTCAGTACAGCCTGACCAGAAAGATCCATTTCAATGGCTCTGCAAGACTGAGTGCAGGACATGGTGCTGTATAGAAGGATTAATATTTATAGGTTTACTTTAATTTTTAAAGGGCTGTAATCCTAACATTGGCTTACTTGATAGCCATGCAAGGATGTAGAAATTTAGAGATGTGTAAATCACTACCACCACTTGCTAGCAAGATTAGACTATTAATAAGATAATAGGCTTCAGAGCAAAAAGCAAATTCTAGATTTGAAAAGAAAAAATCATGTTGCTGAAAGTGTGCATCTCTACATTTCTGTCTTTCTTCATAAAGCAGACCTGTAGCAGAAGCTGTAGGGACAGTGCTGAGAACTGTGAACTTCTGTCCCTGATAAAATGACTTTGACACTGCACTGGTCTCAGGCAAAACAAGACATAATGCACCCAATAAACTGCACGTGTTAATCTCTGCAGTCATGTACAGTTGTGTCATGCATGCTAAGCTTGTGCAGCCCAGTGTCTACACTGTTAAAAACACACTACCCATACATTCAGGGCAGCCCCTAGGCCCTTGCATGCTGTTTGCTAGTAGCTGGCAGGGTGAATCCTCCACTAATGCTCATTTAAAAGCCTGTCAAAGCTTTTATAGTCCTGAGGGCTCGGGCTTAGTGAGGAGACACTTTAGTATATGCTGGAAACAAAAGGCTGAACAGACAACACAATGCCATAGGAAGTGGTACAATTGTTTTGTTTGAGCTTCGATTGCATTTTAAACTAAGCTGATGTCGGGCACATTGCTCTGTATCTTAACAGCCTTTTGCATTTCTAACCCATTTTCAAACTTTTGGGGTTAATTCTTTGCAGGCTGGATTAAATCTACCCATTTGATTGTGAGCTGTGTGTGGTTTATCCCTTTCAACGCTAGCTGACCCCCAGAGTGGGCTCTTCTCCAATATTCAGCAGGGCAGTGAACCTACAGTAAATCATCTAATCATGTGCACATACAGTAAATGTGGTTGTGTCTTCTCAGATCATGCTTTTTTGCACTGTTTTCTTCATGTAGACAAGGAGGATTCTAATAGGTTCTGATCACTGGATTAATGTAAAAAAGATGCCCTAACAGTTGACCTACTGTATAATTATCAAAATATAAAGAGTAACAAATTTCTAGGCGGGGGGTTTCCAGTTGGATTACCATAAGTCACAGCTGCTTCAGCTACATCATTTTCCAGCCTGGGGTGTCATATTAAACAGATTTCTCAGAGACAGTCCTAGAGATGTAAATCCTATGGGAGGTGAGATCAGGCCAGGCAAACAGCAGCTGGCCCTGGCTGCTCAAATTGGCCCTGTCACTAAAAACAAGATGAAATTAATATGCTGTTTTGCTCTTTGTAGCATGAAGGGATTAGAGCATCCAACAGCAGCAGAATTTAGGATTCAGTGCGTATTGCACATGACCATGCAGCGCAGTCCAACTGCAGCAGCCATGGTCAGGCAGGGTATAGCAGAGGGCTGGAGGAGGAGCACATCTGTTCATGAAGAGCCACACTTAAACAGAAACAGACGCGGTTGCTAGAATTACACCAAGGTCATATTAATGACTAAAAAGGGCTGCAAAGTGACATAATTAGAGCAAACATCAAAGCTTGTATAGCTAGCAACTGGAGTAGTAGGATCAGAACGATCCACAGATCACATTCATAACTATTAGTATTGGATGTTAGGGCTTAACATTGTAAGACTCTGGTCCTTTATTTAAAAAAAAAATTCAAGGTCAAAATCTAAAAAAAGGTTAGATAAAATACAGATACAGAAAATACAGATCAAATAAGAAAAGCCAGTGTGCTCTAAACCTGACATGCCTTTACCCTGACCACCAGCACTACCTCTTTCTACAGTATGCTGATTTCCAAACTAAGGCCGAGGTACCATCCAGCCACATTCATAATTTCCTCCACTTCATCCCCATGCATCACTTTGAAACTGTAAAGCCAGATACCAATAAAATATTTGCACATCAACACCTCTTATGTTGACAGTGGCACTGGAGGAGCATTACTAATATATTAAATAAGGCAATATCTCATTCCAAGAGTGGTGCCGGTTCCCTATACAGTATGTGTCACTGACCTGAAAAAACTAAATCAAATCTTTTCTGGACTACAGAGTGAGATTTTGCCTGTCTTGGGGTAATTTAGTATTGAGTAAATGTAGCTAAGTGGTGCATGACAAGAGGTTACACTCAGGTTTTTTTAAATCAAATTTGGTCACTGAATCCACCTTTTAGTCATCCATTTGGAAGCACATGGTGCCTGAAGCACAAAGATAATTGTAGTAAAGAATTGTCAACCACCCCTTCACATTCTGGAACAAAATCATCTAACTCAGGTGCATTCTGTGAGGAAGAGTATACTAAAATAATTCTGCCATGCACATTCATTAAAAGAATACTGTAAAACTAATGAGAGCATGTCCTGAGCAATAGGCGCATTCAAAAACAAATATTTGAATAAAGCCATTGGACACTGCCACTCTTTGGAAGGGGCCCCTGGCGATGGCAGCGGTGTTTGTATACATATATACCCCCCACCACCCCCACCCCCAACCATCACCACCACCACACACACAAATATTCAACTGTAAATATGAGGTTGTAATTCAAAAAGAAAAAGCCTTCTATAAATAAAGCCTTAAGAATATAATAAAATATAAAACCAGAATAGAATAAATACATAAAATAATCTCATATTAGGTTTTCAGTCTTCATTTATATATGTCAGATGTCCTAAATCCATAGTAAAGTATTATAAAGTACTGTATAATGGTTGCCACTGCAGGGTTTTTAAACTACTTTCCTTGTATTGCATGTATGGTAATATTCCAACTCTGTTTCTGAGAAACTGCATTTCAGGTATAGTTTGATAAGTTTAATACTACATTGACCACAAGCCTGTGTGCTGTTACTATGGCAACAGCACGAGCCAAAGCTGCAAAATTCTTGGGTTTTTTAGTCAAGCAATCATTTTGGAAAGTCTGCCACCTTTGGCAATCAAGGAGTGTAGCCTGGCTGATATTATAGTCCATTTAAAGTTTAGAAAGAGGGAAAAATCACCTGAGATAAGAGCATGTGGAGCAGTGCAGTTTAACTGTCGGGCAGCTGACTGGACCTGCAGGGGCCGGCATGAGGGTCAGCAGCTACAAGTTACAGTGAGGTAGCTAAAGCCAGATTAGCCTGATTTTAAAAAGAAAGAAATCACTGGCTTAATTTTTAGTTAACATGTAATATATTTTGTATCTCAAAGTAACCAGAGACATAAAATGACCTAAAAAAAGATGCAAAGCAACCACAATGAGGCACAAAAAGATACAAAAGCTCTACAAAGAAATATAGAACAACCATAAAGAGACAAACATCCAAAAAGACATGTCTTTGAATCTACAGCCCTTACTGATATGCAAGAAGGAGGGATGGCTTTTACATGTTGGGGCCTCATTGTCTCATAATCCATCCATGTATATAAATAGATATCTGTGAACTAAAAACTTTCCTGAGTCTAACATTATGTTATATGTGTATAATGTTTGTTAAATCAAAGCAGTGAGCTTGGTATAATTTTGGTATAATTCTTCATTTGTTATATTTTTAAGTGTGCAGTTACTGTTAGGAACATTTTCACTTCACAACAGCAAATTTGTATTATTATTCAAAGATGTTACGTAAATTAAAATTAGCCATTAATTCATTAAGAACAATTTGAAACAATGTTTTCTTTCTTCGGTTTATTTTTTAATGTCCTTATTTGGGAACAGTCAAACTTACAATATTCTTTGACACAAAGGGCACAATACTATTTTGTAAAGGTAAAAAAACAAACCTTTTACACACCCTAGACTTTGCTGAAGGTCAGTTTTCAAGTAATATTTCTCCAGGAGACTAAAAAGATTCAGGCATGGCTAACATCAGCTGGTGCTGCATATGAGTAGCACACTGACACCATTCTCCTTTCATTGACTGGACTCCAGGTTTGCTAATACCTGAATCCAGTGGATGTTTAGTGACATCAGAAGCCCGGTGTTGCCCTGACTTTCCACCATCACTCTGTATGTTTAACTGGTGTGTTAAATACAGACATAAAAGATCATGACTGTTTGTGTTTTACCAGCTTAGAAACATTGTGTCTGTTGATATTTGTGGCTTTGGTGAAGATTTGGTGAAGATCGGACCAATTTCATGACCAATTTATGCAGAAAACCAGGAAATTGCAAACAGTTCCATTACTTTTTCTTATGACTTTACATAACTGCTGAAAGTGTAATGACTATGCATAATAAACAATACTGCACAACAGTTATCACCACTGTATGTATGTAAATATTGTATATTATACTTATTCTATGTATATGCATAATATCTCCCATTCATTTCACTCTAAACTCTACATGATTTTTTCTCTGACTCTATGACTGGCACTGATATCAAACGTTCACATCATTGTGAGAGCACAGAATAGTCTTAACATTCCTCTCAGCAGTCTATTACTGTTTCGCACATTGTCACCACCACTAACAGCCTTGACTGTGTGGTCAAGTCACAATACTCGTGATAACAATGACAATTGCTTGGGTTGCTCTGTGCTTCAAGCATCGTATCATCATAAAGCAATTCCAGCGACAAAGCTCGGCCTTAACAACGGTATTCTACTTCTCTCTGAACAAAAATAAATTACAAAAGGTTCCAAAGTTGCAGAATGTTTTATTTGGCAAAGAATGTCACAGAAACTCTCCAAATCTAAAGCTCCTCAGAGATTTCAGTTTTTATGAAGGTTATCCATCTGTGGCTACATTTGTGTGCCTTCTGTTCTTTACACAGAAACCTGCTTCATGTTGACACAGAACAATCAGAACTCTACCTCGATAAGTTCACGGTCTGAGTATGGGATGGTTGTGATCCCAGGCTTACATACCGATGTCTGTCACAGTCATGGAGGCAAACTATTTACTGCCACTGTTTCTACTGACATCATTTTGTACTTAACACAGCTATCTATAATCAATATATTAATGACTTGTTAACATTGGATCACATCACTGCTTGTAGTATGTGAAAGGATTTGCATGAAGCGACGAACCCTTGAAAATTATTATCCCACTGTGCAGTTCCCTTGAGACTGGAACTACTCTGTTGTTATAGTTGTGGACAATCATCCGAAAAGCTGTTTCTGAATGTTTTTCTTTACATACTACAGCACTAAAATCATCATAGAATCTGTCAATCAGTCAGTAGAATCAATAGAATCTCTTACTGAACTGGGCAAATTACAGTTGGACTGTATCATTAAAAATTAAAGAAATGTAATTTATGTGCAGGTTTTTCATCTGTTTTATAAATCATCAGTTAACCTCTGTTTACTTCTTGTAAAAGTGTGTTCTCCCCTTTAGCATCCACATTGTTGGTGATTTAACAAAACCCAGAAAAAAATGTCCATTTTTATTATGAACCTCTTATGCACAAAATATAATTTTTTTGTCAGTTTCTCGAGTAAAACAACTTATTCTCAGTCAAGTAAAGACAGAGATGCTGTTGTCTCTTTTGCTTTTTTATGAAGGTTGAGTCACTTTCATACAAAGCAATGATGTCATTTCTTGTCACCATCTTTGTTTATATGAGAAAACCTGGCATAGCCAAGAAACTGATTAAAATAATATTTTTCCTCAACTGGACCGGATTATTTTTGATTCTGCCTCGTTAGAAGAGTCTATGAAGATTCAGGAAGTACCTTCAGAATTTGGGTTTGTTATGAAATGACGGTACAGGGTTAAAACAGTAGGTCAGTAAGTCTCAATTATGCACATCAACGGAAGATTATCTCTAATACACGAGAGTCACAAGCTGGGACTAGTAATAGCCGTGCTTTCCAATGCTAGCGACAAAAGAAGAAAACTCCATGATAACAGCAACAGGCAAAATGGGGTTGATAGAAGCCTCAGTGTATAAACACCCACATATTATAACAAAGGACTACAAGTGTCGGTTGCATTGGGTGATAATATAAACAAATGTCTTGTATGATTCTTTAATGTAGAAAATGCAAAGTAACAAATAAACAACATATCATAGTCCATGCACATAAATCAGCAAAGCAGGGCAGAGACGGTGGAGGAGACCAGGACAAACAGGTGAGTAGACAAACAAACCAGGAGGATTGACGAATTAAAAAAAGAAAATCCATAGCACAGGAACTGTCAGTGTGGACATCTAGAGACGTGTAACACAAAAACATGTAACCAACGTATCAAATGAGATCCACAGCACAGGAACTGTCAGCGTGGACGTCTAGAGACGTATAACACAACACATTTAACCAAAATAAAAAATGTGATCCACAGCACAGGAACTATCAGCGTAGAAAACAAAATGATGTACAATACATACTACGAATATAGAGCTGTTACGGGGTATGCAAGTTAATGCTCCGGCAATGACGGTGCATCTGCCAGAGGTATAAATAAGGAGGAAGGTAATCATTTAGCTGTGTGCACCGACAAACGAGTCGCTAATTACTGAAATGCAACACAGCTGAGGTGCAGATCCCGCAGGATCGAGAGAGCAGAGGAGAGAAAGGCAGAAGAGAGGCAGGTTGCACCGAGTGGACCTGACAAAGTAGCAATCTGAGGAAAAAGGGCTGGAGACATCTGTGTATAGAATATAATAGATTCCAGAAACATCCACACAGGGAGCTGCTCTGTGGATAGAGCTGAGTCTGAATGAATGTTTGAGTCTGTCCCATGGGGGGATGCACTTTTTTAATTAAGCAAACTCAATAAATACTTTATTATTCATGAGTGAACCTATTTGAATACATAATGGACTGTTAAGTGAACGTATCATGCATCTTTTGTCAAACCATGGACAAACTTTAACTGCTGACTGTTTTCTTACTGCTGTTTTTGCACTTCAGTTCAGAGGTGATTGATCTCAGTTAATCTAGTGGATATGAAAAGTAATGAAGCAAGTACAGCATTTAATTTAGATTAAATTGATCCCCTGGAGATTGCAGTAATGAGTCCGGATCTCAGTATCATCCTAAATGTGATGAATAGACAAAACAGTGTGATCTTTGACCCATCAACCCAAAGGCACAAATGAGATACAGCTGGAAAAAGTATGTGACACAAGATGAAGCTCCATTTAAGCTGAGGTTTAAACTCTATTGAGGGCTAGAGATGTGCACTCGTTAATGATTAACTCTAAAGCCGCAGGCGGTTTTCCTTGAGCTGACTGGTAGAGAGACAGGTGTTAATCGAGCTGCCCAGGGCCCTGACCTTTAGTGCTGGTGAGGAGTGAAGCATCTTTTTAGAGGCTGAAATAGCCTCAGAAAAATAATCAAATCTGACCTGTTCCTTTGCACTGTTAAGTCTGAACTTGCACCCCCTAGTCTAGGCCAGGCTGATGCTCAACAACAGCTGTATATTTGTATTTGTGTACAGGTGACAGTGACAGGTAGCCCTGACAGAGCAGATCTTGTGAGAGTAGCTTCTGTGTTGCTGCCTCCTTGGAGCATTGTTCCTATTAGTCAGAAAACCATTTGTGATGCTGCATTAAATCCTCAGATGTCTAAAATGTGACAAACGATGATTACCTAGGTGAAATCGATGATGATCACCACACTATTAATGGTCTCACTGCAGGAACAGCATCCATCGACGTAAAATTCACCAGCGGAGAAGGGGTTCTAAGTTAGAACTAGCTCTGTGACAGGCGATTCACTTAAATCACCAAGGTTTGAGAAAGAGCCCTGGTTTGGAAAAAAGGTGCTTGTGTCTGCTACCTCATGCCTCTTTTCACATCAAACAGACTGAACAGAAAAAAACCTGCTTTGTCTTTCTCAGCCAATGTGAATACAGTCGCTCTGCTCAGAGAGAGCAGCTGGTGAGTCAGACTGTGTAGTATTGCAGATGGGAAATGGGAGAAAGGGGAGAGGAGTAAAACACTTGATAATGTATAGTTTCTGTATTCTAGTGTTTCCTCGGGTTCAATAACATACCCACTCATCACTTACAGCCCCTTGGCCTTCCTCAGGTCAACTAAGGGCAATGAGCTCAGTAGCACTGACTACATGTCTGTGTAGCTGTGTGTTTGTCTCAGCATCACTTCTTGCACGGTCCCTCTAATGAATAGGTGCATATGAACAGCCTTGTGAGTTGGATCGAAAAGGGACTAAATGTCTGTGTGTAGTGCATGTGAATGTGTGTGAGATCAGGATGGCCTTGTGAAACTGTGATAGGGATTTTTCGCTATTTTACAACTAAATAATTAAAGTTGCATTTACATTCAGTATTGCTCAAAAAACACATTATCCTTTACAGACACTTAGAACGCATTTCTTTCTTCAAATAATTTAAACATTTTGAAATCCTCACCTACATCCATATTTATTTGCCTGCAGTCCTCTTCCCAGCCTTTGCTCTTGGCTCATTACAGCTGTGTCACATCACCAACAGCCATATGGTACGTACATAGGAACCTGCTCATAAAGCACTACTAGTTATCAGAAATTTCAAAGAATATATTTAACTGAAGAAGCAATTGACAGGTTTTAATCAGTAGCGGTGTAACGGTTCTGAAACCAAACCTGAAGCCGAGGTACAAATCTTCATGGTCTTGCAGTATGTGTCATGGTGATCAGGTGGCACAGTCCTGACTGGTTCTCACTTCTGTCTTCCTCCACTGACTACAGTCAGGTCAGACCCGGTGTCTGATTTGAGTGGTTTGCAATCTAAATAGCACGTGTGTTTGTTTCTTTGTCTTGCTTGTTGTTCTGATGAAAAAATGCTGAGCACCGGTGGTGGTGGATGTGCCAAAGAGGTTAGAAGAGTCTTGTCCTTTCATGAAACAATCACAGATTGTGTCTGTGTCTAAGGAGAGCACAGGGGAGAGAAAAGGGAGGGTGTGTGTAAACTTACTGTATGTACAGTATTTGTGTGTGTGTGCGCAACAAAGCGAGGGGCTGTGAGAGGGCTGGGGGGAGAGAAAGGGAAGAGGAGATAAAGAGAGTTACAAGAGAAAGGGAGGAGATGAGGGGATGGTGATAGAGAAGGAGAAGAGGTGGCAGGCAATAAAGCACCCTATCAATCTGGTAAATGAGTGTCCTTCCAGCAGAGGGTGTAGCCTGCTCCGTGTTCATCAGTCACAACTTTAGCACTCATCCACGCTATTGTATCTTCTGCTCCAACACCTCTTATCTACAAAAGCAGTAGCTTAACACATGCTTGGTCTACAGGCCCCTTTGCCAATTAAACCCCATTTACTGAACACATGTTAACTTAAACAGAACACAAGAGTTAAACCACCTTTTTTACTAGCACCTGGGTCAGCAATCTTGAGTCCTACCTTAGTTCTCCCTCACCCTCCTGAGGGGAGACTAAACCGTAACATACTTTGAGAAAATGAAAGTGGCTGAGAGCTATTCATGTCTTATATTGCTAGATACATATATTCACATATATTATCAAAACACTCATGGTGATCTCTGAACTCTGAGTGATCTTTTGTATAACCAGATATCAAATATCAATACCCAATACTCACAGGTTATACAAAAAACAAAGTTAAACTCACGTCAGCATGTTGACCTCACAAACTTCACCTCACCACATAAATCACAACAGACGGCACACAGAGCCTTGACTGGGACTCAAACTTGTTGCTGTACATGGTGTACAGCGTGTTAATGATTATGGATACGGATTCTGTTTCTTGTGAGCAATGTTAAAATTTGAATCCTCAAAGGCTCATTGCAGAAACCACAATTCAAACGTCCAAACGTCACACTCCCACATCCCAAGCTGCCTTTCCCGTTTCACACAGAGGCCAAGGCAGAACGGTTGGGCCAATTTTACCACCTCTGATGGCAGAATACAGGAGGGCCAATACTGACATTATATACATTATATACCAAATGGTGTGGCAGAAATTTAGTACAATAATCCCACCTTGAACAAGCAGTGTAAAAGAGCCTAATGTTTCATCAGAGATAACATTTTTAAGCTAAAAAAAATTATAAATAAATAAAATGAGACAAATAAGCCACAAAGACAGGAAACATTAAGTTTTTGCTCCTAAACTGAATTCATAATGAATATATGAAAATGCATGTGTTTAAATGAGTTCATTTTTTCTTATATGATGTTTTAAAGGAGGCTCTTAATGAACTGTTACAGAATTAAAGTTGATAGAAGTATACTGTTCATGGAATATAATTATCAAGATTTATGGCATGAATGACAATCCACCAGGGAAGAAATCTTTTAGTCCTCGTCCAGGATATTGCACATCATCTAGTATTCTGTACCTATTCTGATATTTAATCTCAAATGTTGCGTGTCCTCTCTACTGTTTGAGTGCTGCACTCTGCACTCAGTTGTCATTTTTTTTATGGTTTTCAGTTTCACACAACTCTTGAAATTCTTCTGAGTTCATTGCATCTCAGTGATGGGGTTGAGAGGCTATTTTCTCCTTTTCATTATTGAGCTCAAAAGATGGGTCTGATTTGAAATACAAAACATTTATAGAGCTTTACCAAAGCTGTATGTAGCCTGTATGTAGCACCATTTAAAATGTTTAGCTGTGACAAACAGCTAAGTGTGACAGAAATACCACCAGATTAGCACCATTCAAAATGGTTAGGCATTAATAAAAATGTCCTTTGTAACAGTTTTTAAAATGTGTATAAAAAGCTGAGCCAGGAGCAAAAGGCAACCTTTTTACATTAAATTGCATAAAGCCATACTGCACAAAACAGGGAGTTTACTTTGACAGCTATTCATGGTCTGCATAAATTGACAAGGATAAACAAAACACATTAACATGTTAAACACTGGAGACCTTAATGAACCTTCTGTCATTGTATGTGTATGAATAGACCTTCAAGTTCTCTACCAAACCCTTCATGGCTGTTTTTTTTTTTTTTTGCAAAGGCATTTCTTCTGGTAGGTGACTGAATCAGTGAGGAAAAGGAATGAGGAATGGAAAAGAGAAGAGAGTACAATGCGGAAGAGAAAGGCAGATTAACACAGAAAAAACATTTATGTGAAAGATTTAGAGGTTGAGAGAGAAAATGCATAGAGCGGTGAACAGCAGCCTGTTTGTGGTCAGACAATGTGGACACCGTCTCCTCCCAGCAGCCCACAGCTTTAGATCATGAACCAGAAACTCAGCAGAGAGGACATCTGAATCAGGCTGAGCTTGAAAATTCATTCCTTGAGCTAGAATGTGTAGATTCATGACTGGATTAAATAAAATCCATAAAATCACACTTTACATTAAGGTTGTGTCCCGGTGTCTGTGTCATGATTCTGTCCTGTCTGCTTCCTGTCTCATGCCTTTATTTTGATACTACTTCCTGTCCCCAGCTCACCCTGACTCCCGTACTTTATCTCATCACCTAGATTGGTTTCACCTGCTTTTCATTTATCACACCTGGTTACAACAGTATATAGGCAGCTTCCCCACACCAAGAAGCTGCCAGATTGTTCTAATTCCTGTTCAGACTTTACAACGGGTTCAGGCTTTGTTGTGGGCTAACGTCAGGTGTGTTGGTTCTGTTTAGCTTATTAACTTCATAAAGTAACAAACTAGTTGGAAAATGTGTGACTTTACTGTGCCATGAGCAGCTCATGCCAAAGTAGATCTGTGTAGTAAAGGGTGTCCTGTCTTTATATTTATCTGAAAGTTCAAGTGTTTCAGCAAGTAGATGGTCAGAGGGACACACAGGCTCCTGTTGGTTCACAGGCCTAATGTTAGATTTCACAAGGAGAAAATGCTTTTGGTCTGAACATTGTGGGCCCTAAGT
>NW_018127986.1:1922465-1929180 GCF_001952655.1 Monopterus albus | reverse complement strand
GTGCAGTTGTTTTTGCTGGCCCTCCATTCCCAACTCTCTTTCCAACATGGCTGCTCTGCCATGACTATTTAGATTTTTGTGCATCATCCGACAAAAAGTGGCCATCTGTAAGTAGATTTGTGTCATAGGCATAGATCTAGAGTGCCAGGCACAAAACACCTAAGAGTTTCTCCTAGGAGTGTTACATCTGCCATGTGGTTGATCGCTATCGCTCGCTCCCGCATCGTCTGTCCGTCCAGCTATTTGAAGAATTTCAACAACGATCTACAAAAGGCACATGGTTTTTCTTCACTTCTCTAACCTGGTTGGCTTCTCCCCCAGGTGGCTGCTGTGCCACAATGATTTATTTAGGATAATAGGGATAAGGATAATCGGATAATCACCTTTATTGGCCAAGTATGTTACACACAAGGAATTTGTTTTCGGCACAGAACTGAGGCAGCCATCTGCGGTGCCAACTCAACCAATGGCTCTAGCCATCGGGGGCAATGGGGGGGTTCAGTGTCTTGCCCAAGGACACTCACCTGCCGGCACCAAGATTCAACCCTTCAACCTAGGAGACAACTGCTCTACCCACTGCACCTCTGTTGCCTCCCCGTTTTCATGAAGATATTTCACCTCCGTCTGTCAGTCCGTCCGTTGGTCTAAGATGGTTTCTTATTTTAAGCCTCTGCCATCATTTCAACATTGATCTACAAAAGGTATGTGGCTTTTCCTTACTTTTCTAACCTGGTTGGCTTCTCCCCCAGGTGGCTGCCGCACCACAACAATTTTATTTTTGTTCTGGATATCCTGTCAATGTAGTGCGTCTGTTTACAGAAGGTAAGGGCCAGATCTCTCTGATCAGATTCTGTCTCTCTCTCTCTCTCTTTTTCTTTCTCAAAAACATGACCCTAATGTCATGATTATTTCTGGCTAATCTACTTGAATGTCTTTATTGCAATAACGCTTTTCTTTTCAGGAAATCAACAAAACTGTAAGTCTCATTTTTATTATTTTCCCTTGTTGCGGCAGGCACCTGTCTGCCTCTGTCTCCATCTTCCATTTCTGATCTCTAGTTTCATCTTGGGCTTTGGAGGCGCCTGGTTTAGTGTTTGAGCTTTGGATAGTTTCAAACCCAGACAATTACACATTAGCTCATTAATTAATTTTTAAATAGGAACTGATATTATTAAATTAGAAGAATAGCTGTTATAAGATCAAGGCAGCTGAAAAATTTAGCAAAAACAAGATTCTAAAGCAGGCAAGTATGCTAATGGTATAAAATAGTAAAAAGATTTTAAAAGGAGAAATCACTGAAAAATAGATATTCCAAAATACTTTCCTTTAAATTGGTAATAAGGTTAAAATGATCTGATACAGATGGGCCATGACGACTGATCTGTGCAACTTCAGAATCAATCTTATTGGCCAGGTGTGATGGACACACGAGGAATTTGACTTGGTACATCGGCTCTCAATGTGCAAACAGTAAACCAGCATAAGGCTGTGTAATATAACAGAATAGCAGTATTAACAACAACAAACAGTGCAAACAATGCAGAATAAGCACTATAAACAGACAGTAAACAATGCAGACAACAAGGAATGTTTGTTGAAATGAGATAAAAAGGGATAGAGTACTTAAAACTAGACACCTGTATGGTGTGTGTGTACACACACACACACACACACACACACACACACACACACACACACACACAGGTATTGCACTGAGGGTTATTGTACAGTCATACTGTCGTGGGTTAAGTGTTCATCAGTGTGATGGCCTGGGGGAAGAAACTGTCCCTGTGCCTGGTTGTCTTGGTGCACAGTGACCTGTAACGCCATCCAGAGGGGAGGAGTTCAAACAGGATGTGTCTGGGGTGTGAGGGGTCTGCAGTGATCCTCTTCACCCTCCTTTTGACCTCACACCAATGACCTTTTTTTTGCAGTCCTGACTGTCTGGTTTGGCTCAGCAACCAAACAGACTTCAGCAGACAGTGATGGAGGTGCAGAGAACAGACTGACAGAACTTGCAGTATATCTCGTTTTGCTTCTCATATCATCCAGGTGAAGGAGTTTTGGTCACTAGCCATCTGACCTCCATGATGTGGTACTGGTTTGTAGCTGTAGCACCTCCAGATGCTCTCATAAAGGAAGTATTGGAGGGACTTGGCTCTCTCTCTTACTGCCTGTCTGTCCTACAGAGGGCGGCGTTTAGTCGTTAACCGTCTGACTTCCTTGTTCTCCTCACCTGTTTACCAGGGTCACATGCAATCGGTGGACCAGTCAGGCATTTTACTAGTCCTGCACTTCTTTGGTTACTGGGGTAAACTTTGCCTGAGATTGGCCTGAGGCTGCCTGTTATTCTGTGCTCACTTTATACTCTGGCACATTAGATTAATTGTTTGTACCACTGTGTGGGACACTGGCTTTCTCTAGTGCTTCTTCAGCCCATAGATAATCTGTTAGAATACATTTAAAGTGTTTTTGGCACACATATTTATTAAGTTAGAACATTAGAAAAACTGGGCTTTTTTCCAAACATAAACGGCACTTTGTATCACTAAGTGCTGTTATAGAGATTTTTTATGTATTTATTTAAAAACACTTTATTGTACTTTAGCGTTAGGCCTGTGGGTCTCGCTCTGCCAAGGTTCAAGAGGGAGTCTTGCGCTTTAAGTAGGCCCAGTGAAGTTTAGATTTTCTGGATGTTGGGAGGCCTCCCAGCAGGGGAATTTATCCCTCTCCTGCAAAGCGTTATTCCACTGATGCAGGAATACTTTAGACAGTTTCATATTTACTGTCGTCGGACCTGGTTTACGCGGTACCAGCCGGGGGTGCGTTTGGGTTCTTGAGAGGGAGCCTGGCAGAGACAGATGACTTGGATGACTCCAGGAGTCAACTCCTGGAGCTTTAACGTGACCATAAAATTCAGTTTTTTCAGTCTCCAGGCATTACAGCTGATGTTATTACAAGTTGCAGTTCTTAAACCAAAAACAATGCAAAAAACTAAAGGCAACAGTTAAAAAGGGAGCAGGATGTCATCTTTGATCACACATTAAATACAATTGGTGAATGCTTCCATATAATCTAAATCTTGGGTGATTAAAAATAGTGGTCACAGTATAGTTGGCTACTTTGTAAATTTTACTTTTGAAGTTTTGTTTTTGTCAATGCATCTTGGGTGCCATCTGTCAGATGCTATTTTCGGGAATTTTCTAACATAACGAGCATCCAGACGAAGCAGAGGTTTGGCTATGCAAGATTAGAAAAAAAGTTTGTGTGCACTATAGATACTAGATCCCAGACTAAAGCATGGTGCCCGTTCTGTGCAATTAAAGTTGTTCACCTGGTGCATTTATCCAGGTCCTTGGAGAAAAAAGCCCAGAAAAGGTTGTGTTTTTTTTGCATGTATATGTAGTGTATATATTCTACATATACATACAAACACATGTGCATCATAGCCAGAATATACATTCACTTTGCTATGACAGATTACAGTGTGTGATTTATCACAACAGTCAAAAATAAAGCAGCTTCACTGATTATATGTAGTGTGAATTTAACTACGATGTCTGGCATATGTAAACACTACCAACCAGAAAAACTCCAGGCAATACAGTTAAGTGTGTGTGTGTGTGTGTGTGTGTGTGTGTTTATATATAAATAAAAAAGACATGCCACGTTCAATAGTTTTTCAAAAAGGTAACAGCTGATGAATTAGCTACATGTAAACTTACGTAATGAACGCTCCAAGTATAAACCCAGCACTGACTTCAGGTCACAGACTTAAACAAAGACAAGGCAAGATGTCCTCGCTCATCTCTCAAGCATCTTTAGCACAATGTCTTCTTGTGTCTCCCGTTTCACATGAATTATTCATAGCAGCAGAGATAAGGAATTATGTAAAAGAAGCAGCACATAAATCTCAGTGGTTAGGAATGGTTAATCAGAGCATCCCAAGGTGAGGTGATAGTGCCACGGAGTATACAGTTGAGATGGCTTCTCAAAGTTACTTTTTTGTCTTTGCAGCTCACTGTGTGTGGTCCAGGAGTGGGTGTGAGTCGGTGAAGGGTAAAGTCGCTCTGCTTGTTATTTTAGGATTAAAACTTAAGCTGTTTAGTTTGTTAACAAGCAGAAATGGCTGCTGATGACAGATGACAGCTGAGTTGTAAGAGAATAACTAGTCAAGACAGTGGCTCAGCAAGGTAATATGAGGAAAAAACTAAAGAAAATTGGGAAAAACTTCACTTTAGATTACGGTTTATTGACAAATTATTCAGTGAATACAGGCTGTCAGTATGCACAAGCAGAGGGAAAGAATGCAAAAGATTAGCACATAAGGATGGAGCAACGTTATCTTTAAGACAGACCTAGAAATAAGATACGCCAAGTATTAAACTATTTCTAGGAGTATAATTACTGTTACAAAGCAGGAACAATGGGTTAATGTATTTATATTTTTCTAATATTTACAAAAAGGTCTTTGGAAATTGCAGTGCAACAAGTTTGTTAAGAGTACTTAGTATAGTTTTAATGAATATTCACTAATTATAGAGTAGTTATAGGGCATAGTTAAAATTATCTTAAAGTTTTTTTTTTAAATAAGTTTAAGTGCCACATGTGGTTTGGCTTCTTTTCATAACATAGCTGTTGTGATATACAGGTTAAGTCTGTTTGACACCCTGTTTGTACCTTGTTATCACTCAGTATGTACTGGATCATTTAAAAACACAGCACAGTGTAACTTAACGTTTTGCTACCTGCACAGCTTATGTTCACACATAAAGACACCAGCTGTACCTCTATCATCTTACCTGTCCTGGGAAACACAATACCTCCCTCTAAAAATGAATTACGATGACCTGGTGTGACGGGGGTCACCGGAGCAAAACGAGTGTCAAAATGTGAAAAATCTTGCTGAGCCTTGGGTCCTTTTTGTCCATTCTCAGATCCATAGCAGGAGGCACAGTGTCACAAGATACAGGGAAGCGGTGAAGGATGGTGCTGATTTAACAGTTTGGTGGTTTTCAGTCTGGTGTGTACAGTCAAATTAACCGACTTAATTTTGACTAGAACATTTCTTATACTGATATGATTATACTGCCTATAGTTGCATACCATTGCTGTAATAATTCATGAGACTTGGTGGAAGCCCTTACACAGGCAGATTAAAGAGAGGAGCCATGTGTGGACAGAAATCGGTGTGAATGGAGATGTTCTGACTCACTGGCCCTGATGTGTGAGGCCAGCGTCGGCTCAGGCCTGTCAGGTCGTAGGCAGAGATGGCTCCTCATTGGACCAGTGTTAATTATGGGGTCAAAGGCTTTGCCAAGACTATTTGTCATGATGGGAGCTCTGGCTAGCACCGTAGAGAGGGGGCTTTTTGCATCTGGAAATGAAGGACCCATCACAAGAAACGTGAAAATGAGTAACTTTCAAGCGCTGTATGTAGGATGTGATAATCATTTCTTTTTTCACTCTATAAATTGTCTAGGTATAACCATCAGATGTATGCAGCTCACAGCTATAAATTATGTATGGAGCAGGCTTTTTCATTATTTTGCCCAAAGTAATGACAGTCCAAAATATCATCATGGTTCATGGATTCAGCATTAAGGTTTTACTCTAAGTGCAACATCTCTATATGAGTTATCGTGGGTTTCTCTAGGCTGGCTGAAAATGAAACGGGACCGTTTTCATTTCTTTATTACTGCCTCATTGGGCACGTGCATAGTTTAGAAAGGAGAGGAGATGACATAAAATGGCTGCAGAGTTCTCTTGACTCATCATCATTTCTGACTTGAGAGCCATGTTTAGAGGGGAGCAGTGGGTTGGCGTTGCATGTTTTCTGGATCACCTGCATCTGCCCTGTACCTTACCCCGTCTACCCTGCCTTCCTCAAGCCTGAAGGGCAGGAATACCACCTTTCTGGATAATTAAAGCTGTGAGTGCAGACTGACATGTCCCGCAGTGAGCGATGTTCACAGAAACAGAAGTTCTCCTGTATTCAGCTTTGCCTCTTAGGATCTAGGATATGTAATATGCTCTCATTGCATGTAATAAAAAATAAAAAAAATTTAAAAAACTGTCAAAACTTGGCCCATAATTTTATGTTGTAGTCCAAACAGTAATTTCATTGCACAGTGTAGTAAATATCAGCACTGTGGTAATGTGTAGAGTGAATTGTACTGTACAGACAAAATACTATTAACTTCCTGGATCATGGCTCCAACTAAACAATGAAGGCAAGACTATCACTGATGGGATCTAACAGAAAAGCCATAATATACTACAGTGCCGCTGCGACATGCATGAGCAACATGAACATCCAACACCCAGGATGTTTCTCTTTTTGTTTAATTAGGTCACTGTGACATGAGATAGTAGATGTTCAGGCTTCACCCACACCCGATTCTCACACCGATGAGTCTAAATACAACACATCACTCAATACTCGACCTGAGAGCTGCAGCTCTCACACACACTCACACAGGCACGCGTTATCTTTGCTGCTGCAGCATAAATGCTTCCTCACGTTCTCGGCTTCTTTCATCTCATTGTCTTTCTATCACCCTACCTCACCAACCAAATGAAAAAAAATGCTGACTGTGAAGGAGATGACGCAGTAAACATAGCTGCTCTGAATGTCTAAATTAAAAGTGGTCTTGTGTATCATTTGAATTATTCATTATGGTAAACTGGGTGCAGCTGCTGCTACAGGGAAAGA
>NW_018127986.1:1915808-1922425 GCF_001952655.1 Monopterus albus | reverse complement strand
CCAACCTAAACGGAGTAAATTATAGTTAATGATCTATAGTCCTCGAAAAGATGCATGGGTGAATTCACTTCACCATTCCAAAATGAACGAGATACCTCAATCGCAGCCAACAATAACCTACCACAGTACTTAACAAATTATAAGAGACTCAATCTTAAACACACACATGCAAATGCAATGTTTCCTCTAGGATTCTTTTCAGCAGAAGCAGGGGGTGAGGTGGGATTAAAGGGGCTGTTGTACCTGGCATGTGTGCATAGTATGCTGGAGTGAATATTAATAGGTAATTTAAAAAAATATCAAATTAAACTTGACTGCAAAAAAAACAGAACATATTTATTAACATCTATTTATGACCAGTTCCTCTGCACAAAGGAGCAGGTGCCGGTCCTGCTGCTGGGTTGCTGCCCTTCTATGGCCCTATACAGCTCTCCTGGTGTAACGGCTGGTCTCTTGGTGTCTCCTCCATGCTCTTGACACTGTGCTGGGAGACACAGCAAACCTTCTTGTGACTACATATATGGATGTGCCATGTTGGAGTAAGTGGACTACCTGTGCAGCCTGATTGGGCTGCAGGTACTGCCTTATGCAGCCAATACTAACAAGGACACTAGCAAAACACAAAACTTGAGATGAATCAGTTGGGAAGGATAAAGAGGGAGCATTTTTCTGCGGCCACCACAAGCAAAACCATTCCTTTTGTGGGGGGTTGTCCTGCTTTTGCCTCTTCATTGCACCTGTTGTCACTTTCATTTGCACCAGAGCTGATGAAACTGGATCACAATCACTTGTGCTTCCTAAACAGATTGATATTTTTGAAGTTTAACTGACTTGGTGTTATACTATGGTGATTTAAGTGTCCCCTTAATTTTTTTTTAGCAGTTTATTAGACCAATCACCCATGGCACAGTGTCAAACTGCTCAAATTTAATGTTTTTAAGTGCTTCCTCATGCTCATTCTGTTAAATGTTGCAGCTCTTTAGAAGATGGAGATAACCTCCTGGAATGACAAGGCTTGAACATCACCTCTTAAAGGGATATGGGAGAGATAGAGAGAGATATCTCAGCTGCTGTCTGAAAGAAGGCACCTGGTGTGGGCCATTGTTCTATCAACCCCTCCCCACTGAGCCTTTAAATCTCATTCACTTCATGAGCATCACGTCTTCACTTAGATAATGAATTATGGATCCCAGCCAGGGTGATATTCAATATTAGATGAACTGCATATCTTCATTTGGTGACAGTGCCACCACTGCCATAAGGGACAGCCTCTTCTCAGCAGCCTGGATACAAAGGAAAAGCTCATTACTATCCATGTTCAGGATGGGGACTTGTGCAGCGTGGGTATGCAGTGTGTGCATGTGTTTATACATGTGAGTGCTGGTGTTTTCACAGGAATGTGAGAATAGATGTGGTGCAAACAGGTTAATTCTGTATGGTCTTGCTAAATGGGAAGACGAAGATGGAAGTCACTAGAGCCACTGCAGTATGCACCCGGCTGTTGTTCCTTCTGCATGAATACACACAAGCGGCCAGACTGATCCTTCGAGGCGCGTCGCCGGGCGGGGTGTTTTTGCGGGGCAGTGTCCGGCGCCGCGTGGAGGCAGGCCGGCGGGGGGGATACGGTATGGCGGACAGGGGCGGCAACTGCTGAACACAGACATGTATAGTACATTTATGAGAACATGTGCCAATAGTCTGTCTGATGATTCACTGGAGTGTTAGCTAACAGAGAAAACCACTGACGAGTGGCCATTTACTACTGAACCAGTACTCGACTGTAGATACTACTAGCCCCAGGTCAGGGAAATACACCTGTTATGGTGCTAATTTGGTTGTTTGGACATTTAGCCCATTAATATGCTCACTAAAAATAGCCTGGCATTTTAAACATTAACACTGTGTTGCATAATACTTCACAATTTGAGCAGCATGAAATTGGATGGCAATACCATCACAATTCTTAGCAGACAGGAAAAGGCAGATACAGCTCATGTGGCAAAAAAAAAAAGTCCAAAGGGCCACAAAATCAATTTACTACTCACAAGGAGTATTCAGCATGTAAAAAGACTTCTATAATAGCAACTGTGGCTCTGTAATAATAAAATGAATATGTACTGATAATACAAAAATATTAATCAAATAAAAAATAAATACAGTACAAGAAAAGTAAACCAAGTCAGTTTTTATCTGTCCAAAACTTATGGCTCTGTATTACAAACCCATTTACAGCTCACAGTAAATCTATCAGTAAACTTTGATATTGCCTGACTGCAGGGTTAGGTAGCCTATTTATCAACAACTATTGAATTACACAATAGGAAAGAAGATAACTGCTTTCAGCTAATCTGTGTGATCTAGTTGTAAATTCCAAAAAGATTTTGCTTGATGTGAGATTGCATTTAGGAGACATAAGGTTTTTTTTTTTTCCAAATGCTAATTTCTGGAGTCGCTGTGTCAAATCAAAATAACATCAGATGACACCAGTGATTTCACCAAGGTTACTGCAGTTCTGACTTGGGGACCACAAATTTATGCTGAGCCAAAGTCATGATGACTGGCCTGGCCTCTGTTCCACATGCTTCTATAAGCAATCTCTCATTCAGCATTTCTGCTATCAGTCTTTGCGGGTAAGAGAAGAATGTTCCTGGAGTTTACTGTCCGTATTCTTAGAAAAATCAATATCAGCTTCAGCAGTTGTTATCTGAAGCCAAAGCATTCACTCTTTTAACAAACCTGAACAATTATTACTTTGTGAATACAGACATCTACAGTGGTAAAAATGTACATGTACAGCAGGTCAGATAATTACATCATCGTAACTTAAATCATCATAAAACTTAAATCCAATTTTTTTTCAACTGCTGTCTAAAAACTTTTATGGATTTCACTTCTCCTTGTCCTACTGTTATTACAGACATGTCTGAACATCCTTTGACTAGCTTATGGATTCACTTCTTTTGTCAAGCAGTGATGGGAAATGATGTTTGGTAAAGGCAGTATTTTTGAGTTGCATTAGGGACTAAAAGTCAGAATATCTCAATTTTTGCTACAATAATTTTGTCAAGACTCATGTTTGTGCAATATTAAAACACTGGATTACTCCTTTAAGAATCAGCACACCGCTGTTTGCTCTGCCAAGCAACTTCTCTGGTAAAGGAGGACTCAACTTTATAGGTCTACTGCACATTTCTACCACTGCATTTTTTTAAAAAAAAAGTTGTATGAAGCCATTTGAAAATGAAAGTTTGAAAATTGGAAACATTTGATGGTATGTAGTTAGAAATAAATGAGTTTTCCAGATTTTTTTGTGGCCCTCTCCTTATCTCAACTTAATGCAACCAAACTGTCGGCACCTGAGTTGCACTGTGGGTAATACTGATACCAGGTTTTGATAAGGAAGAAGAATGTATGGAATACAAAACGTACATCTGTGACTGTGCTGCACTGATTTTGACACTGTCTGACAATGTTAGGAGTGCAACGTTAAATTGATGGAGTACCTATTTAATGAATCTTCCTCTCCCAGTTGGTTTAAAAAGGTATCGCAATAAAAGGCAAGGACTGAACAGGCTTTACAGTGCCTTGCGAAAGTATTCGGCCCCCTTGAACTTTGCGACCTTTTGCCACATTTCAGGCTTCAAACATAAAGATATAAAACTGTAATTTTTTGTGAAGAATCAACAACAAGTGGGACACAATCATGAAGTGGAATGAAATTTATTGGATATTTCAAACTTTTCTAACAAATAAAAAACTGAAAAATTGGCCGTGCAAAATTATTCAGCCCCCTCAGTGAGGTTGGATGGAGAGCGTTTGTGAACAGCAGTTTTCAGTTCTTTCCACAGATTCTCGATTGGATTCAGGTCTGGACTTTGACTTGGCCATTCTAACACCTGGATATGTTTATTTGTGAACCATTCCATTGTAGATTTTGCTTTATGTTTTGGATCATTGTCTTGTTGGAAGACAAATCTCCGTCCCAGTCTCAGGTCTTTTGCAGACTCCATCAGGTTTCCTTCCAGAATGGTCCTGTATTTGGCTCCATCCATCTTCCCATCAATTTTAACCATCTTCCCTGTCCCTGCTGAAGAAAAGCAGGCCCAAACCATGATGCTGCCACCACCATGTTTGACAGTGGGGATGGTGTGTTCAGGGTGATGAGCTGTGTTGCTTTTACGCCAAACATAACGTTTTGCATTGTTGCCAAAAAGTTCAATTTTGGTTTCATCTGACTAGAGCACCTTCTTCCACATGTTTGGTGTGTCTCCCAGGTGGCTTGTGGCAAACTTTAAATGACACTTTTTATGGATATCTTTAAGAAATGGCTTTCTTCTTGCCACTCTTCCATAAAGGCCAGATTTGTGCAGTATACGACTGATTGTTGTCCTATGGACAGAGTCTCCCACCTCAGCTGTAGATCTCTGCAGTTCATCCAGAGTGATCATGGGCCTCTTGGCTGCATCTCTGATCCGTCTTCTCCTTGTATGAGCTGAAAGTTTAGAGGGATGGCCAGGTCTTGGTAGATTTGCAGTGGTCTGATACTCCTTCCATTTCAATATTATCGTTTGCACAGTGCTCCTTGGGATGTTTAAAGCTTGGAAATTTTTTTGTATCCAAATCCGTTTTAAACTTCTCCACAACAGTATCTCGGACCTGCCTGGTGTGTTCTTTGTTCTTCATGATGCTCTCTGCGCTTTAAACGGACCTCTGAGACTATCACAGTGCAGGTGCATTTATATGGAGACTTGATTACACACAGGTGGATTCTATTTATCATCATTAGTTATTTAGGTCAACATTGGATCATTCAGAGATCCTCACTGAACTTCTTTAGAGAGTTTGCTGCACTGAAAGTAAAGGGGCTGAATAATTTTGCATGCCCAATTTTTCAGTTTTTTATTTGTTAGAAAAGTTTGAAATATCCAATAAATTTCGTTCCACTTCATGATTGTGTCCCACTTGTTGTTGATTCTTCACAAAAAATTACAGTTTTATATCTTTATGTTTGAAGCCTGAAATGTGGCAAAAGGTCGCAAAGTTCAAGGGGGCCGAATACTTTCGCAAGGCACTGTATGTATGATCCCTAATGAGAATGATAAGAATGACAAATGTGTTAACCTCGGCCCACAGGAGAGGAACTTTGATGCCCCAGTTGTCTCCCTTATGGATGTTTAGGAAGAAAACTGAACATGCCACACATTACACTCTGCCTGAAACGAAGCAGGATATTTTAAAGAGCCCACGGTGCACATCTGGCACCTCTGGTCATTTTAGATTCAGTTATGAAGATAATGATCTTAGCATCTAATGACATTCTCTTCCAATTCTAATGTTGCCTTCAACGTGACTTCCTATGGACGTACTCTTAAGTATGGACGCTCATGTTGAAGCTGCTCTCCCTTGGCACAGTATTAAGGCGCATTACTGTATGAAGGCCAGCATTTACTGTGGACACACACAGAGCCTGTATGTATATGAAAAACAATAGATATAACAGTTTAATAGTATTGTCCTTGGATGCTCAGGCACACTTTGCTGCAATCTATCTGAGCAGGCCTCCTTGCTGTCATATTGCAGTAGTGCGGTCTCCTCATTATCGTGTGTCATGTGACAGCATCTCTGAATCATTTGGCCCTGGGAGCTGAACCAAAAAAACGGAAAAAACTCACAGTTGCTGCTAAACTCTGATGACAGGGAGCGCAAGCAATAACACTGTCCTTGTCCCTCTATGGATTACAATAAGAAACTCTACAATGTCAGTCATGCACCAAGAGGCACCATTCTCCAGAGACTGTTCTTTGTAGAACATAGGTATAGTATGTAAAGTAGAGCACAGAACGGCTTCGTGAATGCAAGCATGCATGTTTGTGTGTGTGTGTGTGCGTGTGTGTGTGTGTGTGTGTGTGTGTGTGTGAGAGAGTGTGTGAATGAGCAATAGCTCCATTTAGAGCCTCCTCATTATAAATGAGATTAGTTCACCCTGTCAGCTTGATAAAGACGGTACATTCTTATCGTCTCTCTGCACCACAGATCCTTCAGTCAGTCTCGCGTCACAGGTAACACTTTACAATAAGGGTACATTAATTAATGCAGTAATAAGCATTAACTAATAGGTAACTAATGCATTTATTAATCATGTACTAATGTTTTTCATGTTAAAGTATTACCTCATACTATTATTATTTTTAACGACACTGCTAACATTTGTTGATGCAGTAATAAGCATTAACTAAACGTTAAATAATATAATAAGCATTGCATTCAATAACTTAAATGTCTCTTGGTAACCAACACTAGTAAATTGTCAATAAAGATATTAACATTTATTTCATGAAGTTCGCAGCTTAGCAGTTTCATTAGGAGAAGGCTGTTTTAATGTTCATTTAAGCATAATAATTGTCCACTTACTTGTCCATCCTCCAACCTAGGGCATGGATAGTTGGAAAGCATGCACGGAGGTAGCTCTCGAGGACCTGACTTGCCCACCCCTGCTGTATACTGTAAGCATTACTTACTCGTAATTACGCATTTATTAATGTTCTTTAAAAATGTATAACAGTAGTGAGTAACCATTACTTAACCTTAATTAACCATTTGTTAATGCTCTTTGTGAC
>NW_018127986.1:1914360-1914992 GCF_001952655.1 Monopterus albus | reverse complement strand
CCCCAAAAAGGCCCATCTTGGGGGCGGTTAGCTAGCCAGTAGGTCCACTCAATTACTAAGAGATGCTCTTTTAGCAGGGCCTCTGTCCCGTTCCCTCGCAGCCGCCATACCCTTGTATATGGCCCATGCTCTCTCCAGGTTCTGTGTGTGGCTGCCTGTTTATGGCACCGACTGTGGTTAACAGGAAAATGTGTGTATCCATGATTGGTTAGTACACCTCTGTAGGCCCGCCATTCATCACTGAGTATGGTGCTTCCAGGACGCACATGTTGCACAATTAGCGGGAGAAGATGACGTCTGGACCTACGATCAACCAGTTTTAAATTGGGTCTGTTGCAGCTTTGGCCAATACCCACAATCCCAAAGACCCACTTTCTTCTTTGCCAGGTGCTGGCGAACCGTCCTTGTCCATACTGAAAGACAGGAAAATTTTACATTTTAAATATTTTCAGGCATAAATCTCAGTGATTCTTTTTATGCTGTTGAATATGCATGAATCTTTTTTTCCTTTAATCGTGTACCTTCTTTGCCAGGTGCTGGCGAACCGTCCTTGTCCATACTGAAAGACAGGAAAATTTTACATTTTAAATATTTTCAGGCATAAATCTCAGTGATTCTTTTTATGCTGTTGC
>NW_018127986.1:1905537-1912482 GCF_001952655.1 Monopterus albus | reverse complement strand
TAACCATTCAAAGTGGGCGGCCTTATTGGCAGGTCCCAGCTTCATTTTACCATGACACGTTGCACACGTCACTTTTTTTTTTTAGCAAATGTTTCTTTTGGAGCCATTTTATTAACTTCAAGGTTCTCTTTTTGGTTGGTTTCCCTTGGAAGAGGGAGACCAGCTTTCTTCTAACTTTCTCAACCATGAAACCTGTAGATAAACAATGAAAATTTGGTGAATTAAACTGAAATTGCTATTATTTCATAAGACTTCTGGTCATTTAGTAAGGAGAGGGAGGAGGTAGGATGGACAGTGTCTTACCTCTCCAGTTGACTGGGGTCAGGTCTTCTGTGGTGGCTGCACCACCCCTCCTATTTCTTTGCAGAAGGCCAGTATCAGTGTCTCTCTTCACAAGCACTCCTGAGGCTAGCACACACAACAACTAATGTATGAACAGAAGTGAAAACAATAACCTCTTCTAACATTAACAGTTTAATTGAACCAAATTTTATTTCCTGTTTGCTTATACCAGTAACTGACAAGGAGTCCATGTCCAAGTCCATGTTGTTCCATAGCAATGCAATTACATCAAAATACTACAGTAAAAATAAGACGAGACTAGCATATATCCAAGGTCATTCAGATATAATCTTAATGTTTGCTGAACAAATTAGTTAACGTTATCTAATGTTAATGAACTAAATAGCACTACCGAGGAACATGAAAAGAAATGATATGCCATTAAATAGAAAATAAGTCTATTTACATACTGTATATGAAACACGTAAATCAGCTTAATGGTACTTACATTTTAGGTTTTATCAGCCAAAGATTTAGTTTAGCGTTGCCTGTACCTGTATCCCATCATTTAGGTCTACTTCTGTATTTATCTGCTTCGACTCGACGTCTTTTCGCGCGCAGCATCAACTCGCGCAATGCATTTTCACGCACAGCCACGGAAGAAGACGTCTGAGAAGACCTAATGTGTAGCTAACTAGGTAGCACCCAAACGTAGCAAGATGGACGCAAAATCTAAAAACTCTCTAATTCAAACGCGGCGAACGATGCGGAAGAGAAATGCAGAGTCAGCAGACAAATGTGCCACAAAAGAGGGTAAGTTTAGCGTTTACCGTTATCTAACTAGCCATCTTAATGGGGAATCGTTTCATTATTAGCCATGTCCGCTAGCTAGCTACAGCCAACATAAGTTATATAGGTAACTTCTAAAACCAGGCAGACTTTCATTGTGATAAAACGTGTTTAAGTTTTCAGAAGTAGTGGTAGCAAGCATTCTCTCCCAGTTGATAATTATTATTGTTAGCCTTCAGTGTATCTGCAGGTGAAGGTTTTAATGCCAACAATGTCAAGAACGCTAAAGAGGCACTTATGAATGAAGCATCCATTACACAAAAAATAAACAGTTACTGTAGGCTATCATTTTTGTATCCTAATAATTATTTTTGTTATTAATTCTTCTTCTTCCATAATCTCTGATTCATTATTGAATGTTACTGTGCCTTTGCCATTATTGTGTATATAAACAAGTGTTTTTTAATGATGGAGGTGTGTTGGCTGTTATTAATGAATTATCTGATCATTATTCTACATACGTTTTGTGTTATTGTAGGTGATCAGATTGCAGTGGCCCCAATAGTGACTGTGGCTTTTGCTAAAGCAGAACTTCTTAAAGCCAGATCAGAAATGAACATGTACAAGTTGAGGGTAGATAACCTGGAGGAGAAGGTAGAAGCTTTGACAAAGGACAGAGACTTCCTTAGGACTCAACTTTCTGATGGTGAGTGAAGCTACAGATACTGAACCCATTTTGTTATGCCTTACACATCATTATCTGTGTTTTGCAGTGTCTATTGGTATTTTATATATTGGTATTTTATTACAAACTATTAAATAATGTATGGAGTAATACTTTAACATGAAAAACATTAGTGCACGATTAATAAATGCATTAGTTACCTATTAGTTAATGCTTATTACTGCATTAAGTACGGTTAATTAATGTACCCTTATTGTAAAGTGTTACCGCGTCACAATAAGCCTAGGAAAATTTTCATCACCTTTCACTTGACATTGATTTGCTGTTTCTTAAGAGTAAAAGAGAAGAAAAACATTTTTAAAAATTCAGAGGACTGTTTACCTTGGCTATACACACCTGCGAGTCTTGGTTGAGTGTGTGTGTGTGTGTTTTTATGAACATGTGATGAAAAGAAATGGAGAGAGAAGAGAAAAGAAACAGCACCAGTCATTTCAGCCATTGGCCCAAAATGTCCCACAGGTAGGGACATCAGATCGGAAAATGCTTCTACTTGTCTTTCTCAAGAGCATGTATAACTGGCTCTACCGAGTGCAACACTCCTTGGCCGTCGGCGGGGTTAGTGTACTCTGCGTTGTGTTATATGTTGAAATAATGGCACTGACCACTGTTGTCACACCGGTTGACTCTAATTATCCCCTGGGTAATTGCAAAGAAAAATAAAACGAGTCACAGCACATGGGGTGATCATCTGCTACATGCATCCCTGGAATAGAACTAATTAGCACACACGACAGAACACGTGCACCCACAAATCGCCCCAACTGCACTTGTCTCAAATAAAACCCGTACTCATAACTACACATATGAACAGGACAATTTGTGATAACTTAAAACAATGACAAAATAGTTTAACCAACAGAAAATACCATATCTGGCGCTTTTAGCAAAAGCACATACCTTCTCTCAGCTTGGAGAGCACAAACTGAGTTACACAATGATGACATACAAAAAAGGCGCATCTCAGGCGTCTTAAAAAGACAGTACACAATTTATCTGCTACAGTATATAACCCTGTTTAAACAATTAACAAAACAAATCGGGATTTGGTGTGGTTTCAATCAAAGAGTTATAAGGAAGTTACATTTCTTCGTACACTGGGTACACATGGACAAATTACACATTTTCTCATTTAATTTCAATGTGCAGAAACTTCAGTCAGTGATGTAACAGATTCCCTACAAATGACTAAATTAATCATTTCAAGGCAGTGGAGGAAAACCTAAGAATGGAATAAACTCTGACTCCAATTAGGCTGCTAAAACTCTTCCAGGTCCTTGTTATGTTTCACTTTTTGTTGGCGAGTTTTCATATTTGGGCCAGAAAGTTTATCTGACCCCAGTAGGTTAGCTGAAGTGTGAAAGCAGCTGTCATATCCAGGTGCAACAGAGGTACTGTAAGTGGTCTCTGGTGCACTTTGAAATGGGACTGATAGTCACTGTGAGCAAACTGTAGCAGAGGCCCTGGGGTTTTCACCTGATGTGAAAGCCATCTTCTCTGCACATTAAAGTTAAATAACATCACTGGTTGAATGTGTCACATTATGTACCATGAATCCAGACAGGCAGACATTTGGCTGCAGTTGTTTGTAGGTAAGACAGAATTTGTAAGTGACGGGTCAAATGTGCTGCAAAGCAGTAGTCATCTGCATTTTAGCTGGTTAAGCTGCATCTCATTCATTTGATTGTATAGTTTTTATTGTTCACAACAATTTCCTTTGATGAGACTAAAAGTCAACACTGAATTTATATTCCAGGGTTTCTCTACCATAGAAAGGATTAGGCGCAGCTTAGTGTTTTTGGGGAGCACCTAAGCCAAACAAATGTAGAAAGGCGACTTATCAGAATGAAATTAAAAATAATGGTGAGTTATATGCACTGAAAAATAATGGAAAGGTGACTTGATGTCAAAATGAAAAGCAAGCTGGCAACAGGAATGACCTCTCAGTCAACAATCAGTGTTTGGACAAACGTTTGTGTGACTGACAGCATCGGCAAGCTAATCAAACAGCTAACTGGATATTTCCTTCCCATCAACTCAGCCATAAGGTCAACCTCCACAAAGAATACATGAAGTAGGTTATAACTTTGTTGGGGAATAATTATCGGGAATGGTCACGATAAAGATAGCAATGATGTTAGTCAAGGAATAAATCATATGTTATAAATATAAGTTAGAATTTCCATGAATAATTTAAACACCCCTTCCAAAGGAAAAAAATAACCAAACAAACAAATAAGAAAACCTGAAAACTTTGGGAAAATCCTTCTCTCTATCCACCTCAAGCTCGCCCCTCTGTGACCTTTGTGGCTGTATAATAATGGTGCCTGACCTCTGTTCCCAATGGACAAAAGTCATAATTCATACAGACTCTAGAGGGCTCCGGCACCTGAATGTAAATGTGTCATTTTGGGGGATCCGCTGAAATGACAATAACAGTTCAAGAGAACAGCTGATGGCCACATACAGGCACCATCATATCACTATGAGACACCACCTACCACCATTTATCCACTCTGCAACACTAACCACTCTCACTATCTGTCCTTGAATGACAGACAACACCCAGGAGACAATTCCAAGCCTTGTATTGTTCTGTCGGTGAAATCAAGCTTGTGGCCAGTCTGAAGTCTGAGCCACCGCCTCTACAACCACAGGAACTACACGCAAGCTTACTAATGGCAAGAGACACGATAAATAGAGGAGAATTAATCTCTTTGGGGTGCATTAACTGGTCAGTTTTTCACAGCAACATTTATGAAACCTCGGTCAATATTACTGACAAAGTGACGAAGGACTGCTGCCATAAAAGCCTAGATAACATCACAGATAAATCTTGAGTGGTAAGAAAGAAAAGCTTGAAAAATGAAGTAATATGAAGTTTATCGTATTAGAGCGAGGTTGTGGCTGTGTGCGTACACGAGTGGGTATCCATTTCAGGTAAGTCAGGCCCCGGAGTATCAGTTGCAGCCATGCACGTGTCATTACTCTGGTCAGCCCGCCTTGAGCACTCCACCACACACAGCCATCATCCTGCTGCCAGGCCTGCTGCACCAGAACACACACAATGCAGTACACACATGCACCTGAGGAGCATTTGTTAACACAGCTTATCACCAAACCTAAGATCAGCTGCTTCAGTGGTGCTCACAATCTCTAGACGGACACACAGCCACAGCACTTACACTCATTCCCCTCGCTGGGCTGCTGCCTCTATATCTGAGTTACAGTTTCACAAAGAAATAGTAAGCACTGACTGGGCAGTGGTCAATGTTGTCATCGATACATTATGTCCAGTACTACAAATACTGTAATGAATCATTCATCTTTATAATTGGTGGTCTCGTCAAATGGTGAACTAACTGTGATCTACTGTATATTCCTCAAAACAAGTAAAAGGGAAACTCTACACTGCTGTGAAACCATGTCACTTGTTGTTAAAGATGATTAACAAGTTTCACGATTTTACCTTAAGTAATTTCATAACACTACAGATGTCTGCCTCATTAAGTCTCTTTTCATGATTTGAAGAAAATCTACATTTCTATTAAGGGGAATTTTAAGGTATTTTACTGAATGTACCTAAAAATACAGTAGATATGTTTAGCAGTAAAGACTTTAGTTGAAGCTTCACTGATCAATATGCTAACAGAGAATTATCACCTCATTGTGTAATTCCCCTCGGCCCTACAGACCATTTTAGTGTCTTTCAGCTAAGTGTTTTGGTCCTGCAACTTGAAACTCACCATTGTCTCATTAGTGCCATTTCTAGCTGTAGCAGGCAGCGGTTTTCAACCAAAAAGCTCAAATAAACCCAAAGTAAACTCCCTGTTCAGCATACAGCGACCGATAGATGCAGATAGGTGCTAGCTGATGAACACAGGGGAACGTCAAGTAACAAAGACAAATGTTTCCAACAGAAGTTTTGGGAGACAAATATTCATCACCCTAATAAAAAATATTTTGCTAACATCAAAATGTAAAAATGAGACAAAAACTGAGCAAACTGTTTTACATGGTGGCAGCAATAGGCTGCTTTATTTATTCAGAAAAATAAATAAATGTCAGTGTTGCTCCATGGATTATCTGCTGGATGCGTACATAAGCAACTATTTGCATATGAACTTAATGAGGTAAAGATATGACAAAACCCATTAATCTGCTATAGAATAACACATACACAACTACATTCTATTGTTTTAAAAATTCACTGTAAACTACATAAAAACATTGTATTGTTTTGACTTAAGGTTTGACTTCATCAAAGTGCATCGAATGTGTTAAATGACCAACGAATGATTTGGCAGGTGACTGATGAGATCCCTCACTTTAAGAATAGACCTAACACAAGATCTATAGCCTACTAGAGGAATTCAATTAGTTTAGCTCTGTAACACGCTTTGGCATTGTCATCTGACGTTAAGCTCACACAGGGTTAAACCTGGCCTTTCATGAGCTTAAAGTGAGATTTGATATTGAGGGCATTACAACCCATAGACGACTGACAAACCATTCTATTGCTAATACCAATAAACAAAGAAAAGGAAAGAGCTATGTGCTGAAATCTCAAAGTTTCATCATCTTAAACCAATAATCTGACAGTTATTGTTGCTGCAGTTACTCCACACATGGGCTTCAGACACATTTACAGCCTCCAACAGGCAGGTTTTTGCTTCCATTAGCTGAATGTGCTTCCATTTCATTATTAATTAATGTCCTTCATCCCAGCTTTCCTATAATGTAGAGGAATAAGCTTTGCAAACACTGTAGCAAAATAAAACATAAATGAGACTGTTATGTATTCAGATGAACTATTGTACTGTACATCTTTGGATTTACTTTTTACCATCCTACCTCTTCTGCACACACTCTTGTTTACTTATAGGAATCATCTATGTCTGAGTACATGTAGGTAGAAGTATGTTTTATATATCTGTGTGTCCTTGAATAATACTGTATATTCTTATAATCTTTTATTGTGAAAAAGAAATAGATAATCTAATAATACAAATAAAGACTAATGCCATTTCTCTGAATCAGTTTGAAATAGGGATGCAACGATCAATTATGGTGATCGGCTTTGACCAGTGACCAAGTTCCAATTCTGTGCAAAACTGTTTTAAGTACATCTC
>NW_018127986.1:1874556-1905521 GCF_001952655.1 Monopterus albus | reverse complement strand
CTACGGGGTTTGGCAACAAGGAATAATCCCTGACATCAGCACTACTGGCTGATCACACCAAATAACACGCTGTGAGACGGCCAGCTAGCTGGATAGTTGGAGGGTAATGATTCAGATTTACCTCAAAGCAGACTTCAAATTCAAATGTATCCCGCAGGAGTTTCAGCTGATGAGCAGATGTGCAGGAACCAGAAGATGACAGATAAAGCGATAAGCAGATGATTAAAAAATAAGAAGCTTTTATCTCTTGTGGTGTCTGATAATATAAAGGGGTTACCTGGTTAAGCTGTTTTGACAGTAACTTAATGAAGGGGTAAAACAACATAAAAAACATATTAGACTAAAATGCAGTTGAGCAAAACTATAGTCATTACAACATGACCTCGGATATTTTAAAAGGCGTTCATTTTTATACTAATTACAAAAAAGTCCCTTAACTGTGTCACAGACACGCAGCTGGGACCCTGTATCACCGGGATGAAAGCAGCCATACAGTATGTGATGGCTAAAAAAATAATACTGAACACTGTTAACATACTAAACTCCAAGCACATAAATAATGCAGAAGTTACAGTGTTTTGTTCTAGGGTACATTGCTCAGAACCAGGGATCAGCATTTTTGGAGCCAGGGTGCCTTGAGTAGTCTTTGATAATGAAATGATGGATGTAAATCCTGGCCACATGTTGAGCCCAGGGGGAGGCCTTGATCTGAGAACAAAGCAGGTTTAATCAATAGAGGAAGTGTCCCATGAATCACACCTGGCCAGAACAAACACTGATGAGTTTTCCTGAATTGATTTCCTTCTGCATTTTTTTAAGGTGCAGCCTCTACATCCTACAACAAAAGACATTTGCTAAGTCTTCATGTTTTCCATTTTCACACAAAACCTGTATGTCACTAATACAGTGGATTTTGGGGGCAGATTAGGGCCTAATTATCCCTGCACCAAAACTGAATATCTTCTTTGTGAACTTCTGCTTTTGCACAGTGTAAACAGAAACCATGGTAACAACAATGACAGTGTTCAAGGAGGTTACAGTAGAGCTGATGATTAGATCACACCAGAGAAAAAGCCAAATGTGACCACGCTAATGATATGTCAGCCTGGAAAGTTCTAGGAGTTTTTTGTCCAAACCTTTCCACTAGGGATGCAACAATGCTGATACCAGTATCTGGTATCTGGTCCAATACCACCCTCTAGTACTCTACTCCATCCATCCAGAGGGTCATATACACTCACTCCTACGGGCAATCACAGAAAGTTTTCAGGTAATTTGCAAAGTCGCCTGTTATATGGGATATTCTATTTAGTCACTATCAGAAAGTAAACCTCATGAAATTAAACTGTCTCTAAAGTCATTACATGTTTATGGTAATTGTAGTTTTTTTATAGTAGAAACATTGCATCATTAAGTACTCGGTAGCAGCGAGTACTCAGATGTAAGTACTTGTATTTGGTACTAGTGCATGCCTACTTTCCGCCACTGCTGTGATGACCGAAACTGCCAACTACAGCCCCCATAGTTGCGGACACATAGCATTCATTTATCGTGATGTGCACAACCAAAGCTCACGAGGGAATGAGGTAAAGAAAAGCAGGCTTGTTGTCTCTAGCCATCCACCCAGCTGGAATGACAACTGTTGCTGGCAGGTTTTACAGTATAAGCTATAGGTAGATGGCTAATTAAGCTAATGTTAGCTCAATAACTTGTTTGAAAAAAAAATACTCTGGCTTAGTCTTAATGTGTCCACCTGACTGACATTAAACCCAAAACCCTGTAAACATAACCCTCCTCCCCATACCACAACCACCATTACTTCAGCTGACATTCTCTCTATAGTATACCACATTCACTTGTTCGGTTGAGCCCGCTCTGCCTTTGTGATAAATGAGCCTGTCCTGACCTGTTTACCCTCAGAAGCTGCAAACACCACTAATTTCAAACCCAGGCCTCCCTAATTTTAAATACATTTGCCACCAGGTTTTTCTATTTCACGTGGCTGCTACCAGCAAGAGGACAGAGCATCACAACTTACTGCTTATCAAAAACGACATTAATTAAAGCATCAGTGAAATGAAAACAAGGGGAGGAGAAAGCCTCAGTCAAACAACAACTTGGGATGAGGCAGAGTCTCAGTGCAACAGATTCGGTGCAAGGATGTATGAACATTAAAAAAGAAGGAACAAACAGTAACAAGGGCAGAGACAAGGAGAAACGCTTGAGAGAAAAAAAAGGAGAGACAGAAAACAAATGTAGAAGGAGCATTTAGGAATGAAAACTGCCAGCAGTGAAGAGAGAAAGAAAGTAAACAGAAATGTGTGATAGTAACGCAGACAAGAACAAACCGTACAGGATGAATGAGAGAGTATAAGTGATGAGGTGAGGTTGTTGCTTGACAGACCTGTCAAAGCTTGATGTATGGGTCTCTTATCTAGCAGGACCAAATGCATTATCAGAAACACTGAGACAACATTTCAGCATGTCTTACTGTGAGCACTCTAGGAACAAAACTGGTAGGTGTCAGTGTCTCCAAGTCACGTCTGCAAAAACTCTCACTCCTGTGGCGTGCATTACATGGAGCAGGTGGGAAGGGGGAATCTTAGAAACCATGATGACTGAAATGCCATGTCTTAAAGTTAGATTTAACAGGAAATGATGAAACCACACAGCAGGAAGCCAGTGCGATCACAGCACAAGAAAGCCGAGCACTGTCTACCTATTTATGTAATATTACATCAATGATCTACGAAGTAAAGCTCTAATAATAACACATTTTATCTGTGATTTCTTGTGTTCTGTGATGCTCTGAATAGATGAAAAGATGCTGTAAAGGCTAAAAACAGAATACTGCGTAATCAGGTGACTTTGCCAAGTCAGTGGAGGTTCATCTTTTTTGTTACATTGATTGAATGAAGGCCAGCAGTGATGACAGAGCAGCAGGGAGTGAGAAGAGAGTTTATCCTCTGGCCTTAAGGAGGAGCAAAGGACAATGGCTCTGAGTGCAGAGAGAAGGAGTATAAATGTTTCCTCACTCAGCTCTTTCCCATCCTTAAACAATTATCTCTTCCTTCCATTCATTGCCAGTATAACCCTGACATTGCTTTGTAGCTTTGAATACTGGGAAAGGAAACAGGAGAATGTGAAGGCCTGTTAGGCTAAGGCTGAGGTCCCGCTGGGGTTTTTTGACTGAGGCCCATAAGTCTGTTTGTCTGGGTTTTTGACAGTAAATCATGGCAAAGTTGCTCAGTAAATAGTTTTGTGGAAATAGACAAACATCACGTGATTCTGAGCTATTTCTTGCTTGACAGGCCAGTAGACCTCTTCAAATGTGCTTGTCAGATGGTCTGAAACACCCCCACCCCACCCACACCCACACACACACACACACACGCACACTAATCTTTTTGATATTAGATCAGGCGTCTGTGTCGGACCATTTCAGTAACTTTTCCAAAATGACAATTCAAGATTCATATCCACTTCACATCTTTGAGTGCAACACTGTTAATGCTTTCCAGGAGACACTGTCTGAAAATGTGAACTATGGGGAGTGGTGGTTCAGTGGTCCAGTACCTGTGCCGACAAGATTAAATCTGAGTGGGACATGTGAAGAGCAGCGCTTGCTGTGGTGCCCTTGAGTAATCCCAGCTGCTCAGCGGACAACAGGGGAGGCTGTGGTTGTACTGGGCAGCTTCCAGTTGTGAGTGTGTGTAACTGTGAGGCGGCCTTCTCAGTTTAAAAAAACAGGTTGTCAGGGACCAAGCAGTAAGGCAAAAGACACAGCTTCCAAAGTTCAAAATAAAGGGCTTTTTATTAACCCAAAAGTAAGAAAAATACAAAATTAACATCAGATAAATTGGGCCCTAAAAGAGGTCAACAAAAGATAAGGAAACTCAAAATACAACAAACTGAACTGTCTAATACCTCAACAAAACCAACTGACCTAGCAAATGACACACACACAGGGGAACATATATACTGGCTGGCCAAACCAATAACACGGATGGAATGGAATTCAACATGGATGGACAGTTAATAGGAGTGTTCTTAAATGCAAAATTTAAAGGACCAACGAGGAATGATCGTTTAGGACAATCTCAATGTCAGCTGCTCCTGGGCTAGCAGACCCCCTGCAGGAGAGAGGTACAACAGAGAGAGCAACAACAGGGAAGGAGAAATGGGGTTTGATGAGTGAAAATAGCTGACTGAATGAATGGGGAGGCAGATAGAATCAAGTAGGAGGAAGGGCCCTTCCTCCTGGTTTAATGTCTCCTGGCCCAGTTTCTCGAGAGTTCTAGGACTTTCTTGACAAGTTACTTTCTAGACTACTATATTTTCCTAGTCCCTGATGTGGATCTTTCTCTTACAATGATGAAAACTTCAGGTTTTCTTGGCTGGCCTGGTCTTTCTATTTCCTTGGAGTATGTACTCCAGGATTTTCCTGTTCACATACTTTCCATGTTTTCGTTAAGCTGTTCCAAAAGCTTAGCCTGTCTTACAAACATGTTTTATTTTAAGAGAGGTGCTGGATCTCGTAAGTGCTGTCATTTTTCTTCTCAGTTTTGTCCTTGGATTGTACTGTACATCACCACCTGTGATGCTTCTATAAAAGGTGGTAGAGCTACAGCAGAAACTGACAGAATAAATAAACAAATATGCTTGGCTGTCAACTATGTGCATCCAAGATAAATGGAGCCTTTTCCAACTAAAATTGCTGCAAAAATAGTAAAATACAAAACGCACTTGTTTCACAATCATTGGTCATCTCTTTGCACCAGCACACTTGGTACTTTATGGCTGCATTAAAGGCTCCAGTCATTTAAGAATATACAGTACAGTGTATCTGTACACTGTAGAAGTCTGACTAAAGGTCCTCTTTACCTACATACATTTGGGATTTTTCAGCCCCTCAGTTATTACCACTCATTCTAACATGGCCTTTGTGTTTGCTTCTGCTGGCAGTGATAAAAATAATGCCGTCATTTATGTTCCCTATCCCTTATACATGCACATGAAACATGCTGTACCTTCAAACACACACATCCCCCTTTGCTTGAATCATGACATTCAGCTTCAGACACTTGCCCACATTTCAGTCATCTTTGGGAGGCGTCAGAGCTGGCACCCTCACACATCCAGGGACAATGCGGCAGGCAGTCAAGCACCACTACTACAGTAGTGGCATGGCAGGTTCAGCTGAAGGAGAGGCACTGACACCCATACTAATGAGACTATGCATCGCAGTGACCAAGATTATGCAGGAGGATCAGACAGAAACATTCACACAGCCACCAGAGAGCATATGGCCTCACGGAAACCCCCCTCTTTCTCCACCATTCAGAAAAAAATTTTTTTGGTCTTGTCTCTTTCCATCTCAGTCCTCTTAACCCTCAAAACATTTTGACAACTCTATTGCATGCTAAGCATTCAGAACAACACAGTGCCCACAAAGCCCGCACATCAATCTTGTTAGTGCAGGGAACAACCACTGTTGGTCAGTTAGTTCAGGAATATGCTACAACCTAAGAACAGTGTGTCCGCTAAAGTATTCAAGTACAGATGATTGCAATCACTTAAGTCAATCATTTTAGGTGTTTCTCTAGTCTCTATTGTAGACAATAGAGAATGCACAGCAGTCAAGATATAGACAGCCTTTCATTCAGTATCAGAGGTACTACAGGTAATATGTCTAATACTGTATAATGGTTTATCAAAGCTACAACTCAGTAAGCACATATTGCATCATGTGTGTTGGCAAGAAGGAAAAACATTTTGAAAGAAGTGTGCCTGCAAACTGAACCGATGCTCCAAGAGATTGATCCCATTGGGCCAAAACGTTTCGATCACATCTTCATCGGGTATGCTATATACAAAGAAGTGTATAATTCCTTTATCACACTACACAAAAATCTTCTTGACTGATGTTTTTCTGAGCAAATTGGGATTATTATTGCTTGTTCTATTGATTGATATGTTGACTGATGGCTGGATTTCAGGCTGTTTGTGTTGTGAACATTCTGGAAGAATTGTGGGTTTATGTTGACATAATTGATGGCTGGGCAAATCAGGCTGGGTTTATTACTGGACCTTCTTTGTCACATAGCTGAGTTTACTTTACTAACATTAGAAGCTGTTGCTAAATGAGTCTTTTCATGTGCATCCACTGAGAGTTCCAATCTATACAAATAAACTGACTTTACTATGTATTTTTTTAATAATAGTATTATTTTTCTCAAAAGCCCACTAGTTCTTGTCTCTTGATACGTTCTAATTCTCTCCTTGCATGGCAAAGAATAACTGTAGCAGCAACTGAACAAGATGGTATTTACTGTAAGCATACTATATGCTTAATTGTGATTTACAAATTAAAATAGAAGAGAGGATGATTAGGCAGAGAAATGAAGAGATAGAAGAAACAACAGTAGAAACTGTGACTTTTGGAGCCATTACAGTCCTCCATTACAACCCCCAACAGATTGATAAAGAATTAGATGACAGATATTTTCAATGCAGGTAGCAAATCTGAGACTAATTCCGTCATTATTCAGCTCCTATTGCACAACTGTGAATGCTCCTGTAACTATACACTGCCGAAGTATTGCATTCAGTCTAAACCAGCTCCTTTATCATGCTTCCAGACAAGCTCCCTTTGGGAAAGGCTAGAAGTCATCTCCAAGTCATCCAGGACCTACCCGCCAGCCTCCTGTGAGACTCAGGAGCATCTTGCTGCCCCATTACCTGCCAGTGTACAGGAACAGCTGCTTCCCTTCTGCTGTGAATTATGCAACAGTGGTGTTTAAGATGAAGGTGTGCTGCCTGTTGAAACACAAACAAGGATGTATAACCTCACTGGGCTGGGCAAGAGTCTGCTTCTGCTGTCTTACAGTTTGTGCAATAGGAATTTAGTTCAGGGTGACATACTGATGGCATAATGCAGAAGTATGGCAAGGGGACTGGAGTTCAAGTCATGTCAAAGAAATCTAAGAGATACAACACACCTTGCTGTGAGGTTTAGGCTCACACAAACACAAGACACCCAGGAACTGCATGCCAGTCCTTTTCCTGTGTTGCTAATCCAGTGACAGAGCAACACAAGTTTCTGTATTACATAAGGATAATCATCTTTATTTGGCCAAGTATGTTACACACAAGGAATTTGTTTCTGGTATAGAACCGAAGCAGCCATCTGTGGCGCAAACTCAACCGATGGCTCTCACCATCGGGGGCAACTTGGGGGTTCAGTGTCTTGCCCAAGGACACTTCAACATGTGGACTGCAGGCACTGAGATTCAATCCCCCAACCCTCTGGTTGGGAGACGATGGCTCTACCCACTGAACCACAGTTGCCCTGCGCAGACATCACACATCTTCTCTCTAAATTGAGAGAAAACACACAGGGAACAAAGTAATCTATTAAGTAGCTACTGTGGTCAGTTACTAGATCCTATTTTGTCTGCTTCTAAATAGTTCTTTTATTATATTCTATATACCATATGAAAGATTGTCATGATATAGTGAATGTGTCATGTTAAATGGAAAGATCCCCTAAAAATGTGTTAGTAATAATTGTGATTTTGAGTGCTAGGGGCTGAGCCCAGGGTAAGCCGGTGCCTTTCTGTGCGGAGCTTGCATGTTCTCCCTGTGCCTTTGTGGATTCTTTCTGGGTACTCCGGCTTCCACCCACAGTCCAAAGACATGCACCACCTTGTGTGTGGTGGTTTGACTACATGTCAACCATGTGATAAACTGGCAACTTGTCCAGGGTGGACCCCAATGTCCGGGGCCCCCCCCCCCCCCCCCCCCCGTGACCCTATTCAGGAATAAGCAGTATAGATAATGGATGGATGGATGGATGGATATGTGTGTCTGTGTGTGTATGTCTGTGGTAATGACAAAGTTATAACTTGGTTGGCATGGTTTGGTGGACTGTATATTTACAAGCTTAGCATCCAGGTGCTAGATGGGGTGCACTAAAGACAAAAATTCAAATAAGGAAAAATACAGTAGCGCACTTTGTGTCGTGTGGTAAACTGTTCTATTTAGCTTTAGGGTTATTGTGTGGGTGGGTGATCATGAGAGTGTGTTGACATCCTGGGGGACATGTTGCATCTTTCTGTTAAAAGGAAGACAGGCTTCAAACTGCCTCACCACTGAGGATGACACAGGGCACTATCAGTCCTTCCAGGTACAGCCAAAGTCTGTGTGTGTGTGTGGGATGAGGGGATGTTGGTGTGTAATGTTACAAGGTTGAATGTCGTTCTTGACTCTTTGTGGCTCTGACAGTGAAGGGGCTGTGTGGGTGCGCTTGAGAGTCTCTCCTTACCGAACATGGCTGCGAGTTACAAAAGCCGCAAACAAGGCATGGGGGCAGCAAAACCTGTAGAAAACCACCACGAAAGCAAAGCATCAAACTTTCAAACCTGAAACCGGAGGCATGACAAAAGGCAAGGTGAAAGGTGGCCTGAATTATGTTTTCATATCAACATAATGAGGAAACAAATTATTCTGATGACCGTTAAAGTGGTAACAAACCTGCGGTTAGATTTTTGTCCGACTTGCTTTAAGGAAGGCGCTTTACTGCTCTCATTGCATCCTTTTCGGTCACAGTAGTTCACTGTATTCTGCCTGCTCAAACATCAGACATCAGACAAATCCAAGTAGTCACTAGCTGCTGAAAAGAGTGGAGCATTCAGCAGCTTTAGCAGACAAATATTCATCTCAGAACTTAGTGGAAACCAAAAACGGAGCTAAAGAAAGAGTGAAAATTAGACTTGCATCAGATGGCCAGAAATAGGAATGCTAACGCTGCTCTGTATCTGCTGGATGTGTAAATAAGCAACTGTTTGCTAACAGATTCACCATATCAATACTGTAAGTTCCTGTAAGTTGTATTCCTGTGATATTCTAAGGTGTATGTTGGTTTTATTTGACCTGCTTTTGTTTTATAGTTTTTTCCACTTCTGTATTCATATTATTCTTTGCAAAGTGCTTTGTAAACCCTGCTTAGAAAACGTGGTGGAAAAAAAAAACATATTTTTTTCGGTAACAGAACATAATCCAGGCAACAATACAGTTTTTATCAAAACAGGTCAGTACTGGGATCTGACAAAGTTTCTGGGAGGTCAGACTGTCAGAAGTCACATGTGCTGTTGTTGGGTTTGAACGTTACCGTATCCTCGCAGGTTTCTAACTTTCTGTTATTGCAAGTTACAGCTGTGACTTGACAGTGCAAGATCCTGACACTGTGCACAGACAGGAGGATTAAGTCAAAGCGAAGCCATGGTGTGATTTCCCAGTCTCCAACTCAAGCTTAGTTTAATCTGCAATTCACAATGGACTATGGTATTCCTTGCTGAAATCCTACACTCAAATGTGGAAGGTAAATTGAAGTGAAGTATGGTTTTTTTTTGTTTTTTGTTTTTTAGCTCAGTGCTGCCTGCACATTCATAACATGACAGCATCCTCCATGCCCAGTACTTTGGTGAACGAGTGTTTTTTGATAAATAATTTAATGAAACCTGGATACTGGATGCCTGGTTACTGCTGTTGCAGAAGAGATTTATTAACATATTAAAGGTCAGTGTCCTCCTTGAGAAATATCAGATTCTTTAAAATTAATAATAATGAGAGAGAAGCATTTTTCAGCACACAAAAACCAGATGTTTTATACACCATGATGATCTTGCCTGGGTTGAAAAAGCTAATCGTAAAGGCATGAGGAACTCTCACAGTCCAGATGTTATAGTAGTTCAGTTACCTCAAGTTCAACATTCACTATGATTATAAGACTGTTTTTGGTCTGACAATGTTTAATCTTTGGGCTAATTCTGAAAATGTTCCCCCTTTTTAAAAAGCATATACTATAAACAGTCCAGTATCACTAGAAATTATGTAAATATTGGATGACTGTACACTGACTGTACACCTCAATAACTAATGTCCAGTTCCTACGTGCAGTACAAACACAAGAGCTAGTGTGTCTTTTATGTCAGGAGGTCGAAGGTAAGGGTGAGGAGGTTGTGGAGGTGAACAACAACAGATATCTATCACACAGACAAACAAGCCAAACCAGGACTGACAGCTGACAGACATTAACCGTGAGTAGAGGCAATTCATTGTTGGTTTTAGTCTCTGTATGGAGATTGCTGAATGGCCAGCCTTATCCTTTTAAGTATGTGTTTGTAGCAAACAGTCTTTGCTGATATGTAAAATATGCTACCACAGGCATCTATACTAATCTATGTGTCAGATATGTTAATTATCACCACTGACACTTGGGACCCTGATCTGTACATGAAGTAATGTGAGGCCATGCGTGGCAAAAGGTGAAAACAATCTTCATGTCCAGATGATGCCCAGGGCCGGGGCTGTGACACAGGCTCAGCTAGGGTCAGTTCTTGGTTTGAGTGGATGTAATCGGTGACAACAGCCAGAAGGTTGACATCCCCATGGCATAATCTTCAGAGGAGCTCAGATCTGCTCTCTGACTCCCTATGCACTGTCTCTGCATGCTGACAGAAAATTTCAGCTAAGACAACCAAGGCAGCAAGTAAAATATATGAAATTAATGATGACACAATCAATGCAGCCTCACATTAATCAGAAGGATATATTTACCCATACAATGTAACAAGAATTTAATAATGATCGCAGCACAGTCTTCCCACGTAACTGGTCAGCAACACATAAAAGATATTTCTCTGCCATCCTGCTGTTCTCTGGTACAATATACAGTATCTATAGGCGTCATCAGAACCCTTTTACTGGGGTATGTGCCCCAGTAAAATCACAGGATCAAGTTTTAATAGGCTCCTATATTTGGCAGTGATCAGGGTTTGTACACGACGGTGCGCAGGTGTGCACGTCATGCATGTTGTAGCCGGTGAACTGTGGCGTCTGGCTGTAGGTGGTAAACAAGCTAACATTAGTTTAGTTAACTAGTACGTAACCAGGCGTGGATGTTGAATCTGAAGTAAATCTGAGCTCTGTATATCAGTGTATATGATCAGCTCGACTGCTCCTAAAATTTATTAGTGTACTACATGAAATAAAATGAATACCAAGTATGTTGCATAATACATCACAAATAGCAGCCTGTGTTAAGGCTGGACTATTCATTCTGCATTTAATGAAAAGCCTATAAGGTAATATTTGATGCTCTTGACATACAGTCCAAATGATGAAACCGTCTGTGTCTAGAGACAGGTTAGTGATACCCAGCCATCCATTTCACAATACGATTTCAAAGTAAAGGGAGCATCGATATGCTATGTGGCCTTATGAGTTACAAACAACAATTGTGTTTTTCTAAATTAGTGATTTGTTGATAATTTGACTTGCTCTGTAAGTGTAAATTTGACAAATCAGATGGGTTGCTTGATAATCAAATTAGTTATTATTGTGAAATGCAGAAGAATGCAAAGAAACGTGCAATAAAAAAAACTGTGATTTGAGTAATGGGCAGCTTTATGTCTAGCAATGCCCCTAAGTATATCTTTGTGAATTTGATTTGGACCTGCCAGAGAAAAGCAGGCTTCCAAAAAGCAAAATCTGCTTTGAAAACCTTTGTTTTTATATGTACTGTAAGTAATTAAAGCCAGCTTATGATTCAATGGTACCAAATATTACTATGAAACCCTCCATTTGTTCTGCAGCATCCTTGGTATTGCACTGCTTCGTCTTTCATACAGCAAATACTTCTCAATCACATGAGACAACTTCTTTGCCTGCCTTCTTTCTTGTCCATATCAATTAGTTTTAAGATACATTTGATTGTAACCTACAGGGAGAACAAATAAGCCAAAACTTCATTAATTATTTATTCTTGTTTCCATTTCATTTACGTCAACCCAATTTTAATGCTTAATAACCCAAGAAAACTGTTATTCTTCTGACATTGAATGAAAAATAAGGACTGCTATAAAAACACTGCCATGAACAAACAGCTGGGATGGGATCTTCCCTGCTCTGGACATATGAGACATAAATAATCACCAGGGGACACAGACTCATTAATGTGCTGATTAATTGTCCCTGGTGAGAAACGTTCAGCTCAACATGTAAATGTGTCAGAGGATCCCGATGCAGCCCGGGCAGGGGCTTATTGTAAAATGACACATGCAGTGAGAAAACAAGATGCTTCTTAGGCACACAGTGTAAAACAGTTGTTTCTATTTTGATCCATTATGCAAGAAGAGGAAGATTTTTCAACTCTGATTTGATGAATACTGAGAAAGAGAGTTCTGTGGTGTGATGTAGTAGACCAGTTGTCATTTGATTTGTTTTGCCTTTTATTTTTTTGCTGCATTACTGTAAACAAACTACTGAACAGGAGAGAGGAGGAGAGGAGGAGGAGAAGGCAATGTGCACCAGGGAGAGGACTGGAGAAGAAGACGTGGTACAAGGGGGGAGAGGAGAGCAGCGGCTATATGTGAGGAAGGGAAAGGAATGGAGAAAAGGATGAAGGAAATAAGAAGACGAGAAACAGGGATGGAAGAAGTGAGGAGATGAGAGGAAGGCGAGGAGAAGTGAGGAGACTAGACCAGAAGATAGGAGAGGACAGGAGAGATGTGATGTGATGAAAAAAAGCAGAGGGGAGACAAAACAGGAACAGAAGCAGCGGAAATGGGGAGGAGACACAAAGGGAAGTGAGGAGAGGAGTGGAAAAAATGAAAGAGAAGAAGAGGACAGGAGAGGGGACAAAGGGAGAAAAGAAGAGGTCAGAGGAGAGGAGCTTTTTGAGCACAATGACCTGATGGCAGGAAAGGTCACTGGCACAGCAGTAAAGAACAGCATCTGTGAAGGCAGACTTTAATCATCTCCAACCACTTCACCAGCTCCTCCATGAAAGTGGCATTAAGAAGGTCATGAAATCTCTCTCTGCTGAAGACACAGAGAACAAGATGAGCTGCTCTCCTCAGAGATGATATAACACCATTTTTGCTCTCCATTTGAGTCCTTCTTATACACAAATCTGAGAAGGCGAAGATGAGGCAATAGCTGAACAGATGGAGCACTAAGACACTTCACCGATGGTAAGGAGGAAGTGTACACATGGCTGAGTTCACAGCGCCATTCTTCTGTCTGAACCGAAGTTACACTGGTGGCTTGTTGCTATGGTAAATACAGAGAAACAACAGCTTGAAATTATATATCTACTGTATATGAACTACCTCATCAAAGTCAAATTTAGCCAAAAGACAGTAAACACATGGGGCTTCATACCAGAACATTTTCACACCCTTATCCTAAAACCTTCTAACTTTTTGCTCTGAGGATTGTTCGTACAAGTGCTCCAAGTCAAATTCATTAAACCTGTCTTAAATGTCACATGTCATAAGACTGGCCCCCTGCAATGTCACATGTCATAAGACTGGCCCCCACAGGTTGTTCGAGCAAGCAGTTACCTTTTATTGTCAAGCAACATCTAGTGATGGCGTGAGGCAGCATCACTCTTTTCAGGAAATGCCTCAAAAAAACCCTCTGGTGGCTGTAGTAATGATGACAGGAGCGATGTGGAAGTCAGGTGACGCTGTTACAGATCGACAAACTGCGTATGGAGGAGGTTGGGGTAGATGGATGGTTCAACAAAACACTGCACTGCAGTCAACATTGTTTCTTTTTAACATTTGTTTTATAACCTTGAGCATGTTTATAATTGAATTACAATGATGAAGGCCCTCTAATCTAGAGGTCCTAACTAATGTTACCTTAAGAATTAAAAAAAATATATAGCAAATAAAAATGTACCAAATTTAGCAGTGTCAGTAGTCACATTGAAGGACCTGTAACAATAACACTACTGTCAACGAAGCGTCTTCAGAGTAGTGTTATTGTGACACAAAAGAGGGAGCTGTTCATAAAAACTATAATAATTTAAGCTCGTCTTGGTTTTATATTGTTATATCGTATTTCATTTCCAAACTCACTCACATTAAGACTTTATCATTTCAGGTCAAGTCAGTGTGAGACATGAATCATAACACAGGTCGGGACCACTTGTTAATTTTACTTGAAAATTCAAACTAAGACAAAATTGGCAAATGCTCTTAAATCACTTGTACGTGTTGCTTAACAATGCGTCTGTTTGTACTGGCGGTTCTTGCATAAGGACTATAGTTTTTATTCTCTGTCAACCAGAAAGTGACAGACTAACATTAACATTAGCTTTGTACTGCAGCAGTGGTTAGCACTGTCGCCTCACACCAAGAAGGTTCTGGGTTTGAGCCCGATACGTTTCTGTGTGGAGTCTGCATGTTCTCCCTGTGCCTGCATGGGTTCTCTCCGGGCGCTCTGGCTTCCTCCCACAGTCCAAAGACATGCAGCTTAGGTTGACTGGCGACTCTAAATTGCCCATAGGAGTGAATGTGAATGTGTGTGGTTGTCCAGGGTGGACCCCACCTCTCACCTAGTGTCAGCTGGGACTAGCTCCAGTCCCCCCAACACTGTGACCCTATTCAGGAATAAGCAGTAGAGATAAGGGAAGAATGGATGTAAAGTAATGAGTGCCATAAAAAGACTAGTGAATTGTTATATTGTTGCTACCTTGTTGTGTTTGTCAACTTATATCTACCACATATGACTTATACGTTATTGAGAGGCAGAGAAATAAAACAGAGAAGAGAAACGACTGGGCTTTAGAGGCTGTTGTCTTTGTTACATAAAATGTTTAAGGCAGTCAAGTAGATGTTACTCAAAGTTTGTTATATTCCCCTACTGGTTACAAGTGAAAGTAGAGAGAACTGAGACATCACAGTCCACCAACTGCAGCCTTTTCAGACGAAGCCATAAAATGCTCATGCAGATAACCTGCATGTCATCAGTCTATTCAGTATGACTGTGCAGTGCTGCTTCAGTTGTTGCAGGTTTCCTCAAGTTCCTGACACGAAAAGATTTTCAGTGCTCCGTGTCCTTTGACGTCATGCCGATGTGTGTGTGATACTGTACACCAACTTGTCTAATCACTCCCTGCAGTAGCCCTGACTAAGCCAGTTTTAAAAACACCCACCATCCTGGATCAGAGCCAGCTGGGTTTCCTTCAAACTCGCTGCTACAGTATCATCATAGCTGTTGGTTCCCTGGCAGCAGCTCCAGTATGACGCTGATACCTTCCAGAGAGCCTACAGTTCACCACCAACAGAGCTGTTTACACTGGATTCTCTGAGCTGCTCTGTTTGTGCTGCTCACTACTCTGTTTCAATGTTTTTTCTCCTTTTGTGTAAATGCAAACAACCCTGCCCACATGATGCGTGTACCGGTTCAGAAGTCAGAGAAAGAGCTGTCTGCCATTCAGCCTATACTGTAATGTGTAGACCTTTCAGGCTGCCAGAGCACTTACTGTGTCTCACTCACTCTGACATGCACAGATTTGTGGTCCCATTGAGCTGTGGATCAGCCTTTCACTACCAAAATGGGTTTTTAATTATAGGGACTTCAGTTTGACAACAACAATAACTAAAACACGGGCCTCCATACAAACGGAATATCGATCAACCTCTCTCCAATGGACGCAGCCTCATCTTCAGCATGAGAAGGTTTATATCCAGCAAACACAAAGCTTTCCCCATCCAGAAAACAGGGGCCCCAGAAATGGTTTGGAGACACTACCATTTTTCATACCAAAAAAGAAAAAGAAAAACACTGAATATTTTGAGATTATTCAAGTAAAGAGAGAAAGAGATGGTATTTCAAAGGGGGGATTTGTTGTAGTCTCAGAGTTTATGCTCACCAAAAGCCATGCAACCAAATAAATGATCATTTAGTGCTGATTGATTCTAAATCTGTACTGGGTTAAAAGCTAACAGAGATTTGCCTAATTGTTCCCTTTCCAAACTGTAAATTCAGCTGCTGTCTTTTCCTTATGGAAATCAGGGATACAAAGCAGAGGAGGCTGATAACTTTGTCAAACACAGATCATGCACATATTGTTCATAAGTACAATCAGTTCTAAAACCTGATGATTAAAAGCATCAGGTTTAAATATCCTATTCAACTTGCCATTGCTTCAGTAAACTGACTTTGGCTCTGGTAGGCTGGAGCCAGCTCTAGTGCAGGCATCCCGATGCCAACCACAGTCCAGTTCACAATGAAAACAGACTAGTGACATAACATTTACGAGTCACATATCGACATCTTTCAGCTCATGAGTCGACAGGTGAAGAGCAGCCTGTTCAAAACAGGCTAATCATCCATTTCAACTCAAAAAGACGGGTTGGCGATGCAACAATGCAGCCTGACGAGCTCCAGTCGAGATGTCAGGGGGGTGTTTTTAACTGAAACCTGCAATGCCCGATGTAAATCCGGACCAGTCTTACCTTTTTCATGTTATTGTGAACAGCAGCGGTTCGTTGCCGGTCACACAGGAATAGTTATCCAGCTCTTCATCTCGGCCGTAATATCACAGTCACCCGAGGGTTTATCTGTCGGGAAGGCAAACAACACGGTCCTATAACATCACTAGAAATATAACTGCCTTTTTTATCCCTTGGCTGTATGACACGGTTCCGCCGCAGTCATTGTTCGTCGGTCCTCCTCACAGTACAGCGGTCTTCTGATAGCAGCTCACCGGTTTATCCATCACGGCAGGGAAAACGCAGTTTGGAGGCTGCCGGTGATGCGGCTGCAGCAGCGTTTGGTCCGTCGAGACGCGGGATGGGGGAGGTGGGGGTGGGGATGGGGGCATCCGAGGACCCACGACAAAACACTCAGCTGCCAAAATGAACGAGTGATGCTCCTTGATGACTCAAGGGGAGCGAAAAGGAAATTTAAAGGGAGAATTAATTCAAAAATATGTTTTGCGTTGTAGCCTACTACAGCCCTTTGGATTTTTGTCAATAAAGTTTGATAAACTGTCTCCCAGTCAAATTTCAATCACAGTATCAATTCAGATCCTCTGTTGGCCGTTTGACAGGTTGAAGCCTACTGCACCTAAGGATTATGGTGAAACAGCTGCTGTGTATAGACCTGTGACATCAGCCTGCACATCTGGTATTGATTAGCTGCTGTTGCCTGCTCCTGAAGATGGGTTTAAATTAAAATCGAAAGCCTGAGAAAATTGCCACCATGCCTCTGTCCCCTTTTTAAAAATCATTATTCTTATATCTTCTTATTATTATCTCTAATAATCCAACATAATCTAACCTATAGCATAAAATTTCAGAAAATGGTTCTATTCTATTCTACTTTGTTCTATTTTAGTTCCTAAATGTTATGGCACCCAATACTAACTAAAAAGTTTAGTGTTTGTTATTTACAGTAAGTGTAAGCTACTGTAAATAACATATCCTACATCGATTAAATAGCAGCACATCCTCAGCTTCAATATTATCTACTGAAATTATATTGCAGGGCATTTCTCTTAGACTACATTAGTTTTAGCTGTATAATAAACTGCCAGCTGAGTGTTAAAATAAAGGTCAAAATAAATAGGAATAAATAGACATTTAGGCCTATATACTTATGTTTTCTGTTTATAAATATAAAATGTGGTGTTGTAAAGTGTTACTGTTTTGATAGTTTATTGCTTTTTGGTTTTATTTGTCTTTTTTCTAACTACATTTTCACTCAGCTTCATTTCTAGGAGAGAGTCCTCTGCAATTCTGATGGGTCAATGCTGAACACTTCTTTGAGTGTTATGTCACCCTAACAGTCATAACTGACTGAGTCTAAAAACAAACTCTTGCTAAACTCCCCCCAAAATTTCCAGAAATATATTAAACAATATGAGGACACAACTTCAGTGTCCTCAGTGGTACCAGAGGCAAGATTCACCATGATTCTGTCATGGATGCTCAGTTATTTATTGTCTACGGAGCAGCTACAGGGTTTTAGTCTATATGACCTCACCACTACAAGCCATGCATTTTGTCAGTGTAACAATAAGCATACAGCCTGTGAAAGCTAGTTTAAATTGCATTTTCCTTTTATTTATGAAGCTATTCATGAATGTTTGTCAAAGTGAATAATGGCCACACAGATATCTGGACACACAAATGCAAACATTGCAGGAGCACACACACACACACACACACACACACACACACACACACACACACACACACAGAGGTCTGAGCCACCAGCAACTGCATGAATATGACTAATCTCCAGTTTGAAATCAAACTGACAATAAAAGACAATCTGTCCTCTCCAGAGTAATGCCCAGTAGTCCAAACATTAAGAATGGCTGATTGGATAAGACCATGACTAATAACGCTGCATCTGATCCAAGGGTGGATATCCAAAGGGGCACCAATAGAGCCAGTGGTTATATTGTATAAGCTGAATTCTTTTTGTTCAGTTTGTCCTTTTCCATACAGTACATCTGCACAATGTGATACAACAGTAACAATTAGCTCATCGTCTAGTTCAGCTTGTGAACTGTATCTCGATACCTGACTGTAAGTTTTCTTTTGTTTTTATTTGTCCATTAGCAGCCTGTTAGACCAGATTATTGAACACTTGTTAGAGGATGCCCATTTTGTCTTTAAAGTATGGCTATGGGTCACTGATACATGCGCCCTCTAGCTTTAGGCTGAAGCCATTCAAACTGTGTAACTGTGGGCTAGATGTCTCTGCAGTGTTATTCAGCCACTGAACACTGTTTAGTGACGACTGAATCTGGACATCAGACTATGTAACAGTAGGCCCCTGGGCACAAAAGATGTAGAGGGCCCCCCACACCTCCTACTTGGGAGCAAAACATGCAGGCTGAAGTAAGTTTTTTTGGTCATTCTGCATCTTTTAATGATTGCCACTTATCTGTGTCTCTCTGTGGTCTCGTTCAGTGCACTGGGCTGCAACAGTTAGTGGTTTCATCAAGCAGTCAGTCAAAAAAATGTATGTGGGAGTATTTTGATAATCAATTAATTATTTAAGTGGGACTGGCTTATTCAGGAATAAGTAGTATAGATAATGGACGGATGGATGCCCAGGAGCTGCTGATACAGTTCTACAGAGGAATCACTGAGTCTCTTCTCTGCACCTCCATCACTGTCTGGTTTGGCTCAGCAACCAAACAGGACAGGAACAGACTCCAGCGGACAGTCTGACATCAGTGTCAGCCTGCCCACCATGGAAGACCTGTACACCTCATGGGTCAAAAGGATGGCAGAGAAAACATCTGTAGACCCCTCCTCTCCTGGATATAAACTGTTTGAACTCCTTCGCTCTGGATGGCGCTACAGGTCACTGTACGCCAAACCAACCAGGAGAACAAGGACAGTTTCTTCCCCATCAGGCCTCAGTGCAATAGCTTGTAAATATACCATTATATATATTTATCTATTATGTAACAAAATAATATTCTTTCCATACAACATTGTGACACATTGTTCGCAGAGTGAAAATAGTTTTAGCTTTGTCTCTGGCCACCCTGTATGTGCTCAGGCCAATGAGCAGTGTATGATGTAGTGAGGGATTTTGGAGGAGGGAGAAAGCTGTTCCACCATCAACTGCCAAGCTCTGTTGTGAGTGTGATCAGATCAGTTCGTTCTGTCAGTGGCAATCTGTTTTATATAACTATTCCCATATTCAGCACTGATTAAGAAACTGTTTCTCTGATCATTCAGACAGCATTTCTGCCAGGTGTATGCGCTTGTGTTGCTTTTACTCTCCAAACCTCTGATGCTTACAGCTACTTAAGATTCATTTTGAATTTGGAAATGTTGTTTGGATTCAATTTGTGACAGACAGGTGGACACAAGACAGGGCATTAAAACTAATGAAGGAAAATTATTAAGTATTTATTCATTTTTAATTGTCTACAGCCTTGCCAGGAGATCTGTGAGCATGTATCAAGGCACAGTGTTGATTAATTTGAGTTGATTGCTAATTGCTAACATGCTCACATTGACAATGTTAACACACTGATGTTCAGGAGGTTTCATTTTTGTCATGTTCACCATCTTAGTATTTTAACATGCTGACATTTGCTAATTAACACTAAACACAGGCACAGCTGGGATTTGGTTAAACAGAACCCCTTCACAAATAAACACCGAACCTGAAGATGCTGGTAGATGGAGAGTTCAGGGATCACAAAAGTTATTAGAATTCATCGTGAGGAAGCAAAAATATCATTAGGATTGATCTTCTGGGGGCTATGAATGTGGCAGTTCTTCCAATAGGTGCTGTTTAACTAACTAAAAAACAAAAATGTCAACCTAATGATGGTCTCAGATAAAGTGATAACAGAACATTGGGTTTCATTTTCTGGGCACCAAAATGAAAGTCTGCACAAAATTTCATATAAATCCTTCCTAATAAACTTAATATAAGGTAGATATAAATTGACATCTGACAGCAAGAACTGCACCTCAGTCACCGACAGTCAGTCAATCGTGTGGACTCTTTAATAAACAGAAGAAACTGAGGAACTAAAAATATTATAAATAAAATACATGCCCTCACCTTTAAAGCAGTACTACAAACATTTTACTTCACCAAGATTAATCTCTGCTAAATTCTGTCATCACAATTGGTATTAGTCTCTATATGAGTGAAATATCATTTAACTCCATATGTTGTTTTATGTTTTATTCCAGTAAAGCCTAGAGTGGGTGGCCAGTAGCCTGCATAACTGGGTTCTTCCTGTGGAGGATATGCATTAAAATGCAGACTGCTTGTGCCCCCAAGACATCACGCCAATTATTTGCCTCTGTGGGAGCAACCTATTTGCGGATGAGCTTCCTAAAATAAGACCAGAGAGTCACAACCACTCTACATCCTTTCTGATTCCTGACTGGACAGTTTAGACGGGCACGTGTTACCTCTCGCTGTGACCCTGCAGGACCATCTATGGCTGTGGGAAGGTAGTAACAGTGGTCACCATACAAGCACATGCTTTTGGTTGTGTTCACACCCCTGCAGAGGAAACTCAGTCCCACTATGCATCTCTGCATCTCCATTTTACTGAGTGTGGAGATCTGTACAACTTGCCCAAGGCTCTGTCAAACAACTCCCAACTTTTCTTCTGCCATGAACACACACAGAGCACATAGCCTGTTTCTGATGTCAGGAATCACGAATGGGAAGAGAACGGTGCACACAGATCAGTTAAATGTACCAAAGAGTAAAAATAACAGACATCATTTTGGAGGTGTATGCACTGGTGTATCCTCAGTGCTGTTGTTTTCCATTTATTTTCAAAAGCTTTAATTTTTAAAACAGCATGTACTTGCTAATTAGGTGACTAATTGGATACCCCTCTCTCTGGCTTTGAGTGTGTCATCAGGTTTCACACTGTAATCCAGATCATTTACTTAATTTCCACTGACAATTTACAGCTAAAGAAAATATGTTTAAATCACTGTAAACAGTTGTGTTTCCTGTCATATAAAATTGCACTTGGCATCACATGTGCAGCAAATATGTGCTGTTATTGTAGTTAAAAGGTCAATGCATGGTATCACGCACCAATTTAGCCAAAAACAGAAACGTTTCCAGATATGAATCGAGATTACAGCATGGTAATCTAGCATTGTGGGCATTAAACAGGCTGGCAAAGACAGTCTGCAATGCACAGAGGCGGTGGGATGTCAGGGGCAGCTGACAAGAGGATGTTAGGTGGGCGAGTGGCATTTCATCATACAATCCATGTACAGTAATCAATGACCACTCACCGGTGGAGGGAAAAGGGGTGGAAGAGAGCAAGAGTGCCACTGGGCCTGTCAGATAAAAGCACTGAAGGAGAAAAACAGGAAACAAGGGGAGGATGCATTGAATTTGGCAGGGGGTGCAACAGAGAAGAGTGAGGACTTAAAAGAGCACAAATTGTGAGAAAGATGCAGAGATTCAAGTCAGCAGATGATTATGAAACCCCTGGCTTGATAAGGGGAGACACACAGACAGTTTCTTTTGTATAATCCAGTTCTCACTCATCACTCTTCAGATCAAAGAAATAAGCACATTTGAATGACAAATCGGTTGTTCTTTGTCTTTTGCTTCATGTGTTTTTATTTATTTTCCCTTTAGTGTACTTTTAGAACCAGCATTGTTCATGTAGTGTGCAGGATGTGTACTTCCAGGTACAGGCTGTTTTACCTTTCACTAGACCATGGAGCAAATCTGGTCAACTATGACACTATTTTAAAACCGCCACCAGCCTTGTAAACCCACTCTTCAGGCAGCACTGCAGATGGGTTTTTAAAAGTGAACTCAAACATCTACTGCCTGGATTCATGTTTGAAAAAGAAAAGAAAAACAGGAAGTGTTGAGACAAACTACTTTCAGAATAGCTGAGCGCCACTTCTTCCAGTGTAGAAGTAATCTATCAAAAGTAGAGTGATTTTAGATCAATGAAACTGAGCCAGGCATGATTCATGAGTCATGCACATGTAGGACATTATTTTTTAACAGAGAATTGAATGTACAAAAGATTAAGGAATATAAGATTGGTTACAAACAATAGCAATCTATTATGGTCATTAATTGTATTGTGGGTGCTCTGATGTGCACCAGATTAACGAACATGTGCTGAGTGGGTTCAGGCACAATACTCTGTCAACCAGACCATGAACACATGGGTATAGGGCTAAACTGTTCTAATTTATTTGTCTCTTCTCTTTGCCTGGCTTATATGCTGTAGTACTCTGATACAAGAACATCACAATTCTGAGGATTTAACTGTAAAATCCAGTGCTTTATTCTTTCTAATTCAAAATAAACACTGGCAGACAATTAAGATCCTTGTTTAGCTCATCAATCATATGACAACAAAGCAGCAGCCTTGCAGGAAAACAAGGCCATCATTCATTCAGTAGAAAGTCATCAATCATAGTCTATGTATGGATAATAATAATAACAGCAACAATAATAATAATAGGTAACAGCTAAACTCCCGAAGTCTTCTTTTTGGCCAAGTTGACACTGTATTATTAAACATCATTATGTCCACTTTGTAAATATCATCAAGGCTAAAATCGGCAGACCAATGTTTAGATTATATTTAAAATATTCCAGAGTACCATTTAGAGCAAAGGCCAATTTTACGGCCATGCTGACCATATGATCCAATTACTGACCAACTGTCACCTGCTCATCTTCAGAAATGTCCAGAAATGCTGAAACTTGGAGCACACAGACTCAGTGGTGTCTACACTGGGAAGAAAAAAAAATACAGTTATTAGTTGTTATAATTCTCTGCTCACACATTTGACTGCTCTGCGACTAATACCACATAGCCACAGTTGCTGGCTACTCATTGAAAAGTTATATTTAGAGTGCTGACTCATTCACCAAACTATTCCTGGGAGTGAGGACTAATCACCTTTGCTATTAGACTACTTATAATTGTATATATTTAATTGGGTGAAAAGCCTTTTTCATAGTGCTATGCTTAAGACTACTTGTTCAGTAAATTAATTTTTTTAATTGTTAAGGTCTGGACACCTCAGTAAACACAGCCAGCTATGAAGGATTTTTATCTGAGCAATGCTGGAAGGGGTGTAGGCTTAAAAAGAGGACAGCAGCCAGCTCAGATCAGGACTCTTACCACTCACAGCGTTATTGTGCCATCTGTTGGTTTTACAGAAAACTGCAGCAGTGTGTTATTAGTGGCAAGGACACTATGAGACAATACAACAGCGCATCCTACAGTACATCCCCACATCCCCACTTCAAATCTAGGATCATTTGCACTGGCCAGGTGTTGACAACAACTTAAAAAAAGGATAAATTTTATTACCAGCATGAACCATTTCACTTTGCTTATTTTTATATAATTACTGTTTATTACATTTATAACCTACAAATAATGCCTGCACTGTTTATTGATCACTGTATTTTTACATCTTTTTTATATTTTTTTATTGATTGAAATGTTAAATATTTGTATTTATGGCAACGTGGATCGTTTCTTTTGAGCAGAGGGCAGCTGTAACACTATGGAGCAACTTACACCTGAGATTAATACATTTCTTTGAATGTCGATACTTGCATTAGTGGCACTGAACTGACAATGTTTTTCCACCACCCTATTGGTAAAATGCCCTGTTGAATATGAGGCCTACACACAGATGAAAACTACCAGAGAATTTTAGTAACAAGATGTGAATAATATAGAACTAACATGGCTTTCTGAGATCCCGTAATCATAAAATTATGTACACTGCGGTGTCTTTTCTTTTACCATTTATCCAATAAGTACACCATGCCATAAAATATTCAAAATGTTGAATGTACATGGCAATGTTCATACATAAACAACAGCATTTTAGGGTTAATTACTCTCTTTACTATGCATTATAGTAACAACAGCAGAACTGTTTGGTTTGAGTGAAAGTGTTAAGATATTTACATTAAACAAATGTAACACAACCACAGGCATCAACATCAAATGATTTATAGAAATTATAATGTACCATCTGACATACTGTTTGTGTTCAACCAGTGGCACAACAACTTAGTGGCAGCCCATTCTACCGTACTGGGCCTTCATTCAATAACTCAGTTCCTATAAAAGGACAACCAGTTGTTCTTGCAAACAATAGACTGCCAACCATCTTCCTACATAAAGCCTCACTATAATCAATTACAAAATGGCACAAACTCACACAAGGAAAAATGAACATCAGTCAGTCGAGGCTATGGACACCGTGGTAGATGCAACATGGACATAAACAGTCAACAGCAAAATGTAACATAGCCATGGTATATTGCATGGGCAATATAAACTCCAAAACAAGTGCAGTCGAACAACTATTATCCCTACAGTATATGTTAATTCAAAACTGGAAGGATGTGCATTTTTGAACACTGCCTAATGTAAAACTGTGCTGCTGTGTTACTGTGTTGTGTTGTTGATTTCAAGTTGCAATGTATACATTGTAATTCGCAATCATCATCTTCCTTGGTATGGCTTCCCTAGACTCTCTCAGATAATAGCACCATAATCACACAAACACAAAATTACCAACAATAAACAGAGAGGCTGTGACACTGCCAAGGACATGAACAGACAATTCAGTAATCAACAGACCTGAATCACTGCCCTGGTATTTTACACATGTAGCTGTAAAAACAAAATAAATATCCTCAGGAGTGCATCAACAATTAGCTGGTCTGGTCCTATCCCTATATCAGAACAAGAGAGTAACTCTGGAACACACACAGTCTCTGTCAATAGGGTCTGCTGGAGCTCCACTGCCCCCGCAGCATGCTACAATATCAATGTAAACAATCGTAATTGATTGAAACGCGGCATGTCTGTAGAAAATATACGTGTAAACACAAAGAAAAACAAAAAAAGTTTTTCCCCTACAAAATCACAGGCGTCCAATATATCTTTTCACCCAATGTTAGACGTTATGATTTATTTATTTATTGTCGTGGAGGGAGGAGCAGTGACCCCTCGGTGGGCGGGGTTGATCCGGTCGGAGGGGCGGGGCACTTGAAAGGTCAAAGTTGAATACATTTCGTCTTTTGTGCCAAGCAGAAGAGTGGAGTCCGATTGTACGGCGGCGTCTCTTCCCTCTTCCCCGAGTCCTTTTAAAACTCCCTCCCGAACCTCTCCCCTTTTACCCTTGCCACCCTACCCACCCCCTGAACACGTTTCACGGGACGGTTCGAGTAAGTATTCCAGAAATATGGCTTTGTTTCTGAGTGAAGGACAGGGATAACTCTCTGTAGGCCGCGGGATCAGACTATTTTCTGGATGGATGATGCTAACGCTAGCGACTTAGATGGAAAATTATCTGTGTTCATCCTGATGAGTAATCAGTTGCTAGCTGCTGTTGTTCTAGTGAAATTTACATTTTTGGTAGTTAATTATTACAACTATAATGATATGTAGGCATTTGGGAAGTTTCGGTCGAAATGTTACGGTGCTAACTAACTTATCCTTGAAATCTTGTTTGCGTGACTAGGTGTGAAGCGTTTCCAAAAACAACGTTATCATTACCCCATGATCTTTGTTATTGGTACTATCGGTCTGCAGTCAGTGGAAACCTGTTAAAATATAGGGACAACGTTGGTAGCTTGCATGTAGCGTGAGGCCTTGAAAATAAAGTAACAAGCTATGTCGCCACTGCTGTTCATTATCAGGAAATAGACAGTGCCACAGTGAGACAGTGGGGCATTGTGCTAACGCTGAATGAGTGGACCCGAGCCAGCCTAACGTGAATTACTGGCCTGAAACGTCTCATTCTTTCGAAGCGACTAGTTAGCGTAATTGAACCGCAGAACAAGTCTACAAGACTTTATCTGCCTGCATCACTTTATTGATTCCCACTTGTATCAGATTCTTAGTAAACAAGGCTTTCTTCTGACATGTCCTCTTACTTTCCAGATACTACTTTTTTTCCCACTAATGGTCACATTTTCCACTCTATTGCAGACATTGACCCAGTGACCATAGACTCACTCTGTTGGCCAGGTTAGCGTCTGGATTCAGCTGCAGCAATGGACTCAAGTCTGGTTGGAGGAGGACTTAATGTCACCTTAACCATCAGGCTACTCATGCACGGGAAGGTGAGTGTGACTGCATGCAGTGTTTGGTAACAAATCTGAGCCACACTTCAAGTTCTGCAGTCATTCCCAAATATAATCAGAGTAGTCCGCATTTCAATTACTGTGAAATAAAAATGAACAAACTTGGGTATTCTCTGCGGTGACCTTGGAGAATAAGTAATGCTAACATGCATTTTTGTTCTTATCTGTAGGAGGTTGGAAGCATCATTGGCAAGGTAAGTTTGTTTTTACTGCCAGAATGATGGTATCTACATCTTGTCCCTTAGTGGGTTTTGTAAATAATGGAAATGTGTGCTTTCCTTACAGAAAGGAGAATCCGTTAAGAAGATGAGAGAGGAGGTAAGATGTGTTTTTTTGTTACGTGGTCAAGCAACAGGAAAAGTGAACACTGACTCTTACATAATATGATAATGCTGTGACCGATTTTATAGTTACCGTTTTGTTACCACTGTCTGTGCAGAGTGGTGCTCGCATCAATATCTCAGAGGGGAACTGTCCAGAGAGGATCATAACCCTCGCAGGACCAACCACCTCCATCTTCAAAGCCTTTTCCATGATCATTGAGAAACTGGAGGAGGTTAGATTGGCTTCTTAAACAAAACCCTTTGCAGCTTTAGAAGTTAACTATCAGATTTTCTAAGTTTTCTTACTTTTCCTCCAGGACATCAGCACCTCAATGACTAACAGTACGGCCACCAGCAAACCACCAGTCACCATGCGCCTCGTTGTGCCTGCCAGCCAGTGTGGCTCCCTCATTGGCAAAGGTGGCTGCAAGATCAAGGAAATCAGAGAGGTTTGTCATTTTGTGTGTTCATTTATTGTAGTGTTTGTAATGGTCTTATCCCTTATGTGACCAAACTTTGTGTCTCTGCAGTCAGCAGGAGCTCAGGTACAAGTAGCAGGGGACATGTTGCCCAACTCAACAGAGCGTGCCATCACTGTTGCAGGGACCCCGCAGTCCATTATTGAGTGTGTCAAGCAGATCTGCGTCGTCATGCTTGAGGTGTGGACACTTTATTGTGCTGTTACTTGTTTGGAAACTTACAATCTTGATTATTGATACTCTTGATGGTTTTTGTGTTACTGTTGATGTTACTTCAGTGATCACTAGTGGATGTTTCTGGTTTCTTAGTCACCACCGAAGGGAGTGACCATCCCGTACAGACCCAAACCCTCAGGCTCTCCTGTCATCTTTGCAGGTGGTCAGGTAAACAATGGATGCGTTTGTTTGTTCCTTTCAGTTTGTCACTCGTACTGTTTAGTCCTGCTGGTATGCTGTCTGTAGCAGGTTTTGCTTTGTTCTTGTACCGCACCAGGGACAAGGGATTGATGGACACTGGATTATACTGTGTCTGACACTGCCACACCCCCTAATTGCTGCTTTCTCTTTGCAGGCATATGCTGTCCAAGGGCAGCATGCCATTCCACAGCCTGATGTAAGTGAAGGGCCTTCTGTAAGTGATACAAAATATTTGCAACTTCGGTCCTGGGAAGCCATGCCACCTTATTTCATCTCTCTGATTCCTTCCACCCCCAAGACACCACTGCTTGATAGACGCATCCATTTAATATTTCCAAAGATTATAGATAAAATTTCTAACATCAACATTTTTTTTCTTTTTTTCACCTTTAGTCTCAGCCATGGGTCCCATGATCCTTTTCACATTTTCCTGTCATTATCATTATAACTTATTACAAATGGAAGTAATTAGCACAATTCCAGCTTTGAAATGTCATTTCCTCACTGATGGTTCCTGTGTTCGTTTCTTCTCCATGTCTTTTCCTGCGTTGTTTCAACAGCTCACCAAGCTTCACCAGCTGGCCATGCAGCAGAGCCCCTTCCCCATTGCACATGGCAACCAGGGCTTCCAGGGTACGTGGACAGATTGAAAGCAAGAATGTGATTGTTGTAGATTTGTAATAATCCACTTAGTCAGTACTCTCACTGGGTTTCTATGCATTTCTTTAGCTGGGATGGATGCCTCTGCACAAACCGGCTCTCATGAGCTGACCATTCCGAACGATGTATGTTGCATTTATCTTTTATTAGTAGCCTGTTTTCTTGGTTTCCTTTGACTAGTGGGACTGAGGGTGTTGATGAATTCCTCATGTTTTTGTCTTCTTCCACAGCTCATTGGCTGCATCATTGGTCGTCAGGGTGCAAAGATCAATGAGATCCGTCAGATGTCAGGGGCTCAGATCAAGATTGCCAACCCTGTGGAGGGCTCAACTGACAGACAGGTCACCATCACTGGCTCCCATGCCAGTATCAGCCTGGCTGAGTATCTGATCAATGCCAGGTAAGGAGTCTGTAGGGTAGTGCAGCTCACCTGTCACAGAGCAGCAAGTTGACAGGAACACAGTATAGCAGTGTGTCAAGTCTTACTTTTTGTCGGTCTGTTTTTCTAGAGTGCAGTTTGAGGGTTTAGCATCCAATGGACAATAATGTATTAAGTTTTTTTTTTTTTAAAAGAGGTGGTATTGTGGCCCTTTTTGAGCCATTGAGTGTATTTTAAATTCCCTTTGACATTTTATTCCCCTAAAGTTAAGATTCTCTAAGGCTGATTTCGGAAGTTAACATAAAATTTACATTATTTATGAGCACCTGCTCTGATTGGCTGGAGATGATGACTCAACTTCACTCTCAGCCAATCAGAATAGGACCTAATGAATCTTATGGTGGCTGTTGCTCGTTGCTCTTTACCTTGCATAATGGCTGACTTGTATGAAAAGTGCTAAACAAACTTTGAGTAATTAGGGTGGGAAAATGGTTATTAGAATGTAATCATTACCTAGGATCAGTCGGGTCTGATTTACAGACCATAAATCTGATGAAGATGGGATAAATATTAAACGAAGCAGTGAATAATAGATTGTTCTTGCACCTCTGGGTTTGATGTCATGTTTCACACAGCTTTTTTTATTTATTGCCAAATTGCAGCAGGTATTTCAGGACAGCATATGATGTTTTGCGAAAATCATGTGATGCGTTCATGCTCATGCTGAGATGGTCTGAGCATAAACGCAGTCAAAGTGATCATCCCGTATTAAATATGGCTGCACATCAAGCAATGTGTCAATATTTAATCTATTGTATTTGGAACCAAGCATTGAGGTTGAAGGCTTTCTGTTTTTTCTTGGGCTTCTCAGGCTCTCTTCTGAAGCTACTGGACTTGCAGCCAACTGACATGGAGGCTCTTCATCAGCACCTAATATAACCCCCCCCAACACTTTTTACCAAGAGGTCTCTTATTGACCTTAATGCAAAAACCAAGTACTATAAAACTCACTCTTTTTGCCTCTGCTTTGATTTAGACACTCACTCAGTTGTAATTACACTATCATCATGATATTGGTATTTTATTTATTTATTATGTTTTCAAAATGCCTTTGCATATAGTTTTAAAGACTTCCTTCTGTTGTAGTTTTTCCTCTTATTTTACTGTATATCTGTATGATCCTCTTTATAGGTAAAAAAAAAATTTTAGAATCTGAAAAGGCATAAGTAATGTTTTTCTTATGTCAGATATTTCTTAGAAAATGTAAAAATGAAGAAAAAATACAGTAACATTATAGATGGCCTGTTCTTTCACTTCCTTTTAAATATCTATTTATTTTTTATTTAATATACAGCTCCTTGTAAGAGTAGAAATCATTGGTATTTGCCATCTTCTATTTGAAGCTGTACTTCCTGATTGAGACATTGTGGGTTTAATGGGTTTCAGTGGGTGTAGATGATCTCCAGTTGAAGCTGTATGCAGGAACAACCTTTAGTCGGAAGGTAATTTTCCCCTTGTTAAGTGCAGTTTCAATGGAGAAGTTTAAGCTACAGTATGGCTACGTTCACTTTACAGGCCTTTATGTGACTCCGTGTGCGAACGCCATGGACACCCTAAGCTGCCATGCATGTGCATAGTTAACGGAAATGTGAGCCGCATGCAGGAATAACAGTGTGATTTGTGTGACAGTCGATTAGCACAGTTCCCTGAAAGGCTGCTTGCTTTTGATATGTTTCTTCCAGTTTTTTCTCCTCCATAAATGTTCAACAAAAATGAAATGTTCTCATCTCTCCATTGACCCTGTTGCTGTCCTCTGTGTTTATTTTTACCGGCCTGTGAGGGGCCGAGACCGATGACAGGCGATATGCGCACATACACAAGAGCAAGGCGTAAAAAAAAAAAACCACATGAATCTGACTGTTAAATATTGGATGTGAATCAGATCTAGGACCACATGGAGGTGGTCTAGATTCAGTGTAAAAAAAAAAAAAAATCCTATTTGGTTTGTTCACACATTCATGAAAAGATCTGAGTCACTTGGAAGGGAACAAAACCAACTTGGGTCACTTCAGCAGGTAATGTGAACATAGCCTATGTCTCACCTCTGGTTTGCTGATTGTTTTGTGTCATTCCTGTGTTTCTATTATTTCTTGATCAGGACTTTTTAGCATTGTTGTGTATTGGACTCTGACATGGGTGGGGGGGCCTTGGTGAGCAGGA
>NW_018127986.1:1850611-1874521 GCF_001952655.1 Monopterus albus | reverse complement strand
TTACTAAGACCATAGTAATGACGGTGGTGATAATATTGAAATGTTTGTTTTAAATAGAGAAAATATTTTTTTTAACTGCAGGGCTGGGGGATACTGCAAGGGGCAAAACTACAAGACATAATGGTCTTTATAAGTATATAATGCTGAGGTATTAAATTATGATTAACTTAGAGGGAGAATTATAGAATTGACACTAGTTTCCTGCTATTCTCTTTTGCCTGGGTCAGATTTTATTTTTTATTATTCTTTGCAGGATGAAGAAACACGTTTTTGTGCACGTTTTCAAACTATTGTAGATCTGGGTGAAATTAAATTGTTGAAGAAGTGAAATGCAGAAATAAATAAAAAAAATAGATCTGAAATGCTTAAAGAGTCTTTGGACATTCTTATTTAGTCATCAATGCAGTTGACAACCTTTATTGACCAGTGTCAGATTAATTGGTGCCACTTTCTGACAAAGCACAACCCCTGCGCCTGTTCATGGGGGAATTTTTCAAAAAATAACCTAAAAGTATGAAAGGGCAAATTTCTAAGTCAAGAAATGACACCGGAACAGTTTGGACATGTTTAAAGTAATTGAAAATAGTCATTTATTTGTTATTTAGCTGTCTGATGTGACAGCACAAACTGTAGCTATAACATGGCCTGTCTTTTAAACAAACAACACTTTTTTTTTTTTTACCAATACATCATTTATTGTTGCTCATAATATTTTGCCCTCAATATAACTCCTATGTTACAGGTACAATGTGCAATGCTGTATAAAAACAAAACCTTTTTTATTTAAATCAAAAGGATACTTACTGTTCTACTAGTAACCACCACAGAGAAGTGCTCTATTCCTTATCTGGCTACTTTCGCAGTAATCTTAAAGGGTAAAAGGAAGAGTAGAGGTTTTCATGAAGCTTATCGACACCATGAGCTATAGGACTCCCTTTGGTTCATTACTATAAGAGGAACTCTTCCAGCTTTGCAAATTAAAAAATTAAAAGTTTGTTTTAGGGAGTGAAATTACTCCATGTGTAAAAGTTGTACTGTGTATAACTTTTTTGTGTTGTTTTTTTTTTTTTAAAAAAAGGTTTGAACTGTTTAAGAGAAATGTTGAGTCACCTGTGTGTGAATTTTGGAAGCTAGAAGGTTGTGATGCTGTTGGATTGTGTGGCACTATACTGACAGGTGTTTTTATTATTTTGTCCACCCTGTTTACACCTGTGATGCAGGTCTAAATTATAATACAGCATGTTTCAACAGCGACACAAACTCCAGCCTTCAAACAGATCATACAGTTGAACTGACGCCTCTGAAATGTCATCACTTTTATGAACAGAGGGTTTTTTTTGTCGGACTGTTATTAACATTAGCTTGGTGTACCTAATAAAAAGGCAATTGAGTGTCCATAAAATGGCATAGTGAACCCAAAGGTCTCCCATCCGGTCACAAATTTGATAAGATTAATAAAAACCTCAAGCATGTCTTAGATTTATTTGAAACTCAGTAGCAGGAGGGTTAAAAACTCACCTCCTGAGGACCCTATGCATCCTAGTTAATGGTGAGATTTTCATTCCATTTTGACTTTTTTTTCCCCATGAGTTCTGACATTTATTAACAAAAAACAAAATAACTCAAGTAATACTTTCAGGATTAAAAAAGTGTAAACTTTCACAAAATATAAAACGGACACATTCAAACCATAAATTATAAACATGTAGTCATGCATTTGTTCACAGGGCTGCATACAGTTTAGTCTTACATTTTATTTTACAAATAAAATAAAGTTAGATATTTCTCATGTGGTATGTAACGAATATTTACATTATTTATTAGTATTTGATGCATTAGTGTGTGTGGAGTATTATGAAGGATGCTCCCAGAGTGAGGGTTAGAGTTTTTAAAGGACTACGAGTGTATTATTATTTTGTGCGTGCATGTGCGTCTGTGGAAGGGTTTTTGCTGAACTGGAGCAGTGGCTAAGGTTACCTTGGTAACTGTTTTGCCTAAAAAAAAAAATCCCTACTGAACTGAAATGACATGTATCTGATGTCATAAGCTGCCAAAATATTTGATGTCAGGTTATGACAAATATTCTATGCAATCTGATGTAGGTTTGCCAGCCAACAAACTTATGAGGCACCATAAGTCAACTTGTCATAGTCTGAGTGGTGCAGTAGGTGTGACCCCTCATGACAACAGTAATGTACTGCACTGACAGATTGGTGTACGCCTGTGATGGTGGTTCACTGTAGGGTAGCTTGAGGTCTTTTGGTTGTGCCCAGTAAGCTATGGAGGTCCTGTATGGGGCACCTGCGGAGAGCCCTGACAGGGCTGCGATGGCGGTACCCATGCTCCGGCACTGGGGGGACGGCTGGGCTCTCCGCTGCCTGACTGATCCAGCTCAGCGCTGTCGCAGTCAGAATCATCACACAGGGCTCGGCTCTAAACAGAGTGGGAGGAGGAAAACAATGCCATGTGTGTTTTGGCGTTGGTGGAAGATACTTTACTCAAACTATTAATACAATAATGTAATACCCCCGTTAGGAGTAAAAATCCTGCAGTCATACTTTAATAAAACTACAGCACTAACAACAAACTTATATATCAACATATCATGACAGCTTGTTCTATAGTAAAATATCTCCTGTGATGGATATATCATTATACATGCCTTTAATGTAATGGTGTACTGTATAAAAGCCCTATGAGACAAATTTGTGATTTGTGATACTGGGCTATACAAATTTAAAAAAGTGACTTGATTTACTTAAATACAAGAACCTTATTACTTTTACATGGTCTTATACTTGTATAGCACTTCTCTATGCATTGCAGCACACACAAAGCACTTTCACACTTTTTGGCCATTTACACTCCCAAATTCACACACCAAGCAACTGGGGTTGGTGGGGGTGGGGGGTTCAGTGTCTTGCTCAAGGACACTTCAACATGTGGACTAAAGAAGCCGGGAATCGAACTGCTAACCTTCTGGTTAAGAGACAACCTGCTCTACCTCCCGAGCCACAGCCACCCTCAAATGCAGTTAAATGCGGTTCTTGAGTAAATCTATTCTATTACTTTACACCACTGGTTACTGGCGCTTTTACATCAGCCTAAGAAGACGACACAAACTGATCTGCTGTGGAGCTTCTGCTTTACCTCATTAGGATTCTGCCCAGCATCTAGCTGAGCTTTGGCCTGGCCCAGGGCTCCTTCTCTCTCCGACAGGCCATCGGAAGCATGCGCAGGATCAGTGTTGTCCGCCGGGATCTCCGACCCCTGAGAGAGGAGGTCATCGCTGCGGTCGTCCAACCTGTCATCAGTGTTTGTGCTGACCACATCAGGAGTACCACTGTGAGAGTGGTCAGTAGTATGACCTTCCTCGCCGTCTGACACTGACAGGTTCTCTGAGCTGAAGGTAGACACCGACTGGCACTTGGTGATGCTGGTCGGGCGTCTGGAGAGATCGATAGACAACAAAATCAGACTGTAAAATTACTGCATTGACAATGAATGCACTGAAGAATAACACAAATAAAAAGTTCTTGGTTCTCCAAATAAGGCAGCAACTGGTCTGAGAGGAAAGATGGCTTGAATTTTGCAGTGAAGAAGGACATTATGTTACTCACCGTCTCCGTGGTAACTCAACCTCACTGTCAACTTCACCCTCCTCCTCTTCTGATGACACTCCACGCCTCTGTAGTCAGTAACAGGAAAAAAGGCACAAGTGAAAATGATCAAAGTGTAACCAGAGGAGTACTGAGAAAGATGAACAGACACCCAGCCCTGTACCTGTTTGCGTGTGATAGCTGCCCTGTACAAAATGGCTGAAGGTGTGAGGTGTTGGCTCCCGATTCCCCCAGAAGCCCCCCGGGGCAATCTCACAGCACCGGATCCCTCCTCTTTATCGTCCCCGTCATGAGGCAGGCGTGGTGATCCCAGAGATCCCCGTCCTGCTGCCGCCCCCCTCCCACATGGTGAGTCTGGGCTGCTGGAGAAAGGGAATGATGCAGCGTCCTCACTGGGAGTATCACTGCGTGGAGGAGTTTCTGTGAGATCATCCAAACCGGTTGCCCCCACTTCTGATCCCCCTAAACCTGCAGAGGCACTGAGGCTCCCCCCTCTCTCCAGCCCACCCCCTGATGTCTCCCCTTTTCCCTGGCCCTCTGCCTCCAGCGTGGTGCAGATGAGGTCAGGGCTGGAGGAGGACAGCTGCCTCTGCTGCTGCTCATGGCTGAGGCCCCTCAGGGCTGCAGAGGGCTCCAGGAGCTGCTTAGAGGTGTTATTGGTAGAACCGTTAGCCTGGGCACTTGTGTCCTTATTAGGGGAGGACTGATTTGCCTTAAGTCCAGCCAGGTCCCCACTGCTGCCTTTACCAGGCTTGCGATGACGGGTCTTAACCCTCCGAGACCGACTGGGAGAAGTGGAGCTTCTGTTGGGGCAGGCTGGGATAGTGACTTGCATTACGGAAGAATCCATTTTGGGTATGATTACCTCAGACTTGAGGATGTCTGGCCTGAAAGAGTAGGTGGGATTAGTAAACAACTACAAGCGTTAACAAGTGTTAAACTTATATCAAATAACAAGTAAAATGAGCTCTCACACCTCTTTCCTGAGGGCAGTTTCTGTGGGACATTTCTCTTCTTAATGAGTTTGTCCATGGAGTTGGAGGAGCTGCTCTGTCTGGAGCTATGGTGCTTAAACAAGCCTGGGTACTTCTTATCCAAAGACTGCTCTCTCCTGTATGAAATACCACAGGACACCGAAGTGTAAATGCATTATGGCTTATACATTTGGAAAGAATATCAGTCTTATATAAAAAAAACAGTGTTCATGCATTTATTCACACCTTTGCAACTCTTTCTCTTTGAGCTCCAGCTGCAGCATGACAGCACTGAGCTCCATGTAAAGGTTGTTAGCCCTCTCCAGTTTCCTCTCATAGTGCTCACGGATATCTAAAGCATGCCTGAGAAGAAAAGAGGCTGCTGATGTCATTGTGCATCCGCATGAGAGAATCTCAATCTTCTACAACAAACATGCACTCAAGGCACTTATTTCATCCACAGGGGCGGACAAAAAAGTGACATCGAGAAATGAGACAGAATGATCACATACATGTAGCCAGCACAGTAAAATGACCAATATCCAGCTAATTTGGTATAGTGCAACGAGTTGGATCGCAGCGTTGTATGTAAGAGCAATAAAAAAAACAGACCTGAGCTCTTCTCTGCGTCGGTTGATCAGCTCCTCATCGAGTCGGTGGAGACAAGTACCCTCAGATTTAATCTTCTCAAAATGCTGTTTCACCTCTTCTCGCCACTCAGCCTGATGAGAGCAGAGTTATGTTAACCAGTTCTGTCTGGCCAGAGCTGCCTTTAAAACTCATTCTCTTTTTTATGGCAGTTGATGTGTGATTACTGTGTGGGTGCATGTGTACTCTGCGTAAATCCATGTTTGCATATTTAGTATGATGTCTAGTTTTTTTGTTTTTTTGTTGTTGTTGTTTTGTCATAAACTCTTCCTCCATTTGTTATTTTAGATAGGAAGTCAGAGAAGCAACCATACCTGAGACTTGAAGTATGTCTCTTGTGGAGTGGACAGTACATCAGCTGATGCAATATCCAGATGAAGAAGGATCTGACGGAAAGAAGGCCTATTCCTGGGCTTGCAGTTCCTGTAAATCCAAGGAAAGATGACTGCAGGGTAAAATCAGTGAAGTTTTTCCCATGCAACTATTCTCAACCCTTGTTTGGTTTTCTGTCTCCGTTTGTCCTTTCTTCCCTGCTGTGCTCTATATTTTCCTTTCCTCATTCCAACTGTCCATTTCTAGGTGTTTCTCTCACCAGCACTGTCTGAGGAGGATCTTGAAGCCATCAGGACAGCTCTCAGGTATGGGCAGCTGAAGGCTGTTGTTTCCCACACCCCAGATGATGGCAGATGAGTCCACATCTTTATAAGGGATCTCTCCAGTTAGCATTTCCCACAGCACCACTCCAAAGGACCTTTAAGTTAAGTCAACCTTTATTTATTCAGGAAGTCTCACTGAGGTCAGAATTTCTTTAATGAAAGACATCAAAGAATAAATTCCATACATATGACATGACAGCAAGACAGTTCAGTCACACAAAGTGGTTATCACACAGAAAATATCACGACATAGAACTTTGAATGAATGCCTTTGAAAAACTGAACTCACAGTACTGATGCATTATCTGCACGTCTGCTGTAGTGCAGGGCAATTGCTATATTGCTACACCCAGTCAAAAAAAAAAAAGCTATGTGCTAGGAAAAAAAAAGTAATGCTTATCAGACTTACCAGATGTCTACCTTTTCTGACACTGGCTCATTGCGTATCACTTCAGGAGCCATCCAGGCTACAGTACCAGCAAATGACATCTTGGTGCTCTTGTCACTGAGCTCCTTTGAGGTGCCGAAATCCGAGATCTTTACCAAATCATCATGTGTAATGAGCATGCTGCAAAGGTGAGATTACACAGAATTTTACACGTAAATGATAAGAAATCTCTCATGTAAGTTTTAGGTCGTGTGCTGTGTAATGCTGGCTGTGTTGCCACTCTCTGCTTACTTGGGGGACTTGAGATCTCTGTGAATGATTTTGTGGAGGTGTAGGTAGTTCATGCCACCTGCAATGCCCATGGACCAGTCAACCAGGAGGGAGGGGGTGATTTTACGACCCGCCCTCAACACCTCATACAGTTGGCCTTGGGCACAATATTCCATCAAGATACAATAACAAGGAGCCTGGGTGCAGACGCCCCTAGAAGGAGGCAAGTCAAATAAAGTAGCACAGGTGAGCCGTAAAGGAAAGTGTGATACCAAAGTGGGATTTATGCAGTTAAATGATTTGTATGTAGGATATCACAAGTTTCCTCACTTGAAAGTGATGATGTTGGGGTGCTTGAGTTTGCGGAGGTGTTTGATCTCAGTTTCTTTGATGTCCCGCACTTTCTTTACAGCGACATCTTCTCCGTGGAACTTGCCGAGGAAGACGGCCCCCTGCGCTCCGCTGCCCACCCACTGCAGGTCAGAGATTTCCTCAAAGGGAACCTCCCAGGACTCTAAATCAACAAGTCAAAAAAAAAACAGTCCATGAGTAAATGTGAAATTGTAAAGCATTACCCAGAATTAACACCGGAATTGCAACATTTGTTCAGTAGCACTCTTTGAGTAGTTACTTATACCAATCAAACATTGGAAAGCCCTCAAATATCAGTCTACTCTTGTCAGCTTGGACAGGGAAGAGTCAGCAGGTTTGCTGAGCAAATGCTAGGTCCATGCTACACATTACAGTATGCCAGCAGGACACTGTTAAATCATGCAAAGTGCCTGCCATGTCCAAACAAAATGTGTATTGACAACTTATCCAACAGACCGTAATATTTCTGTCCAGAGATGAGAGAGAAATTGATGGAAAAGCAACAGTTCACTTACAGTCTAATCTGTCTGTCATTTGTCATAGTGACACTATTTAATTGACTGTGAGGGCCTGGTCACTAAAGAGTGAAGGGCTGGACAGTATAAAAGAGAGTGGCAGATCAATTCTTCATGAGGTCCACCTAAGTGTCAAGATCTCTGAAGAGCTGCAGGAACAGAAGCAGACTCACTCCCCTGACCAGCTGTGAAAACTCACTGTAGCTGATGACCGGGAGGGAGCTGGGATGACAGACCCGTAAACATGGTCATGCCAGTAGGGCATGGTGGCAGGCAGACAGAGGTCTAGTCCTACAAAATAAGTACAATTTGAGGTCCTTGTGCTTGAGTACTTCTCTTTTCTGCTACTTTACACATCTACTCTGATATCATTGTACTATTTGCTGGCTGCTTTAGATTAAGATCTGACATAACACACAAGATGCACTTATCATAACAATACACACATAAGACACTATTATATTTTAAACCAGTTTGGTCCAACTTTTTTTGGCATGTGACCCATTACAGAGAGGCGAAATATAGCAGTGGCCCTGGTAACTTTTGAGATGTCTATGTTGTGTAAATTCCACCAAAACAAGATTTCCACTGATGTGTTTATTTAAATAACTGTTCAAGGACCAACATGTCAAGTTATTCAAGATTTCATAAAAAAAGCAAACATTTGAGTAAAAAAAAAAGCTAAAGATAAAATAATTTGTGTAGCAGAATTTTCCCACAACCCCTTAAATGTATCTTTTCACTCTGCGGAGGAAGCCTTTTACCCTGGCCTGAACTAACATGTATATGAAGCAGCCAAAACTAGCTCCAAATATTACTTCTGCAGTGATGCATCAGGCACAGTTTAATGATTTAATATTTAATATGTCACTCACATGTGCAGGTTTTCTGTGGAACAAATGCTTTTATTTCAGATACTATGAGAACATTTTGCTGATATTACTTTTATTTTTATGTAAGTATTTTAAATACAGGACTTTTAGTTGCGGAGTACTTTTAGATTGTTGTACTAAGTACAGTTTACTGAAATAAATTATCCGAATACTTTCTTCACCACTGTGGAGTTCTCCACAAATGTGAAGGCACCACAGTAATTTCATATACTAAATGAGTGACATGTTTAAGTCACAGCCTGAGTTTTCTTACACAGTCCAAACACAGCAGAGGCGGAACATTTTCTTTTATCTTCACATACCTTCTTGGCTATGTTTGTGTTCAGTGGAGTAGGCCTTTCCAATCATGGTCCAGACTGGTTTTAGACAGCCAAACAGTCCCTCCAAAAAACCTCCACTTCCTGACTGTAGCCGAATGTTCTCAGACTGCCTTCGAACAGCACCAGCCTCTGGGCTGTGGCCTGCCTCAGCCCCGCCGCCACACTGGCAGGCCTCATGTTCATGTAGTTTTAACACACTGTTGTCAAAGTGGGCTGAAGGTCCATCACTGGGAGTGGGGCTGCTGCCACCCGGCGCCCCCTGTCCACCAGTGTCGATGGACAGCACGTTACGGAGGACACACTGTGTGGGGGTCAGGTCCGTCTCGGGGGTGCAGGCAGGGGTGTCTCCATCGAGCCTTCGATAGGGGGGTTCTGAGATGGGTGTGCTGAAGCCTGACAGGGAGGGGGAAGGGGCACGGGGCTCATGGATACAGGTCCCACTCATCAGGGGTTTCCCCAACACAGCAGGTTAGGGTGGATGGAGGATGAAGAGATGACAAGCAAGCCTGAAGGAGACAATACATGATAACAAGTACATTAGAAAGATTTACAGTCTTTGATGCTTCATCTCTGTGCTTAGTTCTTTTCTCAAGCTATAAATAAAAATATATAAATATTTATAATATGATATAGTGATAATTTCTCTATATAAATATAAATTTTATTTAATCTTCGTGTCACCCATGGAGCCATCCACTGCTGACACAACTGCTAACTGTAATCTGTACTTCTAGTTTCTCTTTCAATCGTTTAAGAAGTTCCCAGAGCATAAATGAACTTTTCTTTCATTCAGACCATAAAAATACAACAAAACCTTGTCACGCTATGAGTGGTCTGGCATTCAGCCAGTCCCCCAGTTTAACCAGTCAGTCGTTCATTTCCACCACAGAATTCTGTCTGAATCATCCAGTAAAGCCTGATCTCTGTGTCTATGAATGGGAAAACCAGCCTGCCCAGTGGAGCCATCAGCCAGAGTGGAGATGGGCTTTATGAATGAATCGACCAGAGGTGGCTGTACAGTCCACAGCCCTGGCTGTCACCTGCTCAGCTGGCCCTCTGAGGAGAGTCCGAGCCTGACAGGACCAGAGCTACTCAGCAGCAGCTATATGTCGCTTCGTCATGCATCAGGTGAAGAGCATTGTGTGCATCTAAAGAATAAAACGAATTGCATAACCACCTCTGTGTGGATGTGCACGTCCGTCCGTCCGTGCGTTCGTGCATGCGTGTGTAAGAGAAAGCAAGGAAGAGAGGGAGCGCACATGTACTCGCTTCATATAGGATATCCTACACCAGCTTCATGTCCTGTATTGCACCACTGCATGAGAAGAGCCACGGCGACTGGGAGAAACGAGAACGTGAAAAAACGGGCAATAAACAACCACCGGGCCTGTACGAAGGGGCAGCACGCACGCACACACACACACACACACACACACACACACGAACGCAGGAAGATCAATCTTTAAATAACCGAGGATGTGATGATGACACACAGCAGCATCATAGCCGACGTGCATGAATTGCAACCCCGATGCTTACTATGGTCCATGCCAAGTGAAACTGCCGCAGCGTCTGTACATTTACTCAACGTTGGCATCAACACAAATATTTCGTAATGTGGGCTCCCTCGCTGCACAAATATGATTTTCTAGCATTCATCGACGGTGATTCGTTTCTTGGCAGCATCAGTTTATTTGTGCAGTGCGAGCGGCATGAACGCTACCGTACCAAGCAACGGCATCATACCTAAAGGTCCTGAGATACCTGATTTATTATTCAATCAGCATTTAATCGTATAGTATGACATTCCCATACCTTTCTGCCTGGTTGATGTCGCGTTGTCAAGTGAAGGGGTGGGCTCGGCTTTCTATTTGTCGGTGATAATGAGCAAATCGATGTTTTTCTTCGGTTCGGAATGTCTCTTGTATTTTTAGTCCCTATATCCACGAGTTTCACGTTACTGGGATGGATCCCAGCGGGCAAATTGTGTTATCAATAACCGGGGACCCATGCAACGTGAGGCGCGCTGGGTTTTGGGGGGGAGGGAGCTGTCTCCTTCCCAGTGCTGAATTGACGTCACGGAAATGCGAGTTGCACCAAAAGGGGGCGCTACCATCACCCTCTGCAAATACACATTGATACACACTGAACTATAAACTAGAGGTTTTTCGTGATCACATCCATCATTTCCATTAGGAAAATGTGGTATTAAGGACGCGTTATCATTCTCTGAGCTCTGTGTTTGAGCCTTGCTTCAGCCTGCTTTTCCGTCCTGGCGCTGCTGATGTGTCCTTGAGCAAAACAAGCCGACTCCCACAGGCCTCAGGGATGCTGAGGTGCTGACCAGTACTGGGGTAACTATTTTGAAAACATAGCTTTGCAAGCTACTAATTACTTCATACTAGAAGAAGTTGAACTACTGCAAAGCTACCCTAGAGAGAAATCCAGTTTAGTTAACTTGGGCTGTTTAGAAAAATTAGTTCAAACTACTTAGTTTAAAAAAATACTTAGTTTAAAAAAATATTCAAATTAACAATGTAGATGTGAAATAAAACTATAACAAAATAGTATAATACAAAAAGTAACATGCCCCCCCCCCATTTGTTTGTCTGCATACATTTTCATTATTATCAGAATCAAAATCCTCTCCATAGTGCATCAGTGGTATTTTGATTGGAATTTGAATTTGAGTCTTGACAAATAGTCTTTGCACAATTTTATTTTATGTATTATCTTCGTTAACAGCTTAGATTTAGAGTCTCAGACCTACTGTTTACCAGATGGTGGCGGTAATGCTATATTTGGTTGTTTGCCGACCGCAAAAAAGGCAACCCACGAAGAAGAACTACGCATAGTATACTTTTTGTCCGTTCGTCTTGCCGTATCTGACACGGCGGGATTAACTTGAAGGAGTCGCGGAATCTAAACAGTCGCAACTTGACATGTCTTAATTTGTTCTTTGACACCGTAGCGCATGATCACGGGCCACACTGTCAGGACACACGAGGTAACTTCCATGATGTCTAAGACGACACATAAGATAAAATGCTGTCGCCAGAACTTGCGACATCAAAGTTGTTTACTGAGGCCAGATAGCTAGCTAGCTAATTTTAACCATTTGTGTTATGCCTGCTGCTGAGTTTCAGCGGTTCATTAGTAAACATGACATGTCATATATGGTCAACTGCCTAAGTAACCCATGGTATGTTTCCAGGGTTCAACGTTAAAGATGTGCTCTCTGGCGCTGTTTCCCCCTCCGCTGCCCCGCGGACAGACAACTCTATGCGAGGCCAACAACGAGATGCTGCCAGGGACCGACACTCAAGCCCGACTCAAACACGTATGATTCAACATGCAGCTAATTATCTCTCGCGGTGTGTTGATTAAACGTGATTTGCTGGGTGTGGATTTAAAATCACTACCCGACCTTAGCCTGAGATATCAGTGTTAATGAACTGCAGTAACTAAGTTAAATGTGTAATACTACTGTCCTGTGGCTTGTGGGTAATTATTATCTTGTCGTGTGTTTTTTTTGCAGGACTCTAGTGCTCTCAGCCTGTATTTCCCCCGAGAGTCTCTGAAGCTCCACAGTCGCACAGAAATCAGCAGCAAGGCAGCTTTTCTGGACCACTCTGAAACACTGTGGATGAGGAGTGCAACAGCATGGTAAGCAGTTGCAATATACACTTGCACACAAATGTAAATTTGATGCTTTCTATGAAAACAATGATATCACTACCCGACAGGACTGATGAAGATGATGCTCATATATTTGATAGGGGTTTCCTTAAATATTACAGAACATTGTGAGATAGTAGTTTGCAGGGAATCATATATAACGTGGTTAAACTTTTAACTGTCAGCGTCAGCCAGATGAATTTTATAACATATTTGTAATGCAGTATTGTTTTCACTTTCATCAAAATGTATGTATAGCTACTCCAGCTTCCTCCCACAGTTCAAAGACATGCAGCTTAGGTTGATTGGTGACTTTAAATTGCCCCTAGGACTGAGTGTGAGTGTGTGGTTGTCTGGTTCTAAGTTTCAGCCCTGTGATACACTGGTGACCTGTCCGCGCTGTGCCTCGCCTCTCACCCAATGTTAGCTGGGATTGGCTCCAGCCCCCCGCGACCCTCTTCAGGATAAGCGGTGTATATATACTGGATGGGTGGGTGGGTGGATGGAAAGCTGAGTTTAAACATGGGTGTTTTAGTCTCCAAAGGCACAGAGAAGCATGTGCACATGTGCTGTCATTTACCACCCACAACAGCCATCCATCCATCCATTTCCTGCCTCTTATCCGGGGTTGGGTCGTGGTGGCAGCAGCGTCAGCAAGGTATTCCAGACATCCCTCTGCCTGGCAATGTATTTCAGCTGCTCTGTCAGGATTCTGAAAACAACAGCAAAAGATTTCAATGGCCAGAAAACTGTTAATAGCATTAAAGTGTCAAGTAATGGAAGGATGTGGCTGTGACTCAGTCACTCAGATATTTGCAATCTGTAAAACAGATATAACTAGAAACTCAGAAGAAGACAATTTCTTAATGAATACTTTAACAGTGTACAGTTTTTAGATTATATACAGCAAGAGATCATATCACAATGTACTGTCATAGTAATTCGGTCCAGGTCTGTTACATACAAAGATCATTTTTGCAACTTCTCTCTCTATTCCAGGCGTGATGGTGGTTTCACAGGGCTGCTCAATGAAATTACCAACTCGCATACAGAGGGTACATAAGGCACCAAAATCTTTTTCACTTTAACACCTTATGACCTGATTCTGTATATCCATCGATGATGTGCATATACGATAATTTCCTTCTGTCTGTTGTGCTCTCACAGTGCCCAAATGGCTTACAGTGAGTTCTGGCTGTATCCTGGCTTTGCTCCGATGGGTCTCGTCTTTTCATGGCTCCCTTTATCCTCATCTCACAGTGAGTTGTGGCTGCTGCTAAACGCAAAAATGTGTGTGTGTACTTATTGGCTTATTGTTACTTTACTTAGATGTTTGACTTTAAACTTCTGAAATTGGCATGTTCACAGATTCTGGACTTTTCAGTGAGAGAGAAGGTGTAGATACAGTTCAGTTATATTCTTAAAAAAAACAACTTTGAACATTTATTGGGAAAACCCACAGTTGGAAACCAAATAGCAGACCATTTTTATTTTATAAAATCTGCCTGGAGGGGATCTGTAAATATGTTGTTTACAGCAGTACACTTGATTATCTTGGGTTTTGTGTTATGTTAAAATGTGTATTACCTGTTTGTCATTTGCTCCATAGTTGAGCAGTGAGGACATGATTGCTGAGTTTTCACAAGTGCTGAACTGGTAAGTGCCAATAGGAATCTGTAGTTTAGTTTTACTGTCAGAGTCCAAATAAATATAAATACATTATGAAGAAACTGAGCACAAATTAATGTCAGACAGATTTATTGTAAAACAAATTTAGAACTGCAACAACTAGTCAGTCAAACTGCTGATCAGCAGAAAATGTATTAGCAAAACCTTTGATAGCTAATTTATCAGTTAAATCATTTTTGAGGAAAAATACCAAACACTTGAAAGTTTCATGTTCTCACATGTGAGAATCTGCTGCTTTATCTTGTTTTCTGACGTTTTATAGACCTAATAATGAATCAGTCGATCTGGAAAATAATCAGCAGAACGATCTTTAGTTGGAGCTCTATATAAATGAGCGTGAAACTGTTGGAGGTGTGGACATGTGCAGTGTTTTTGAGCAGCGTCATAAAATGATGATAAGCTAAAATGTAAAGACAGTGTTACAGAAACATTTTTGTTTTAAAATTGTTGAGTTAAACAGTCACTGACCTTTCTCTGCTTTACCAGGTCAGACTGCGTGGTGCGAGCCTTTGCCTGGCATCCTCATACAGATAAATTTGCTGTAGCCCTTCTGGACGACTCAGTTAAGATCTACAACCCCAAAAGGTTGGCAAATAATTGTTAACCACAGCTCTACAGTGCATGACAACACTCCAGCCATGTACTTTTTACCAAAACACAATTTCATTGCTAGTCTGTAAAAGTACTTTGGTGCAACAATGAACATTTAATTCCAATCCCCAACAGTTTACAAACACGCTTAAAATCTGACTGTATGTCATTGTTGTTCTTTGACCTCTCAGACATTCTGTGACAGTATTGTCAAAGCTCAGGCTTCTATTTGTCTCTCAGTGCCACAACTCCCACACTGAAACACCGCCTGCAAAGGAGTGTGGCAGCAGTGCAGTGGAAGCCGCTGTGTGCGTCCGCCCTGGCTGTCGCTTGTCAGAGCTGTTTGCTGGTCTGGCATGTAGACCCCTGTTCATTGTCAACCAGGTATGTAAACTCAGGTCTTAAAAAGTCTATTAGGGTTTTTCTACTCTAATGAATCCTAACAGAACATGTAGCTGGGAATTGTAGTCCCAGGTTCTCCGTTTGTTTCCAAAGATGATGATGAGAGATGGCTGTCGCATGGTGAGTTCAGCAGATTCTTTAGGTTATGACAGGTAATAATACTGTTAACCTGACGTAGCAAAGTTTTATTTGTAAAATAAAGAGTAAAAAGCAACTTCCTCTGAACTGTTGGTCACATTTAGGTAGATGAAACAAACAGTTTTTCAGTTGAATCATAAAGTTCAAGAAGAGCCCCCGTTAAAAGAGTGTTGTTTTTTTGTTTTTTTTTGGTTGTTTGTTTGTTTTAGTACAATAAATCCTTGATGTTTGCGAAGTCAGTGAGTCTACCCTACTTTTGGCTCTTCCTGTAAGGGGTCGCCACAGCGAATCCGATTTGCATGATTAAATTTGGCACGTTTATATCCCAGATGCTCTTCCTGACACCACCCCCTCTATTTATCTGGGCTTGGGACCGGCACAGAAGTCACTGACGTGAAACCCCTGTGGCTAGATACCTTCACAAGTCATTGAGTAGTCATGTTAAATAATCATGCTCTTGATATTGACTAAAATAATCGTGATTTTTGCTGTAATTGTGCAGCCCTAGCTACAGGGGGTTTCACACTTTGTCAATTGTTAAATTGCATCCTGTGTGGTATTATAAAGGTTTTTAAAGATTAACTTGGTGAACTCGGCTTCTCTTGTGCTGTAGTTTTTTTTTTTCCTTTATGGTACCTGTTTCTCGTTTTATCTCAACCTCTCCAGGCCTTCCTCTGGTTGTGCTCAGGTTTTGTCTCATCCAGGTCACTCTCCAGTCATTTCCATCGCCTGGTCACCAAGCGGGTCTCTTCTTGTGTCGGCCTCACCTGTGGACACAGCAATGATGGTACAAGGCCACTGTTTAATCTTTATGTCCGCCTCATGTTGCAAAACATTTTAGACTGACATTCCTGTTGTATCCGTCAGGTTTGGGATGTAGCTGCAGAAAGCTGTGTGCCACTTCAACGTGTTGGAGGAGGTGGGGTCACCTTCCTGTCCTGGTCCCCTGACGGCAGCCATGTGCTGGCTTCTACACCATCTGCCCTGTTCAGGTTAGAAACAGCTTGGATACTCTGGAATGTTCAGTTTAAAACCTGTTTCTGACCTTGGAACCATTTTGTGGTGCTGCTCAAGCACATTTCAATTTACAGATATGTAAAGCTGCCAGTGAATATATGTGATTGTTCTCTGCCATGAAGTGTGTATGAACCAGATTCACTGGCCTCTAGCTGTGCTGTAACAGAGGCCCACTCAGTTTTTATGAATATTAATGAACATGCAGGGGATTAATGACATGTTCTGCAGTTTAGCAGATATTATAAGAAGATAAGTGGAGCTGTTGCACATGGATAAATCAGGTTTCTTTCTTCAGGGTTTGGGAGACCAGAATGTGGACCTGTGAGCGTTGGCCATGTGTGAAAGGGCGCTGCCAGGTGATAACAAGTCTACAATTGGGTAACAACACATTTTTACAGCTTGTATTTATTAAATAATTCTGAATCTGTGTTTGTCTCTGCTTCGGTTAGTCTGGCTGTTGGAGTCCAGATGGGAGTCGACTTCTCTTCACTGTCCAGGGAGAGACAGTTATCTATGCTCTGACCTTCACTGACGCACCAGGTTCATGTCTCAGTCTTTACACTAAATAACCAGTACCGTGTCGAAGATACATTTATTTTGTAGCTTGAATAGTTTTCCTCTGAAGTTGGATGAAAATCTGATTATACAGTAATACTTTAAAAGCTTTTATTAAAAACCCGACTTAGCAGGTAACAGGAAAAGGTTAAAAAAAAAAAGTAACCTGTATGATGATGTTATTCAGCAGGTGTTCCTACAAGCACATCCAAAGGGCCGCAGGCAGCAGCAGTGGTGGCTGACCTGTCAGAGACGACCTTTAACACACCAGATGGAGACATCATGTAAGGTTCTCCATACTTATGAAATGGAATCCGTTTTTATCGATTAAACTACCTAATTAAAGTACATGACTTAGTTCAAGAAGTTCCACCTCTACCAAGCACAGTATTAAAGTTCTGCTTACATGTTAATACATCAGTAATAATAATCCAATAATATAACACTGACATGCCCTTCTGTGTAATCGGTACTTTTACTTTTGATAAGTAAGTAAAGTTTGTTGCTTGCTAATACTTGTGTACTTTTTGTCTTGTAACATTTTGAATGCAGGATCTTTAGCTCTAATGAAATGGCTTTACTTGAGTAAAACGATCTGAATACTTCTTCCGCTACTGAATATGTGACCCAGGAAGCTTTGTGTCACTCAACTCTGTCTAATTTTCCTGCAAGTGTTGGCGGAGAGATCCAATCTTTAGCCTGGGATCCAAGAGGGGAGAGGCTTGCAGTGCATCTTAAAGGTTTTTCTCACGTTTCCTCTGTTCAGTATTACACTGGGCTTATTGTTGGTGTATATTTCATAACGTCATATCACTGTCCTTATCTGTTCTCTCAGGTGATTCACAAGCAGCGGACCGGCCTGCAGTTATAGCTGTGTTCAAGACAAGAACCAACCCTGTCTTTGAGCTTTTGCCGTGGTTTGTACCTTTATGTGTGGTTGCATTTCATATTTGTGTAGCTTTAGCAGGGCACAAAAAGTATTGCATTTTTCACTATATATATTTCAGTTACTATGAACCCATGAATATTTCTTGTGTTTTCCTCTTTAGTGGTTTTGTTCAAGGGGAACCTGGTGCAGAGCCAAGACTGATGCAGTTCCACCCGAATTTCCAGCACGGAGCTCTGCTCACGGTGGTCAGTCGTCCTTTTTTCTCTTCTCTTATGTTTTAGTAAATAAACTGGAGGTTGTAGCCATAGGCAGGGAATCCGCAGGTCTTAGTGCTTTCACATATCACCTGTTTGATTCAGTTAAAATAATGAGTTCATTTGCTTGGTTAATATGGATGGTTGCTCTCAATCGACCATACTGACCAACCACGGGATTTAGTGATGGCAGGTATTAGGGCTGAATGCTAAACTGTTATGTGAACGTGATTAAGATCCCTGTGCGATCTCAGTCTCACATGACAATGGCTCTGTTGTGTTTGCTCGCATCAAAACAAGCGCCCCCTTTTCCTTGCTAAGCTGCATTAAACAATAGGAGGAATGCGTTACATCATGTGGCGAGCTGTAGACAGGAAGAGAAGACCTATTCAGAAATGAATACAGCATGTTTGAGAGTGTAAAAGATGATCTGTGCCCTCCTGCAATTATTTTTCAAACACTGCACTGCCTTCCCTATACACCTCGTGCCGAATAGTTGGGTTTCCATCATCCATTCATGCTTTAACTGGTGTGACCATAAAACAGGTTTTTTATTTGATGTGGTGTTAAAAAGGTCTTTAAAAAGTCTCATTTAACTTGATGATAAAACCAGTGGCCCTACTGGCTGCTCCCTCTGCTGTCCACCACCTCCAGAGTGACGTTTCTCTCTCTGCTCTCAGTGTTGGTCCACTGGAAGAATTACCCATGTGCCTTTCTACTTCCTGAGTGCTGGTTTCCCACGTTTTGGCCTCAGCAGCAGCCCTCCACTGCCGTGCTTGCAGGAAAGGCCTGCTGACTTTGCCAGTCATTCACTCTTCACAGAGCTCATCTACTGACGACCATCACATACCCAAAAATCATTTTTGTTTTCATGGATTGTCAATAAATGTATAGAAAGTTCTTGTTCTACTAAGACTTGTTTCCTTATTTGTCTAAATGTTTGAACCAAATGGACATCATTGTGAGGTAATGATTAAATGTGCAGTTTAATCACGGTGTCTTTAGGTTAAAAGAACACCACCAGTTGCATCTCAGTGGAGAGTTTTTTTTAAAAAGGATCAGACAAAGTATTCAGTAGGTAGTGTGTTTACACTAGAAAGTCACAACATAAAGTACTGTATACTCAAAGCAGACAGTGATTTTTGAGTGTCCTTCTGATGCTTACTATTCTCCCACAATGCAATGCGCAAAAGAAATGGAGGAGCTACTCACAGCGGGAAAATGACAACTAATTTAGGGTGGTATTGTAGCAATATGGAATTAGATTTGTTTCAGAATAACTGAACCGGAATAAATTATATCAAAAGTGAGTAAATAGTTTGATCCTATGCCTTTGTTCTACTGTATCTCTCTCTTTGCTGTTACGCAGTCCTTAAATTTTGAAACAAAATTATAAAACATGGCTGTTCCCCGCACGGTCACATGGAGAACATCCTTCTTTAGGGAACTTTTCACAGGTGTCAAAAAGGCACAGAATAAATCATTAATGACTGTTTCCATGCTGTGTATAATAATACTATGTTTTAGAGAGAAAACATTTAAAAATAACTGCACAACAGCAAGAGTTCTGACATTTATTTAGTTGTTTTTTCTAGTGTGTCTTTACAGTTTTTGCCTGTGCTTGCCTTTTTTCTCCTGAAATGTGAAGTTCATTATTTGTAAAATCATTTACTTGTTTATATTCATAGTGGCACATTATATTTTAAATAAGAAAATGTCACCGTGAAGTCGAGCTTTTTTTAATTCGGGTGAGTAGTGATGCAACTGTTCAGAATCATCTTTACTTTATGAAATGCTTGATTCCAGTCAACTAAATGTTAAGTTATGCCTTTTAGTCCAAAAACAGGTGCCAACTACACCCCCAACCTGACGCCACAGAACTAATAGAGTACTTTTGTTCCTTTAGTTCAGAGATTCTTTCATGTGAAAACGCACAACTGCACAGTCTTAAATTTACAAACACACACCACACATTTACACACAAGCTACACACACAGTTAAGAGTAACCGACCTCAAGAAATACAAGTTTGACAAAAACATTTAAGCAAACATGAATGGGTCTGGAAGAAAAACATCCCCACGCCATTTCTGTTTTTATTCAGAACTCAATAAAAATCAACTTCATTCTTCATCTGGTTTTTCTTTTATTTTCCAATTTACAGCAATTAGAAGTGTAACAAAAACAAAAATGATCATGGTCATAATAAAATTAATTTAAAAATGTACACGCCCTCACACACACACACACACAGACAACCCACCCTGGTTGTTTTTGAGCTACCGTCCTCAGAGTCCTGTGTTCACCTTTGGTGGTCTGGACTTGAGGAGGCCTCCATGTAGCTCCAGAGTCTCTCCTGTCTTAACCCGACTGCTCCCCTTCACCTGGGTGGAGTGTGAGTGTGTGGTGTGAGGCTAGTGGGAATTAAGGGGCGTTGGATGGAGAATTGCAGAAACTCATAGCACCTTCTGGAGAGAGAGCAACCCAAAGCAAAGATGGCCATTCAGGCTCAGATCCACCTGGTCAGCTCAGATTTAAATTCAACATTTTCACGTTGTTCTTCGTTGTGAGGTAGCTTTAAACAATCTGGATGACTGAAATAAAAAAATATAATATCCCTCATATTTTTCAAAACAATTTTTTGGTTGTGGGGGGCCTGGGCCTTCTTGTGATGGGCAGTCAAGGGGTCCAGGACACTGAACCATACATCCCAAAATGTAACCTCACTTTCCAAAAAGTGTTGGTGTGCATATAGACACATATACACACATATGTGGAAATATATATAAACCATCTGGTTGTTTATAAGCACAGACTTTTACAACAGTAGAACCAAGGATTTACAATACACAGTAAAGGATTGACTCCTGCTCACGATGGACAGGCCTGGAGCACCTGGATTTGATTTTACTTACTGAGAATTTTGTTTTGGTCTATACTGCTTCAGAATGTCGTATGTGTGTGTCAGGAGGGAAACAGGTGGAGGGAGGTGGAGTAGGGCTGGGACAGAGGTTGTGCGGCTGCTCTGTAGTGGAAAGGGGGCAGGTGTTACTTACAATGTAAACCCGTCCAGTCCTACCTCAACTCTGCCTATTCAGGCTGGACAATAAATAAGTGATATCAAGTCATGTTTCTGTTCTCCATAACTTGTTCGCTCGGTCCCTCTTTCTCCTGGCTCTGATTCATTCCCGTCAACAGTGGGCCGTGGGAAACATGACTGGATCTCAGGAAATTGGTTGACAGAGAATGCTGGTGTGGTGTACAGATATTGCTGGTGCCCTTCAGTGCTAACATCCAAGGAGTACAACTTGGAGTGCACTTCGTTGTGAAAGAAAAACGATCAGTTTTCTTTTAGAATTTCCAGTCTTCTTTATTGTGAAAGTGATTGTAATGTTTGATGGTTGAGTTTTATTTATTTCCTAGTGTTTGGGGGGCCATTGTGATACTCCACTTTACAAGAAACAGACTGCGCCTACATCCACTCCAAACTCCTGATCTGCTCCTCCGATGTCCAGAGGAGCAATGTCCACAATTGGCAGACGGGAGGTTTTCTGTGTTTTGTACTCGATGACAGTCTTGCCCCAGTGGCCTGTATGTTTCTGTTAATTGAGATTGGAGAAATGTGTTAACAACAGTTTCATAATACAATGGCAATTACTGGATAGATTTAACTATCTGATTTTTTTTCCTGTCTCTGTGTTGCAGCTGTCAGCACTCACCTTGCAGCCATCCTCCAACACGCTGTATGTGAAGCGACTGTTGCCTTCTGCACGGATCTCCACATCGTTGGAGCCTTGCAGCAGCAAAGCCTTCTTCAAGTTTCCTGTGGTTTGGTCCATGTAGGCGATGCTGTTCTTACAGTGGTAAGTGAGGTTCTGGGATGCCTCAGTGGACAGAAGCCTCAAGAAGGTAAGCTGGATGCTGGCAGTGTTGGCAGCAGGGCCGTCCTGAGCGTAGCTGAACTGCAGAACCAGGCAACCAGCAGAGTTCATTAGCAGCTTTCATGTTGAGGATTATTGAGTTCTTCAAGATTGGTTTATATAAAGAAATTATCTAAAGTTATACATAAATGCACTCACATGGAATCCTCCATTCATGGTTTCTCCAAACCAGATGTGTTTGCGGTCCTTGCTCTTGCTGCTCCACCAGTTCTTCTTCGGTACCTTGGCGATCCTCGGGTAGACACAGGTCTCTCCAGTCTCCATGTTACAGTAGACCTTCATGGCGTCGGCCATGCTTCCAATGTTGGGATCAACCCAGTAGTCACCTGGAGAGGTGAGAGAAGTGGGTTAGTCAGGAGTGAAGCTTGAAAACTAAATGCATTTCGGGCAAATAGTTTTTACTCCACATCAGACTAAAAATTCATATATACTCATTTCTAACTCAGGTCAGATATTTGATTTTTGCTATATATTAGTCTGGGTCAGGTCCATGTTGTGAAAAACTGTCTTTGGCTTCACAGCATATCAGCAGAATACAGAGTAATTGGCAGTAGGATTATGGTAATAACATAAAATTACAGTATACATAAAATAGAATAATGTTGTAATGAAGTGAAGAAAAAGAGAATGTGAAATATAGAAGCTGAACAGTCAGCATCCTGATTGCACTTGCTAAGGAGGACTTGGTGTACACTTTTTTGGCGGCTCTAACTTGGCTCTAAAATGAGGGAAGAATCACTTATAATCTGACAATATTTCACTCATATTTTGTCACTTGGTTGCATCTGTGGCTTCCCTATCATTTTGCTAGTTGCAATCTCTGCAATTTCAACGTATTCCTAACATTTAGATATCCATACTACATGGCCATAATGAAAACTAAGATACTTTTCCCCAAATTCTTATGCACCGTTTCCAGACTCTGCCATTAAAATAATATAATTCCTACGCAGACACAATCTCTGGATGGATTTCTTCACAGTGTAGTCAGTATTCTCTGATCCTGTCTTGGGCCAGACTTTGAGAAGGGTTTCCTTGGTAGGGAAAATTATCTTCTGTCCTTATTCAGGCAGGGAAGCACAACCAATTCATAAATTCAGAGGAAATAAAAATATAGCACATTAAAGTGGTATGTCTGTCTGATTCTGTCACCCTCTCTCAGATACACCACATTGCTGCAAATGATGCTGCTGTCTTGATTCCAGTATTTCTGAAGTTTCCAGTGAGTAAATTTACAGCTACTTCTGCAGCTGCCACTGTTTATAGGGTCTACAGTATTTTTATTAGACTTCTATTGGTTACTTTTATCGTTTCAGTTGTTTCCCTTTGATTTCATTTTTGTCAATATTAATTTGTCATTAATTTTATAGGAGTCATAGGAAGCTCATAAATGAGCCTTGTGGAATCCCTCCTGTCATAATGATGCTTTCAAAGACAAAGTTACCAGAAAAATCCACCCTGGACTTTCAAGTACAAGTAAGTGTTGAATTATTTTCAGACTGAGCTTCCAGAAGTTACAAAGACAGAAGGACCTATAAACACCTATCTACCCAAACAGTGGTTTTCAGTTAGTTGTCAAAGGCTGACAGACCTTGGTGTTCAGTCAGGAAATGCACCAAAGTCTATGTACTTTTTAATTCCCCTAAAAGGTGCCAAAAATGTCAACCAAGCACAGTCTGTACATGCCCACACACTGTCTCAGAGCTAAATGCAGGCTAAAAGCAGTCAGATTTTCTGTGAGCTGTTAGCTGATTGCTAAGTTGATTGTAAACATTTTTTTCTAAGCTAAAACTTAGGACAAAAATAGGACAGCACTCCACTAAGATAATTTATCAGGAACAAACACAGACATCAGTGTGCGAACAAACAATAGACTAAAATAGTTTTTTGAGGATTCAGCACCCCACTCTACTCTCTGTATTGGGCTGAGCATGTTGTTTTTACAAGTAGCTTTGTTTAAAATAAAGACCTAATAAGAAATATCCAGAAAGGAACTGTTGACAGTTTGCAACCCAGTTAGGGACTTTTTAAGGCAAAAAGTCAACAGATCAGCAAACTTTCTGTCCTTTCTTCATCTTTCTTGGCTCCCCACCCTACTTAC
>NW_018127986.1:1827607-1850559 GCF_001952655.1 Monopterus albus | reverse complement strand
ACAGTTTCAGGTCCCTGCAAGTGCGAGCAGGGTTCTTCTGGGAGCCATCAGGACTTCGCAGGTTCTCAATCTGGCTGTTGAGGGACTTGAGTGTGGAATCAACCTCAACATCATGCTGCCTCAGGGAGGTGGAGGCCTCATCAGCCCTCATGTACCTCAGAGGATCGGGGCCCTTCTCAGTCTGACCCAGACCAGCGAAGGCGGACATGTCAATGCCGGGGCCAGGTGGACCAGGAGGACCAGGGGGTCCGGGGTTACCAGGAGGACCCTGAAGGAGGGGCAAAAGCAGGATATGGCTCGGGAGGGCATGTACAATCAGGTTTAGCATTAAAATGGTACAGTATACAGTATACTGGTAGGCATGAGTTGGTTGTAGCTTTAATTTTTTTAGAACATGTTACATACAGCAGAACCAGTTTCTCCAGACCGTCCACGAGGTCCAGGGGGTCCAATGGGCCCAGGCTGTCCATTAGATCCATCTTTGCCAGCAGGTCCGACTGGTCCAGGGGGTCCCTACAAACACAGTGTATGTATTTTAAGTTAAAATAAAAATCAATTGATGTAAATATAAAAAATTATGTATTCAACTTATGCTTTCTTTTCAAAGTGTAAATCTATAGTGGCTATTGTAAAGAAATTCAAATGCAGCAGCAGTTTTTTCTCTAATAGCAAAACCAACCATCCATCCACTCATTATCTATACTGCCTATTCCTGAATAGGGTCACGGGGGGGTTGGAGCCTAACTCAGCTGACACTGGGCGAGAGCTGGGGACCACCCTGGACAGGTCTAGCACAATAATTTCCAGGTCTTTTGCCTTATTATGCAGGGGGGTTATTTGTCTCGTGACATTTTCCACAGTGCTTAACTAATCTAAATATTGAAGTCCACTTCCTATCTCAACTGGTGTGGTTTCACAAATCATGGCCTCCCCTCTCTGTCTGGCCCTTTTCCTTATACAGAATAATTACAAAATGCCTCAGCTGCCCTTCTTATCACAGTGGTGTGTAATTAAAGCATGTGGCCTTTTTATGTCCCCAATCTTTTTCAGGTGATGGAAGAATTTACAAAAGGACTAACCTGTGCCCTTCATTACCATCACATATCTTGGATGTTAAAGTGGAAAAATGTAAATGTAATAAGAATTTTTATTCTCTTTCTTGCTTTTGCTCAGTTTTCCCACCTTAGCACCACTTGGTCCTGCAGGTCCAGCAGCTCCAGAATCTCCAGCGGGACCCTGTTAGGACAAGGAAAGAGACAGATTCATTAACAGAAAACAGAGATGAAAAATGAAATTGCGTGTGTAAACTGTTAGATCTGGATTACTTACAGGAGGTCCAGGAAGACCCTGCAGACCAGTGAAGCCACGGTGACCCTTCTGTCCCCTCTCTCCAGCCTCACCAGTCTCTCCTTTGTCTCCACGTGGTCCTTGGGGCCCCTGGAGTAAAGGTTTTATGTCATGTATTAAAATTCATGGTTGCATCTGGTTAGTGTTTAATTAACAAACCCAAATTAAAAATCTAAAAAAAACTTAATGATATAGTTGCAGGTAGAAATTATGATACTCACAGCCATTCCTCTAGCGCCAGCAGGTCCGGCGGGTCCTGCAGGTCCTTGAGCACCCTAAGGAAAGAAATGAAACTGTGGGTGCTTCCTCGTGTTAAGATTAAAAATATGAACCAGTGTTCAGCACTGTGCCTTTTCCTGGGGATCCTACAGTGTTTTACTTACAGACTCTCCTCTGTCTCCCTGCTTGCCCAGTGGTCCAACAGGTCCAGGGGATCCAGGGGCACCAGGAGCTCCAGGGGCACCAGCAGGACCAGTGTTTCCTCGCTCCCCCTACAGGAGGACGCAAGGTGATGACTCAGGATAAGCTTCTGACAACTAGCTAATCTAATAGGTTTTTTTTTTTGTCAGATATCATGATTTGTTAGACTACGTCCAGAGTTTCTCACCTTGACTCCAACAGCTCCGTCCCTACCAGGAGGTCCATCTGATCCCGAGGTACCCTGACACACAGAAACATATTTTGAACCCATGGCATTTCAACCTGACTGCTACTGCAGTCATTGTTCACACAATCAGACAAATGGATACATAACTGATGTTTTGACATTTTGTTGTTATTGTTACTGTTGTTTAGTTCTGACCTCTCTACCAGGCTCTCCAGCAGGTCCTGTGAGTCCAGGGGGTCCTACAGGCCCAGGAGGACCACGTTCACCAGCAGAACCGGGAGCTCCCTGTTTACCCGGCTCTCCCTAAATGCAGAGAGAAATGTCGTATGATGTTATTGTCATATAGTACACTGGCCTAACAGTACATTTACTCATAAAAAAGTTAGGTGGGTTTATCTTTCATGTCTGAAAACTCAGTTTGTATAACTGCTGACATGTTTTTACATTCAGTAGTTCCTTTGACCCGGAATAATCACATCTGGCTTTCAGTGAATCTGTATTTGTGTCAATTCTCTAACAAGTATACACCTCAAATTTGATCCTGAGTCCTGTCTGAGAAAATTAAATGAATCTGTGAAAATGTTAAGTGACCACCAAATGTCAGGCAGATGCTTTGGAAATCATAATGATTTGACCCTGAAAACTTTCAGCGTACATGGAAGCTATGAGCTAGAAGTCACTTACAGAAGGTCCAGAGAGACCAGGGAATCCCCTCTCTCCACGCTGACCAGGCAAACCAACAATACCACGGGTTCCAGCCAGACCTTGAGGGCCTGGAGGCCCATCACCACCCTATAGCACCAGGAGGGAGAAGACAGTGTCATGAACTGTTCTGATGTAGCTGTACATGCTTGTATTCCTTTTACTCCTTTTGTTTGTGGGCGATGAGACTGATAGAGATTTGCTGTCATTGACTCCAATAACAAGCACTAAAAGATTTGTGTGAAATTGTGTGAAAATCACACTCACACGTTCTCCATCCTTTCCAGTCTCTCCCTTTTCTCCCTGCAGGCCAGGAGGTCCACGGAGCCCAGTGTCTCCCTGTCTCCCTGGGAGGCCGGCATCACCACGAGCACCCTTTGGTCCATCTTTACCAGCAGCACCAGGAGGACCAACAGGGCCAGGGTTACCCTGTGATGGGAAGAAAGAGAATTTAAGTAAGTAAGGGCAGAGAAACACAAACGTAAAAGTAATTTTAGACTGACTCAGAAAACGCATGTCTTCTTGGAATTAGTTATTGATGAAATACTCACATTAGGACCAGGGGGTCCAACTCTGCCAGCAGCACCCGGGAAACCAGTGGCACCCTGTCAGAAAGAGTTGGAGTTCAGTCAACCTTTCACACCATCAACAACCACTAAGGTGTACCCTGTCAGAAAGAGTTGGAGTTCAGTAAACCTTTCACACCATCAACAACCACTATGGTGTTAATTAGGATGTTGTGCCATTACCGGGAAGGATACAACAAATACTAGTTAGGAATTTCATAGTCATATATGTGAATAAACTAAAGTGAAGGGATTAGCAATCTGGTTCTGCTATGGCTCTTTTTTTCAATAGGGAACCAACATAGATTAACAAGTGTGGTGAAGAGGCAGGACTAGGTTTTGAGTATTATTTAAATTCATATAAGAATTAAATAGATTTTATACTACCAATCAAAAGTCTGGGCACTTTTCCATTGAATTCAATGGAAAATTTTAAACAGCATTTACACCAGCTTATGTTACATAATACCTATTTGGCAAAAGATGATTGTCCTGTGCTGCACTACAAGGCGATAGATTTAGGATAAGAATAAGGATAATCACCTTTATTGGCCAAGTATGTTACACACAAGCAATCTGTTTCTGGTACAGATCGGGTAGCAGTGGCCTCTTTTATTTATTGTTTAATGAAAATATTGTTATTGTTGTCTTTAAAAAAAATCAGCATGTTATTTCTCTTGCAGTGCCACCTGTAGATCATTATTTACATGAACCTTATATGCATATTGTTATCTTGAGTAGATTTGTTTTGTAAACCGTATAAAGGTTTTTTTTTTTTAAAAATCTTAATCGTGTCACCAAAAATTTTAGTTGGGGGGCCAGATTTGTCCCACGGGCTTTTCAGATGCACAGACTCAGGCACTTTAAAAGTTTCAAGAACATCTCTGAAGGTGGTGTTAGGCTGTTTGATGCTTAGCTCCCCAGTAAACATGTATTGCATTATGTTAGTATCCAAGGCATCCCTGCTGTGCTCATTGAATTGGTAATAAAGAGGGCCAGCTCTATCAATGATCTATGCAATTCAAGTGAAAGATTTTCATGTCCACCAACAGTTTGATTTACTGATTGACTAGAACTCTAAAATGCATATGTAAGTGGTGAGTCTGTATGAGCAGTCAGCTGAAGAGCTGTACAGTGGTTTGTTCATGTGATAAAGTATCAAAATGATTTGCTTACAGGAGCTCCCTGAGCACCACGAGCTCCTTTAGGTCCAGATACACCAGTAGGTCCCTGAAAAAGATGAAGAGTAGTTAATCCTGTTTGAATTATGCTGCACTGACTTTAAAGCTCTGTTAATACTCATGCATGATGTGTCCCCATTGTGAGTAAAATTTGATCCAGAGATGTGACCAAAGATACTGTATATAGATGTGGTTTGACATCATTATTTTCACATCAAATACCCACCACTGGTCCAGGGGCCCCAGATGGTCCCTGAGGTCCAAGAGCACCAGCCTCTCCCTTCTGTCCTGCCTCACCAGACTCTCCCTTGACACCAGGCTGACCATCTGCACCCTGAATATTTTAATCAGAGCAGTTATAGCAGCAGAATTTGTATAGATGGAAATTAAAAAATGCATTTTTCCAGCATCTCATTTGAACAAAAGATATTGCTTTGACTTTACTTACAGGAGGTCCGGCAAAGCCTGCAGGCCCGGGAGGACCGATCTCGCCACGGTCACCCTGCAAAGAGGACAGAAGAGACGGTTGGTCAGAGGAAGCTTGGGTGGAGATACTGATGCTGTTTGTCTTTAGTTTTTATTTCAAAACTCTCTAACACTACATGTATTGGCTTTTGTTCATTTAGGAAAAAATACAAAAACTCTCCCTCCCAACTTCATCTCTTGCTATGTTAGTCGGTGTTTCTAAGGCCAAAACATCCATTTGTTTCTCAAAGTTATGAATAGAAACATTTTGTAGAGAGAGACAAAGTTTCACTCTGTTCTAATATGAGTTTAATAGTCAATGGCTGTTTTAAAGTGCTTTAGATTTTGTGATTTAGTTTTTGTGTTACTTATTTATCTACTTTTTATTTCATTTGTATTTTGTGGCATTCATGTGGACGGCAAAGTAAGAATTTCATTGTACAGGGAAACACGTTTCCTAACTGTGCACATGACAATAAACACTCTACTAATTGACTACTAGCAATGTCACTACACTGTACAAAATCAGTTCAGTGTAATTACTGTGTGAGCAGCATTATCCTCTGTGCAGGACGCTGTTTCGCTTGAGACTTCACTAACTACAATTAAACATTATAATTCTCCTTATAGCAGAGTTTCTAGTCAATCTGGTCTTAAGTTAAATATGAAACATTATGGAAGTGTCTTATGATTTTTAGAAAAAATTGTAGAGAATGCAAATATGTTTTTGTCAAAGTACAAAATGGATAAATATTAAAATATGCATACTCCTCACTCCGCTGTTAGATCTTTTGTAAAGACGGCTCCACTATTATGAGCTCCAGGTCACAGCCGAGGTGATCGGTGCTAGAGTAAGACCAGCTGATTGGTTTTGGTGTATTCTGCATGCTGTGACACATAGATATGACACTCAGCATATGACAAAAAGAGATACTTACAGGAGCACCACGAACACCAGGAGCACCACTAGGTCCATTAGGTCCAGTCTCACCCTGAATAGGAGGGAACCAGCCAAATTAACATACAATACTGTTAAAATAAGCACAACCCTAGTTCATTTAAACTCAGCTCATAATCATCCACTTAACAATCCTGCAGCTAGAACTGTTATTCTTACTTTAGCACCATTGGGTCCAGCTGGACCAGGAGGACCAATGGGACCAGTCAAACCCTTAGAAATAAGACAGAAACAAAGAGAAAAGATTTTGGATGAGATCAAATATTTTTGTCTGATGACTGCTTAAAAAAAACTTCACTCTGTAATAATACACTTAAAAATAAGAGAGCAGTGGTTTATTTTTTTCTTACTCTAGCACCATCCTTTCCAGGAGCTCCCTCAGGTCCCTTCTGTCCGTTGTCACCCTGTTGGATAGAGAAGACAGCTGCATGTATGAAGCTATGAGGCTTCTGGTCTATTTAAATGGAGCATTTCTCTCATGGAGCATTCCATAGCATTAAAAACAATCTGTTACTCACTCTGTCTCCCTTGGGTCCTGGGATGCCACCAGCTCCTCTCTCTCCAGGCATACCCTGAAGACCTGGGGGTCCCTGAAGTCCAGGAGCACCAGCTGGCCCAATGGCTCCCTGAATCAGTGTTAGGAGATCATTTGTTAGCCTAATGTTTTTATGTCATATGAACTAATTTAACCTGAGTGTGGACATGCTGGTTTTCTTTTTCACTGATAATGCCAAAGGTCTTTTATCATACATACATCATTTTATAAAAGCTGTCAAAAAGGTTTCTTTATGTCATATCTCAGAACCAAAGCTGCATGTTCATGTTCAACAAGACCACCAAGTAAAAGCAGACTGGGAAGGTTTCTGTATTTTTCTTTGCAAAAGTAGATCAGTTCCACTCACATGTCTGTCAGTTAAATAGTCAATTACCAGCAGCAGCTGGTTAGCTTAGCTTAGCATAAAGACTGGAGGCAAGAGGGAACTGCTAGCCTGGTCCTGTCCAAAGATACAATAATATAATCCACCTAAAAGCACCTTTAAAGGTCACTAATTAACACAATATATTTCATTTGTAAAACTGGTACAAAAACTGAAGTATTGTTTTACTGGTTAAGTCCAGAAAAACGTCTTGGCTGGGTGCAGTGACCTCTGGAGTCTTGTCTGTCCATCGTGGAAGAGGGATGTTTCCTCTATTGCTCTGCCTGTGATTTTGTCTACCTTTTGTCCCCCATTAAAAGACAGAAGGTGTTGTACATGCTACAGATTTTAAAGCTCCTTAAGGCAAATTAATGTGTGATATTGGGTCATACAAATAAAAATGCACTTGATTTGTCATTACATTGAGACTGTCAAGCAACACGAGGTTATTGCACCCAGACAAGAAATCCTTAGAAACTGCTAAGAAAATATGAACAAGCATTGTGTTTGTTCTTTTGAACAAGAAAGTTCCATTTCTTGAAAATGACCTTTGGGCTTTTTAGGTCTTCTGGAATTACAGCCATGAATCCTGCCATCTGTCAACCTGTTTAATTGACATGCTAAATAAGTGAGATGCTTTTGTGTCACCTGGTGTAGAGGATACTAGAGGATGTTAAGCAATAATTTGAATCTTAATTCTGTTTACAAGTCCTGTTTACCTTGGGTCCATCGGTTCCAGGGGTTCCAGGAAGTCCACGTGGTCCCTGAAGACCCTGAGCTCCAGCCCCACCCCTCTCACCAGGGAAACCACGTTCGCCCTGTTTGCATCAGTGGGAGAAACAGGAAATGGCAGGTACTGCTCAGTTTTGTGATGTGAGGAAGACAACGTGCTTGTTAGATTGATTAATTCAAGGCTTTCATGTACTGTACAAAACCAAAAATGTTAATGAATCATAATATGCATGTATGAACTGTAAATGAGAGCACTACATAGAAGATATACCTGGCTGTGTGTATATTACTCTTCACTTAGATTTTTTTGGGACATAAAGACAAGAATCCTAAACATTTAGACTCACTCTAGGTCCAACAACACCGGGAGCTCCAGCCTCTCCAGGAACACCCTACAAAGAGCAAAGATACACACTTTTATTCCAGCTTCTGGTGTAATTACACATACAAACAAATATCTAAATATTTCTGATGTTAGATATGGGTGTTTGAGATTAACCTTGGATATTTTTAATCATATATAGAATTTTTTTAGAAGATTTGTGTGGTTGACAAGTCGCTGTAACTTGTATAAATATGGTGTGCATGTTTCGATTGTGTTTAATAGCTCTCTGGTGATTAGCATTCAGCATGGAAGTGGCCTCTTCTTGTTGCTACAGAGAACGGCGCCAATGGCCATTTCTACTTGTCATTTACAGCCTTTATTATGTCTATAACCACATGGTACAGTTGTCTCTTAGCTATGATGTCGTATATTGTTATTTCCAGAGATGAAAAGTAACTAAGTACATTTACTTACTGTACTTTACTTAAGTATTTTCATTTTCAGCTACTTTGTACTTCGACTTCACTACACTTTGGAGAAAAATATTGTACTTTGTACTCATTACATTAATTTGATATATTTAGTTACTAGTTACTTTTTAGAATGAGGTTAATTAAATCAAAATACAGGACAATCATAAGATTTATTGATTCTTGGTGTAAAATTCCAGCTGCAACATTAAATAATATATCAATAATTATAATCAAATAATGTACATCAATGTAAACTGTGCCATTTTGCATAATGACTATTTTTACTTTTGGTACCTTAAGTCTATTGTAACATAGGCTAACTTGAGGAAGGAGCCAGAGACAGAAGTTACCTTTTCCCCTTTTGTTTTCACACACACACTTGTGGACAACCACTCCAACAACCAGAACACAGAACAATCCCTGCCAACCCCAAACTAAAATACATCCCACCCAAAGGCCCATTTAGGGGGAACTCCGCCAGGCGCCCCCCATTGCTACAATATTTTATACTAATACTTTTGTACTTTTACTTAAGTAATATTTTGAATGCAAGACATTTTACTTATCACAGAGTATTTTTACACTGTAGTATAACTACTTTTACATAAGTAAACAATCTGAGTACTTCTTCCACCACTGGTTATTTTACCAGAAAGGTTAGAGTACTTAGAAATACCATCACTTGACATATTCCTGTACAAGAAGATATTTGCAGACTGTGTCCATAGGGTTGAAGGGGTTTGTCAACAAAAATGGACCTACAGATATGTCAAACCAGTTGGACTGGACAAAAACTCACTTGGTCTCCAGGTTTTCCAGCCTCTCCTGGGGCACCAGTTGGTCCAGGCAGACCCTGTCCAGCAACAGTAAAGAGATTAGTTACAGGTCTGTAAACATAGACTAAGTCATTGCCTAAAAGTCTGCTGTTTTCTTGACTAAATGACTGTAGGGTGACTATCCGTGAATAACACTGTGATATCCAATGCTATAAGGCATGTTCCTCTTGTAGCTTGAATGTATACTGATATCTGCTCATATATTCCTATTCAAGTTTTGGAGAGTGGACACTGTATTGGCTTATTATATGTTTTGCAGACAGGTGTATCAGGGATTTGATAGCAATTGAAAATAGACTGACCTGGAAGCCAGAAGGTCCAGGCTGTCCTTGTTCTCCTCGCTCTCCAGCAGGTCCCTGTGATAGACCCAAACACGTCAATGGCAAAAGGAAGTGAAATGGATTTATAATGACTATCACACATTTCATAACATAAAATTATACTGCAGTACTCACAGCAGGGCCGGGAGGTCCAGCAGCACCAGTCTCACCATCTTTTCCAGATAGACCCTGTTCAGAGAGAAGCACTTGCATTATAAAAACTGATCTGGGGGCAGAAAATGAGTCATCCAAATGTGAAGTTCAGAAGCATGTAAAATACACTTACTCTCAGACCAGGACGACCCACAAGACCCTTTTCTCCTGGTTTTCCAGGTTCACCCTGTTGAAGAGCGATCACATTAAATGATCTGAGAAAGTTTGTTTAGCTTCAGGTGAAACAAGGTTAATGACAGTAGTGTTACATGGCTTCTTAAATCTGGCACAAGGATGTATTTTGAGAGTATATTAACAGCAAAATGAAAATGCTGTGTGTAATAGTGAAGTGTTCCCACACTGCTTTTATAAAAACCTTTGCACACATACATTGGCTCCCTTTGGTCCAGGGAACCCCATCACTCCTGGCTGTCCACGGGCTCCCTGAGGACCAGGTGGGCCGGGGCGACCATCCTCACCGGGGACACCCTGTCATGAAAGTGTTCCAGTTTGTGACACCAGCATATTAAATCACACTTGTGGTGGTGATAAAATGTATTTTTGCTTGGACCTTTTTTATTGCTTTATATTATTTTATATCCAAGGATCAACACTCTACTCACAGTTGGTCCAACTTTGCCTTGAGGACCAGCATCTCCAGGACGACCAGTAAGACCCTAAGAAAAGATTTTTAGAGATCGACAGGATTATTCAGAAACTTGGGAAAATCTCAGCAATGCAGAAAGTCAAATTAAGTCCCTCACATCAAACCAACCACACTAAATATTCATCTGGTTCAAGACTAAGAAGACCATATTTTTGCAACATTGTCTAGGTAGGACATGAGTGAAGATATAGGACTCACTCTGGCTCCAGGGAGGCCAGACTCTCCTGTGCGTCCAGGGTCACCAGTAGCACCTTTAGGACCAGCAGCACCAGGAACACCACGGTCACCAGGGGCACCCTGAAGAAGACAAAAGGGGACCAGCTTTAAATATCAGCCTGTTAAATATTGGTCTGCTAGAAATATGGTAGTTGGTTTCATAATCATTGCAGCAACCTTTTTATACTGCAATGCTTAGGGCACAGATTTCGCCTGTGCTAATGGGGTTGATGACCTGTTAAAGAAATGCCATTTTACTCAGGACCCACCTTGGCACCAGCAAGACCATCCTGACCTGGGAAGCCACGGTTACCAGGAGCTCCCTGAAAAAAACACACACACAGAGAAACACAATTTTGATTAGGTTGTGTATCAAAGAGCACCAGCTCATTTGCATAACCTTTATTTTATTACAATTTTATTGTACATTGTGGCTACTTACTCTTTCTCCTGGAGGTCCTACAGGCCCAGCAGCTCCAGGCTCTCCTCTTGCGCCTCTCTTTCCTTCTTCACCAGTGGGGCCAGGGGGACCTAGAGGACCAGCAGGGCCCTGGGAAAGTGAGGCTGTCTCAGTAAATCAATTGTGTCTGGTTCGACAAAATGTTTTACAATGATAATGAATTATATAGTCAAAAATAACTGAAACCAAGTCAAAACTGAGCAACATACCAGTTCTCCCTTGGGCCCAGCTTCACCTTTGAATCCAGGAAGACCAGGGTCTCCCTAGACATGACAAGAAGGAGGACAGCCACAAAAACACATAATCATAACATGAACAAGAAACAAGCTTGGCATACTCACTTTAGTTTTAGATTATTCCCAATTTACTTACAGACTGTCCCTTTGGCCCCAGAGGTCCCGTAGCTCCCTGTGGTCCAGGTGGGCCACGGGGGCCAGGGAATCCAGGAGCTCCAGCAATACCAGGAGCACCCTTTAGGGAAGAAGGAAGCAGTAAAATATCAGAATCAGGGAAAATGTTAATATTGTAAATGATAAAGTAATAGTAGTAAGCTATGAACATAAAGCAGCCTTACTGCAGATCCTTTAGCTCCAGGAATACCATCAGTACCAGGGTTACCCTACAGAGGCACAGAATAAAATAGTTCATGAAAAGCAATTAATAAATATTAAAGTAACTGTAAGAATGACCATGAATAATTGTTGCAGGAGCAAACTGAGATTAACTATAGGTGATTAGGATGAGTGATGACAAACAAACCGATGCTCCAGCGGGTCCAGGAGACCCTGGGGTACCAGCCTCTCCGCGGGGGCCCTGTGGGCCCTCAGCTCCACGTGAACCAGTGGGACCAGCTTCTCCCTGACAGGACACAATAAAGGTACCATTAATAGATGGGAAAACAAGTTTGTTTTGCATTTCTTTAACCTGTAATCCAACATTTGTACTTCTCATACAGATAAAGATAATACAAAGTTTTACACCAGTGGTTCTGTACAAAGGTATCAGTTTCTCTTATACATATACACTACAATAATACACTCTGTTCCCATATGTATGATAAGGAAATGTCTGAGTTAAATTGTAATTAAACACTTTTATTTTAAGCACATCATCTGAACATGAGAAGACAATGCACCTTATTTTTCTTGACAAGAATATTATAAAGTAGTTTGTAGAATAAACTACTGAACTTGATCTTTTGTCCATGAAAACTACAAGAATCAAAAATCATTACAGGAATCTTGGGGGGTTTATGAATGATCAGATTCTGCTACAGGAAGAATTTGCTGAGTGTTAAAGTGAAGATTGTTTCAACTACAGACACAAAGTCCACTCCAGAGAAATATTCATTTACAATGAAGCAGTCTGCACAAACCTTGGCTCCAGGGGATCCTGGGAAACCAGGAGCTCCAGCAGGACCAACAGGCCCCTGTAGACAGAACAAAAACCTATAGGTTAGTTTATGTCTGGTGAAACCATTGCTTTGTTGCTGTTATCAGTGATAATAGCCCCTTAATTAAAAGAAAAATAAAGTGGATGAATTAGATGCAAAGTAGGAACAATGATGCATACAGGCGGACCAGCAGGACCAGACAAGCCATCATTTCCTCTGGCACCCTGAAAAGTGAGAAGACAGGAATGTCAGTTCTGTGTCTCATAGTAAAAAGAAAATGAAATTAGAACTTTTTAACAGATTCAAATTTGCACCAAACTAGAGACATAGCTCTGCTCAGTAGACTGAAGCAGATATGATGCTGTTACTCACTGCAGCTCCAGCAGGTCCAGGACGACCCCTCTCACCAGGCAGACCACGTGGGCCCTATAACCGAAAATACAGTTCACTTTATCTTGATTATTGTGAAATAACTTTCATTTATAAACATATATTATCTTGATCCTTAGTTCACACAACCTTAAAAGTAAATCAGAAAGTCATGGAAACAGAGTAGAATCACAGCTAAACCTCTGCTACTGTTTTATGCCACTATCACGGCAGACCAGATAAGGCACTGCACACTTACCATGGGTCCAGGGGCACCGTTCTCACCAGGGGTACCAGCTTCACCCTGCCAGGAGCAGAAATCAGTGACATTTAGGTTGGAAAAACAGTGGAAACAACTGTAATGAATATTTGGACTTTGAATGATGTGGTGAGCCTACCTTGGCTCCTGCAGCACCATACTCTCCCTTAGCTCCATCCAAACCAGGATGACCCTACAGAGAAACATAACAGTACTCATGCCATGACTGAGCAGGTAGTTATACCACTTCTTCTGTTTAGCAGTAAAGACTGAAACACTTACTCTGTGTCCTTTGAGTCCAGGAAGCCCCGGAGTTCCAGGGAATCCTCGAGCTCCCTGAAACAAAACAAAAAACATTTCGTTTGTCTTCGTCCTCTTGAATTAAACTTGTGAAATATTCTTGAGGTTAGCAGTGGCTAAAATTATTTTGCATTTACATATAAAATAATCAGTTACTGATCAAAAATGTTTCACTCACCTGAGGCCCTGCAGGTCCACGCTCACCAGGTTTGCCAGGTTTGCCAGACTCACCCTAAACAAACAGGAAGTGGAAGAATTATTGGTTGAAGTAGCAGCATCATGATAAACTGTAGCTGCTCTGCACTGCATTATGATGGGATGCTACTGTAAGTGTGCAGCCTGCGTTTTGTGAAGTCATCATTTTCATCAGTATTGTTTGAGACTCATGGTGCCCCCGGTGGTTCATATAGTTTATAGTGGAACATATCAGAGGGAAGGATGAGCCAAATCATTGTGAAATGACAGCAATGAAATACACAAAAGCATGAGAGAAGAATTTTTTTACTGTTTAAAAAATGATGGTTTGCTTTTACCTAGGATTAAGTTTTATTCTTATGTTTTAATGAGTTTAGTGGGTTTCATATGTAGATGGAGCCTTAACACCTACATCACTTCCTGGTTTTCCAGGGGGTCCAGGTGGTCCACGAGGTCCCAATGGTCCCTGTTGTAAAGCAAAGGGAGATAAATCATTAGTGATACTAACTGACTTGCTCCACGTAAAGACAGTTAGACAGGTGGTGCTATATAGAAACACTTCCTGGACAGTGTCCATCCACTAAATGCATAGAATAAATATCAATGAACAATGAACATTGAGGGCAACTGTGGCTCAGGAGGTAGCGCAGGTCATCTTCTATCTGGAAGGTTGGCTGTTTGAGTCCATGTGTTGAAGTGTCCTTGAGCAAGACACTGAACCCCCAGTTGCTCCTGTGATGTCACTGGTGTGTAGATCTTTGGGAGTATGAATGGATGAATGGCCAAATAGTTTGAAAGCACTTTGAGTGTGCTGCGGTGCATAGAAAAACGTTATACAAGTATAAGACCATTTACGCTTTAAAGGTTAACGTAAATATACATTTGTTTTTGTGGCAGTAAGTGCTACTAACAAACCCAAAATGTAAAACAAATGTGACAGGTACAGTGTGGAGTCTGTCTGTTAAATACACACATGCAGTCTGGTATAGTTATTAACACTTACAGCTGCACCAGCCTCTCCAGCCTCTCCATGGGCACCTTGAAAACCCTGTGGCCCCTGTAGGTACAAGTGGCAAAGTATTAGGAATGCACTCATATAAGCCAACTATTCCTCTCCATATATACAGTGTACACATTAGCTGTTTGTTGATATTGATTAATCACATAGTGATGCTGTGCTGTGTATGTACTCACAGGGGCTCCGGTAGGTCCTGGGGGCCCACGAGGACCCATAGGACCCTGCAAGAGAAACACAAAAGAAATGTGTTTACTCAGTATCTGTTTGTTTTTTTGTTTTTTTTAGCATAGTGTGACCAGTTAGGCGGCTTGAATATTGAACTCAGTATTCAAAGCTATTAGGATTCAGGTGTCCAAAATTTGAAAACACAAATCTCTTGGGTTTAAAGTTGCTCTCATCTTCAAATATCTGTCTAACAAAACGTTTGCAAAAACTGTGGTTTATAAATTATAAATATATTTTGAATATGGTTGTTAGTGCATAGTTCAAAGTAGTTCATACCCAAACATACTATTTTTAGAGAAGTGTTAAAAATTAAATATGAAGCAACATGACCTGCTGAAATCTCTGTGTTGCAGTGAGACACAAGGTGGCAGCATTGCAATCATCTCAGTCAATATTTGCTGTTTACTTTTTACTGCTTATATTTAGCAGCAGCTCCATGACAATCTAAATGTCATTGTGGTAGATTACTTGTCTACATACCAAAAAGTACTCATACACTCTTAAGAGGCAGAGATTATACACAGTAATACTTACCATTGGTCCTTGCATCACACCCATAGAAGCACCCCCGGCCTTCTCATCAAAACCTTGGGACATCTGAGCAGCAAAGTTCTATAAAAACACACAACAGACAGACACTGAAAGTCAGTTTATGTAGTTTATCCTGCTTGAGCCAGCTAAGCTTCTGCAAACATGCATACATGCGTTTTATTCAACAAAGAATCTCCTGATTGATAAGATAGAAGATATTGATTGTGGTTTATATCAATAATTTACTGTTGTGCTCTCTCACTACATTTAGACCAAGATGTTCCAAGAAAACCCACCCCTCCGAGCCCTGGTGGTCCAGGTGGGCCGGCGGGTCCGGGGTTTCCGGGGATGCCGGGCTCCCCATCTCTTCCTCGAGGTCCAATATTTCCCTGGTGAAGATGAGAAACTGTCATTTTCTGTGAGGCACTGTCACCAGAAGAATTAAGGAAGCCTTCAGGTTAGAAATCATGCACTGTGCAATTGTTTATACTAACCAGCAAGATCTTTGTCTTAATTCTTCATTTAAGTTAAACACTTTATTCCTTCTCTTGCTTTTCAACAGTGTACTGATTTTGGCTGTAACCCTCACAGGCACATGACGCTGCTTTGTCTAATTATCAGTGGTTGCACTGGTTTGCTGTTTGTTTTATCATTGCCTTTTTTAACAACACATTTACAGAGGAAGTCTCATATCTGATGGATGAATAGATCTGGATGTTTCCCCACTTGAGTAATACACCAGTCCTAAACTATACAGAACACTGTTCCGGTTCAATCATAACGATGATCTAAGCTGCTGTTGCTTGACCTAATATCTTGTGGCCTTTTGAGATCACAGTAAGACAAATGTGAGAGAATTGCTTCTGAATGCTGCACTGCAGTGGAGGGTGGTTTTTGTCCACTCGCTCTCTCACCTTATCACCCTTAGCACCAGCTTCTCCGCGTGGTCCCTGTTCACCTGGGGGCCCCTGAAAAACCAAGCATATTTTTCACAGTAGGTTTCACAGGATGGTTACAGCCATTCAGAGCAAGGATCATATTATTGTGCATTGATAAACAACCTTACTGAACATTGCTTAAATAAATCTAGAATGAGCATAAACTAAACATTTTTTCTTTATCTTTTTTTTTTTTTTTTTAATCAGTCTCAATAAAATGAATTAAAAAGTCAAAATGTTACCATAGGGCCTGGTGGTCCTCTTGGTCCTACAACCTGCTCAGGTAAACAGAAAGCTTATGTCAGCGTCTGTGGCTGTTGTCAGAAATGACTCTTTATTACAAGACCAGCTGTTCATGCTGTATTCAGCTGTGCCAGTTTCTAAACATGTAAACCTGGAGAAGAATATTTCACCTTTGTAGGACATGTTTACCAAGCTAAAAACACTGTGTGATGGGCATTTCGTTTGACAGGAGACGTTTTGCTAAAAACATCACCTCCTTTTAACCTCGGCTTTGGCTGAACTTGTTCACCTGACGTGCGCTGGGGATCTAAGAGGATTTGATTGGGTTCATTATGTCCAAAGAATGCAGGGCTTTTCCTCATTTAATAGAAAGTCCAATGAGACACTGTTGAACATTGCTATTAGTCTATTATTATGTGACAAATAGCCACACTAATGGTCACAGGTTTCTTCAATGGAAAACTCAACAAAAGGTGGAATAACCAACAAATTAAAAATTGATTAGGTTTTCTGGGCAACTATAAGTCAACATAGATATCACTAAATTCAAACATAATCTTCAGAAATATGTGCAATGTGTAGGTAATTATTATGGGAAATATTATTATTATGGGCACCAGTGTTGCCTAGATCATATTTTTTTCCAAAAACTAACAATGGAGATAAAATATTTGTTAGTTTTTAGGGAAAATTTTAACCCAGGCTAATAATGACTTTATGTATGAAGCAATTTAGAGGGAAGTTTAACGTATGGCAATGGAATGTCATTTATTTCAAGCTTTACTTTAGTGCGATGTACTGCAGAGGATTCATACTTACATCTGCAATCTCTCCTGGTTCGCCTTTCTGGCCCTGATTGATAAAAGAAAAGGTGACATCAGTGGCCTGAGCCACCTTCCTAACAACAAACAAACTCATGGTGTTTTCATGTTGTCGCTTGTTGTGAGTGTGCATGGGTGTCAGTATTTTCCCATGACAAACAGCCTCACCTTAGCACCAACTGTCTCTGATGTTGCAGATGGATGGATGAAAGGGAAAAGAAAGAAAAACATTAAAAGTGATAAGATATTCAAACACTGTCTGTGATTTTTAGGAAAGGAGTCCCATAACGAAATCTAATGATGCTAAAAATGATCAAATACCACTCACCAAACCCAAAAGACAATCCCCCATCCAGATCATATTAATGACCAGAGCAATGAAGCTGAAGCAGGCGTGCATTAGGAACATGTAGATCCAATTATTAAAGGAAAATGTTAACATATTGTAAGTAGGTAAAAAGTAAGCGAGTTGTAATGTGTGTTTTTTTTAAAAAGCATCTGGTTCCAGATGTTTTTCAAAAATTTGTGGAAATGTGTTTATGCCCAGGTGTCACTGTAGCCTGATGAGATTTGATGACATACTCATCCTAATGAGTAGATAAATGAAATATGTTAGATAACTGTCAAATATTTGAAACTGTCACATACCAGGAGGTTTCAGAAGACCACACAGGAATTCAGTGACTCTTTACAAGGTATATAACCTTCAAGATCCTCCTGACATGAGGCTTCATGCAAAATAGGTTGAGGGAAATGTTGGTCTCTCTCTGAGTTAAATCACCTGCAGACAACCTACTTTGACAGACCACCTCTACATGAGTCAAATGAGTCAAATAAATCATTGAGTTGTGGCTCAGTGTCATGGGCTTCATCTTGGTCATTAGTTGAAATAAGCAGAGGCACCTCTACTGGTTTAGGTGAGAGCCAGGCAACGCCTCTCAGGATCTATCCACTCCCACATGGAAAAGACTTTCATCAGGAGTGTTTTTATCCTGATAAAGTTGCTTATTTGGTCTCCATAAAAACCAAGCATATAGAGGTTCACTTTGGAACAGGGAACATCAGGTGCTGACTGAGTGAAAAGTCATTATCACAAATACCAGATCGTAAAAGTGTCATCTTTTAGAGCCGGCAAAACGGGGATAATTACACCTAGAGACTATAATCAGTAATAAACGCAGCCTTGATCAGGCAGTTTACTTGGATCCTGAGGCAGTTCCCTATTCCAAAGTGTGAGCCAGGAGGGAGACAAAAAGAGTAATTTATTTATGGGTATGTGAATAAATAAATTACAACCAATGGGGGCACTGGCATCAGCAGGGCAGATGGGACAGCACTCTCCAGATGGGATGATAGGGTTGGGGCACTCTTTGATCTCCTCGCAGATTATCTCATCACACAGAACCGCTCCGCTGTCGCATACACAGATACGACACAGCACTGGCTTCCACACATCCTTATCATTATACTGCTGTCCGTCCCAGATGCAGCCACCTGCTTCCTCTGTGGTGACTAGCAGGGGGCGCATGGCAGGAAGGACAAGAAGGGTAGGTGCAAAAGAGAGTTAGACAGGGAAAGGTTTACACAGTATTGTGAGTTTGTACTGTATAGTAAATGTTAATGAAGTTGGATAGGGCAGTGAGAACAAGAGGATGTACAGGGGCAAGGAAGTAAGAGGAGTAAAAGCAGTGTGGGGGTAAGAGAAGGGAGGAGGAGTGGTTAGCAGGTGGAGGGGAGGGGTGAAGAAGGAAGAAGGAGGAGGAGAAAAGTCATCCTGTATCACAGTGAATTAAAATGATTAAAAGCTCAGAACACTTTAGAAAGTAGCTCAAAGTACAGAAGTAATCAAACAACTCAATAACAAACATGTGACTGCATGAAGACTTGTTGAACAGGTGCTGGTTTGACCTAAAAATACACTAGTACAAACAAGTAGCTGTAGAGCACACATTTTACATATAACTGATGGAGTAGGGAGGAAAATGCTCCAAGTTATTATATGAGGAATTTTATAGCAACATAAAATGTAATGTCACCAAGAGCCACAGCTAATAGTTGTGTCTGAAGCCTCAGCTGAGGCATTTCACGTCGCTGGCTCAGTGTCATTCAGCCTGCAGGCCTGTTCTGCTGTGCGTATGAATGAACCTCTCTTACAGTGATACTGTGCCCAATTGACAAGCTGCTGCCTTAAGTAAACAGGGGGTCCTTCTAAATTTCTCCATCTGGATCCCGTAGCTGTGTAAAGTGCCAGTGCAAACACACTGGAGGTTTGAATGGGTGATTTGTTTCATGTACACAGCTCAGGGCTGGGCCTCCTCACTGTTGTTGCTTGTTTGTTAAGCATATTTGTGACAGTGATAGTTAGCGCATACATGTTACAAGGCTGTTTAATTCCTGATCTGATGTGAGTCTGGCTAGTTGCACCTCAAACCTTTGCTCTATTGTCCACCACTATTTTTTTTTATATTATAATTTAAGGATTAACGCCATGCTAAAATAAAACAACTATATGTCCTGCTGTGCATGCTGTCTTTAGTCCCTCTCTCTTCCTGCTACCCTTTGAGCCTGCCAGTCTGGGGTCGAGCACTCTCTGACCCTGTCACTTCACATAATGAACTCTGCTCCAGCCAAACCCTGTGGGGGAGTTTTAGTTGACATTTCTTCAGAACTGTCAAATTCACTTTGCTCAAGACTGGCTTTTTAAAAATCATTCCATGTTTTTTGCCTAGATAACAGCAGAAAAAGGCACCCGGTGACATTTAAGGCACCAAGAATCCACATTAAGCCGATTTGCTGAGCAGCAGGTTCCAGCTGAGGACAAATGGACACTTGTTCACCTGACAGTCCCTCTCATACAGATGCGCCTTGATAGCCTCGCCTATCCCACCGAAGTCATACTTGAAATGACCACTGAAGCCTGTTTGACAGTACAGATCCACACTAACAACAACAATTAACAACTACATCACTGTAAACAGCATTAAATATAAGAAACAAACTACACCGCAGTCCAACAAAGGTGTGCTCTTCATGCTCTTCTTTGACATCACACTATTTGCATTAGATTTTTTTTCCACTATTCTTCTGAAACCTCAGGTAGAGAAGCTTGCGAAGCCGATTGAAAATCAGCGATGCAGAGTAACAGTCCAAGGTTTTTGCATGTAAAAAGAAAAAAGTCAAGAAAAACTGTGCAACTTACGGTCATCCTCTTCCTGACATCTGACCACAGATAATAAAACAACTTGGGATGCTAGAAGTAGCAGAACAGTCTTTGAGTCCACAAAGCTGAACATGTCTAAATGTTAGACATGCAGGAGCTTGGGTGAGAAGTGGAGGGACGGAGGAGACCAGGCTTTCAGTCAGTGGTGTGATCAGTGTGTGTTCCCGAAGACTTATGGCACCATGCAGTCAAACCCTCCAAAATCGTAGTGGAATCCAACGCGGGGCCCTGGCTGGCACTCTGCACCCACCACCTCAGGGCAAGCACCGCGGTTTTATGTCCACTGTGCCTTGTATGGATCTTCGTATATTCCAAAATACCAGTCCTTCCCCCAGACCCCCTGTCAGGCTGAAATCTGAACCTCATCTCCCTCCCCTCAATCCAGCAGCATCTATTCTCCCAGGCATTTTTATAAGCTCAGTTCCTCCTTCCTCTCGTGACCTGCTGGGCCTCGCTTGGCCAAGAGATGCACCTTCCCTGTGACATCAAAATCAAAAGCCACAAGCAGCAGAGCACAGGTCAAGCAATGGCTACATGAAAGTGTGCCAGTGAATTAGGAAATCTCAAAACTGACTGGAAAAACATTTCTATTGACATATTTGCTAAAAGTCAAATATGTTGAGGTGTACACATACAGTATATATAACAGAAAAATGTATTTTTAAAGGATAGTACTCTTTCTTCTGCTGCATGACCATCTGGAAAATGACTACATACCAACTATAGTATTGTCTAAATCAAACGAACAAATAATTTTTCTTTTTTTAATTCATGACAAACCTACAAATTTAAACGTTTGTTTTCTTATATAATATTGGTAAATGTTTTAAAGACAAAACATTATTATGTGATTATCTTGAAATAGATGTGTTTTGAATCAGCAGATGAATCAGATTTCTTCTAACTGCTCTGTAAAGTAAGCTGCGAGTTCTAACCCAAACCTGTGAACTGACTAAATAGTAGATGTTAAGTCTTACCTGACTGCTAGAATGCATGTGAAAAATATTCTTTATATAAGAAGCTTGACCCTTGTGAGGAGAAACAATGACTACTTATGTTTCTAGATTATAATGAAGTGCCATCTGATGTGAAACACTCAAAGTTGCAGACACACAACACCGGGACAGTGGAGTTGTTTGTTTTGGTCTAGTCTCTCTGATTTTGGATTAGTCCACAACCCTTGGACCACCTTATGTCATGTTCACTTTACAGCTGAACTCTCCGAGAGACTTGTCTGTTTGGACTGAGACCAATGACAAGAGCCAGTTAAGCAAACAATTTTACTGTGACTCACATGAGAGGAAATCTTAAAAACAGAACTAACTTTTCTGCAATCATCAGTGAAATGTTATGTTCATGTCTGTACATCTTTTGCCCAAATAGGTCTGTATCACAACTCCTGACAAAATAGCACATAAATACCAGAAAGATCTGATGGGAAGCTGAGCCTGAATGGTAATGAAATGTCTGTGTGGCCTTTATCATGTAGCTCTCCAGTAGATAGGGCCAGGTGAGTGAGCTTGAATAGGGGTCTTTGTCATGAGGTGAGGCACAGTAATTCCAGGGTCAAAACCTCTACATACAGGAAAGAAAGCTCTGAGACACCATCTTAGCTGTTGTCTTCCACATCTATAAGGTGTTTGGTATACTGGAAATACATTTAAGGCAGAAGTTAGTAGAAGATTTATCCCACCCAGAGGCATCTCCTGTTTCACAGTCCTCATCTTCTCTGACTATAAAATCTGATCATCACTAAAATCATCTCAGGAATTTCAACAGCCAGCTTCCCAGCTGAATCAGTAATTTATGTTCTGACAGTAGGGGGGTCATAGTGCTGTCCCGAACTAACACTGTCCAGTTTGCTGTGTCAGGTCAGGTCAATGTTGCTGTGTCACCTAAAAAATGATGAAGTAGCCGTTGTGTTGAAAGAGGCTTTAACTTAGAGGATGATAGTCTATATTACAGCTGTTGCATAACACCAGTTTGGATAAGAGGAAGACTTCGGTGTGAAACAGAGTGGTCTATAATAACCTATAAATATAAAATCAACCCATCCTGAAATTATAGATATATGCAAGAAAGCCAGAAAATGAGATGGCACAGATCAGACGATTAAGACAAATCTAGAAATGTTACAGAAATTACTTCCCCCATTTATAGCATCCTACAAATGCTGAGGATCTGTAATTGGCCGAGAGCTGGGGCGCAATTATGCAACATTCATCTGCTGCAGCTCTCTGTGAAACAATGTTTCGGCAATGTCACTGAATCCCAGTGTAACTTCAGCTACAGATCTGTATCAATGTGGAGCAAGAATACTGAGTCCATCTTAGCTCTGACTGAATCCTGCCTTTTGCCTCCTCCCAGCACACACAATAGGCCTCTGTGTGCACGACCCACTGGAATGCTGTGAGATGGCAGGGCAGTGGGATAGCTGCATGGTGAGGATGGGGGTTGGTGGGTGAGGAAGGGTGTAGAAGCTTGGAGGATGAAGGGGGGAGTTGGTTTGACGATA
>NW_018127986.1:1794252-1827574 GCF_001952655.1 Monopterus albus | reverse complement strand
CAGGAAGGTGGTGATGGGGGGTTGATACAGGTGCATAGAGGCTCCAGGGGCCTAGAGGGTGTATAGGTCCTGGCACAGCAGAGGGGTGGCTGTGGCCCTCTGTGTACACACCAACTGGTAGCAGAGGAGTAGTCAGCAGCGCCCAGCTGGGGGAGAGGAGAGGACAGACAAGGCCTGAGAGCTGACAGAGAGTTACACAATATAGCCTGTCCCACATGGAAAAGTGACCAGTGTAGATGTTCAGGCTATAATTAACCAAAATGGAATTAATAAAAGGACGGATGAGACGTCTGTGAATTGAACAGGCTCAAAGGGCTTTGTAAAAAAAATCACTGTTGTCCTGACAAAAGGAAACAGAGTGGCTTTACAAAAAATTTTATAAGAAAAAATACAAAAATTATTCAGTACTGGGATTTTATTTTTAATACCAAAGGACTAAATAGCAACACTAGCGCCCCCATCAGGCTGTGATGTTAATTACACATCTGAGTACAAACAGTCGCTGGATAAAAAAATGCAGTAACAACTTTGCTCTTTTTATCCGTCTGTTGGACCTGAATGCTTTTTGTTTGGCATGGGGGCCGTGCCAGAGGACGATGCTAATTCATGTTAACATGACAACTACTGGATGTTGAGATGGGTCGCGTGTAAATGAACATTTACAGGTCTGTCTAACACAGGGATCACTGAGTGTGTAGCATACAGGTATATGTATTGTATGACTTACTGTTACAGTAATAAACTAGCATTTAACACTTTACCAAACTAATAGCAATAAAGTAAAAGTGTGTTTGAGCTGGCAAAGCAAGGCTGTAGCCCTGTTTGACCCCTGCCCAGTAGTAAGTGGAAAAAATTGGAGCCAGGAATTCAGTCAAGAGTTTCAGAGGCAGGACTCATCTTATGGGTATCATTTAATACAGTGAACAGTATATTTCATTGTCACTCTAAGTGCTGGACCGACAGTAATAGTGAAAGGAAACCTGTTTGTCTCATTCTAAGTGAAGGACCAGGACTCGGGTAGTTCACTTAATGAAGTCAACAGCATAGACAGATCAACATAAGATGTACACACAGAGAAACTATGCTCTGCAGGTGGTGCATAGAATGGCTGACAGGAGCCCTTGATGTACTCCCCAAACATCTTCTAATCTTCAAACCTATTGCGGCAACCTTTGATTCCATATAGAAGTTAACACTAAGCTCCAGACCAAGATGCAAAACAACTCTGATGAACAGCAAGTGAAGAAGTCATGTCTCAAGTACTCCTAAAATCTTATGTAACCATGTCAACCTATAGATCACATTTTGTTGGTTTAGGCAACAGTTAGACAGTGAATGTGCTGCGATGCAGTTGTATAGATCCTATCCAATCACTGTAGTTTTAAGCAATGAATTACAGATAAATATAACAAAAATGAAGTGTGCTAATTCTCTGTTTGTGCTCCTTTTACTCCACTAGAGATCAGACACTAAACACTCACCAGAGAAACACAAAAAGGTAATTTTATGCTAACAAAAAATTGGAAGACAACCGCTTGATGTGGCTAAATCAGACTGATGATGCCTCGTATCAGGTGGTATTCATTCAAGCATTCATTTTGGCACAGATCAAGGACTGTGGGTTGTGTCCCCATCACACTTGAGGATAGGTCAAAGAATGAATACAGCCACCAAAAACTTCAACTTACAGTACACACACAGTGATGTTTACTTTTTTGTTTTGAAATATTTGAAGACATAATAGAATTCATAATAATGTATACTAATTGATGTAAATGTAGCAGGAAAGATAGATGGACAGATGGATAGAATGGGTGAGAGTCAGTTTAGAGAAGGGTGACACTATGGTAATGGCCCATGATTTGTTAAATGAAGTAAACGATGCATTCAATCTCTAAAAACTGTTTCTAACAATGTAAGGAGCTTCCTAGTGTGTACTGTTCTTATTTCATGCCTGCACTAATTTAATACCTACTAATTAATACCATGTAGGAGGTTTTATGTTTGACAGTGGACCAAGCTTTAGTCTGAAATGAAACTGGAAACTGATTAAATGGGGCACTTTCTGTCCATTCAGCAGCCCAGTCAAACATGACTGGTGTGTGGTAACACTGGCTGAATATGTTTCAAACCCCTGAGGGGCTTTAGGGCGATTAGCATGCATCAGTCCTAAAAATGGGGGTGTGATTGGTGTAATGTGGACAGGATGGGTTGATAATGAGAGCAAGTAATGAGTTTTGGTGCTTTAACTTGCTTTAAAACTAATAAAGATCTCTGACCATGTTCATTACGACACATTTTCTACCTAATTAAGTTTGAATAAAGAATGACAGCCTACATCTTTGGCCAATTCTTTTTAGGTCTTTTTAGCTTTGTTGACCAGTCCATATTTTGTGTTTGTTTTTTGGTCCCAATGTAGGATTTTTACTGTGCCAAACACATTTTAGCAGCTCCTACACACATTTCTAACACTGGCTGTCCATAGTGGCCTCTAAGCCAGGGCTCTATCCAGACCTACAGGTTACTGAGTCTGAATCAAAGCACCAGACCCGCTATGTTTCTTTTCCTGTGTAGGGTGGAGGTTAAGTTTGTGCAGGCTTGGTGAGTGCAGTGAGGGGGGGCTTTCTCACACAAGATGGAGGAAGAAGGGACAAAGGTAGTATTCATTGGCCCAGGAATGAAAAACTTTTTCTCCTGAAAACACAGAAGCTATAACCGGCACAGGTAGTGCAGAGAGGCCACAGGTTAGCATGCAGTCCTCTTGAGACATGCAAAGGACACTACCAGAATGTAGTGAGGCCTTATTTATTTGGTAATAGAGATATCATCATGTCACCTCCTAGTGTCTGCTTGGGAAGTGATACTACACAGGCTTTAGGCATGAGAAAGGCAGAACTGGAATGTTTAGCATGTGTGCTTGTGGGTTATAATCAGGATCCTTGACTGTGTGTTATTCCTTGAAAGAAGCAGGAGGGAAAAAATCAAAAAGTTAGACAAAAGACTCAAAATTTCACTTGATTCCCTACTATTTTCCAAATGCTCCATCACAGTCAGTCATTAGTTTTACTCAGGAGTAAAAGTCATGGTGTTCAGCCATGAGACAGCAGCTAAAGACAGGAAGCCAGACTTCAAACTAAAAAAAAAAACACACAAATACTACAAGGGAAAAAGTGTGTTTGAAGCAGCAGGACACATCCTCTGGAGATGAAAGATCTCAGACACAACAAAACAACAGAGCTGCAGAGCAGAGACTGACCCGAGGACAAAGTCATTGGAGTGAGTGCGCCACCTAGAGGCGAAGGCAGTAAGGTTTGAGCATGTGAGTGAGGACACCCACCATGAGGTGTCGCCATCTGTGAACAGTAGAAAGAATCCTCTGGTGACACCCTGACTTCTCACCTAGTTCTCTTATTTACCAGACTGGGTTTGATCATTGCTACCACTCCATGTTTGTAATAAATCACTAATAACAGATTAAATGTAACTAATGACAGATAATTCCTGCTGTGACTCACCAAGTGAACGTCACACTGGAGCACATACATGTGGATCATGAAATATACTGTATATTGTTCCTCAAAACTAATAGTAAAAATTATTATTACTATTACTACTGTCATCATTATTAACATTATCATAAAAATAGCATTGTTATTCTTGGGAGAGGTAGTAGTATTTATTCTGCTACAACAAAGGTTTTGCAAAAGTAATCTACTTCAGTGTTGCAGAAGACAGAAACATTACATAATTATATATATATACACACATATAATTAAGGAAATATAAGGAAGTAGACAAAATTAACAGTAACACCAATATAATTCTAGGAACTGCTGAATTTCTGCTAACAGTCAACAAACCTGTTTGTTTATAGGCATACATTCACTGGTTCAAGGCCAGTTTATGTTAAATGATGCAAATCTGAAGGATAAAATTTGTTTCCTTCAAGTTTAAACTAAATATCAATATCGTCTATATCGTCACTGCAGTACTGTTTTTTTCAATGCAATATATTGGAAGTTTACACTCATACAGAAATGTTTTTGAAAGAAAAGGCCTTGGAGACTAAACTCCATGTAGTAATATTATTTCAGTATGAAAATGATTTTTCTCCCTTTAAACAAATAGCTGCAGTAGACCATATGTGGTTGGCTAAATGAAAAGCCAGTGTTGTGTCAAGGTCTGTCATCAGTTGACATGTTTCCCCATACTTTTAACCTGAACCTAACCTTATTCCAACCAGTGATCTTCTGACCCCCAAGCTTGTCCTGGGGTAAACACTATTCTAACAGGGTGGAACCACTGGGTGAGACCTGTTTGGCTCCAGTAGTGACTGGTTGTGACCCCACCTTCTGAACCAACATGCTGTCTGTTCCACAGCTCCACCCCCAAACAACTGCCTGTACTTGACCCAGTGAGATAGCAGCTGCTATTAAAGCTCTGAGGATCAAGGAGGAGTGGTCTCAAAAGTCGCTCTAAATCAACTACTAGAGGAGAAAAGCTTGTTTGAATCATTAATTATTGGGCATCACTTACTACAATGCATTGCCTGAGAAGCCTGAAGCCGACTAACCTGGGAAACTTGCAGCTGTTTAAAAATGCATTGGTCTCTGGCAGAGTTGGAGCTGACGTTATTTCGTCCAGGACACAGCAGCCTGTTCCCCTGCCCTGCTGGGCCGCAGCATCCCCCCACACCCACAGAGCCTTTCACCTCCACAGGGATGATGATGTGGACCAAGGATACTCCACGTCCACGTAGGTCACAGTATTATTATCATTATTCGGATTATTATCACAATATTATTCATTATTGTAGTGTATAATTTTCAAACAATATTCCCACATCACAACTGCTGTTGGATGCATCTAGTTGTCTGGTTGATGTGCCGTAAAATACCTAGCCTACAGCATCTGCAGAGACCAGCACTGTTATTAATTTAAAATAAAGGTTTCACATTTTGTGGGAGATATTTTTCACACAATTTTCACTAAAATTATCATTTGAAAATGCAGCCAGGAGAGTATCTTAGCTATTATAGCATAGGCCTCACTATGTGTGTAGATTACAATAAAAAGATACTACTGACGTAAACTCTTAGTGAAGTTTGTTTTTATTAGTTTACATAAATTAAAGATTTAAGAACACTGAATTCGCTGTTAGCGGTCCCTGTTTGCTATTTACCATTGGATGTCGTGACAGCTGGCACTGGATTACTTTGATACTGAAGAAAACTTTAAAAAGTAATTAACCTCAGAAGAGTTTCTGCACTGATAAGGTGTGACCCCTTTCTGACCTAAGTAGGTTTATATCTGGTTATGTGTGATGGTCACAGGAGATACAGTATATTTGGAAAAACTGAGTTATGAGTTATGGTTTTAAAGTGGCCAGCCCCGTGCATCATTGTTGCTTCTGCAACTGTTGATCATGTTTAAGAGGAGCAAACTACAATATCAAACTCTTCATGTAACACTGACATCAGCTGTAGATTTTCTGATTTAGTTGGTTAACAAACACACAAATAACAGAGCAGCATAAAACTTCTAATTTACTTTTGGTAAGAAAGTAGACAAACATATTCCACCCAAAATAATAAAGTACATTAGTCACAGGCTTACATTTTATAGCATGGAGCAGTTACAAGCACACACATCTACCTGTAGATTGCATTTGGCATTCCATTCTACTATTTTACACTTGTATTTTAAACATTTTTCAACTCTTGTTGAAAAATAATCATTTTATTAACATTAAAATTAACAAGAATAATAATATCTCAGAATATGTGTTTGTATATTTAAAGTGGTAGACACAAGCAGTAAAATGGTTAATGTCCAGAAAATGTATTGTATAGAAATTCTTTATTTGTATGATTGTATTTTGTGTACATGTAGTCATGACATAGAGATCATAGCTTCCCTCATTCACACATTTTATATAATAGCTGGACCATTTTTTGTACTGGCTATAGTACTGATATAAGCATCGATCCACTGCTCAAGGTTTTGAACTGACACATTGGACCCTGACCGTGTTAGAAGCTCATAATGTGTGTATGTTGTTTGTTTTGGCAGAGGCAGGTTAAGCTCCAACATGGAGGACCTACTTTTCTACACCATCACTGAGGGCAAAGAGATGATCTCCATCTCCCACTTTATCTCTGTGAGTCAACAGCACATTCACACTTCCTCTGTCACACCACACACTTTGTGTGTGAACATACAACTTACATTATTTTTCTTAAACACGCCATTGACACAGCAGCTCACAAAAGGGATCCAGAATGTCTCCAGATGGATGCAGTGTCAAGTTTAAAAGGCCTTTACTGTTTCTAGTGAAACATAAATAATTATAGTAAGTGTGATCACGGTATCTCGTACATAGTACCCTGGCATACTATAATAATCTGCTGATTATTTCCTTAATTAACTGATAGACATCATAATTTTTTGAAAAAGGTTCATCATAGCTTCTCAAATGCCACATTTACTCATGTGAATTGGTTCTTTGTCTGATCAACAGTCCAGAACCCAAAGATATTCAGTTTACCATCATAGAAGAGTAGGAAAACCAGCAAATTGTCATATTTGTGAAGATACAACCAGCAAATTTTGGCCAGGTTTGTTTATTAATAAGAAGCCTGCAGCCATGTGCAAATCAGATGACTCAAAAAACCTTTGGAGCCCCTATGGTCAGGAGGGTGTGCACATGGTGTCCTCAAAATAGATGAACATGGTTCATGCAGTGATTGTGGGAGGGACCCCAGTGATCTGGTTGAGGCCTGTATTTCCTCTTCAGTCTAGTAGGTTGACGCCCCATGAGCTTTGGGAATATGATATCCTGCTAACTGACATTACATAAACACTGCTGTGCATGACTCTGTTTTTGACTAAGTCCCTGTGACTTATGACTCCCTCCCTTCCTACCTATTGTATTAATCTACTAAAACTGACCTCATTTCTCTTCTCTCCAGGTGTTGAAAAAAACAGGTTTGTTGATGTCTGACCCTCGGCTACATGACTGTGTCAGTCAAATGCGACAATACACACGTGACTCGATCGGGCCGGTCATGATGGACAAGAAGCTCTTTAGAAGGTGAGAAAGGTTTAGTGGAAAGTATTCAGCTTTTAACTTTAAGAACACTTTTCTTAAATAAATTCTGGGTTTATATTGCTGCTGCATAACCAGTTTTACAGTATGTGGTGTTAATTTTAAATGTTCAAATCATTTTTTGTTTTTTAGTTTAGTTTTAGTTTAGTGAAAACTGCAGATTCATCTGAGGATGTTTCCAAAGACAGTCACAAGAAATAGAATGGGTGCAGAAGGTTACACACAAGGTTAGATTAGGGTTTTGTGGTTACGTAATTTAGGCTATATCTGTGGTCAGCACTATTTGAGTCCAATAAGTGACTGACAGAGAGTGTGTTTTATGGCTAACAGCTGCTACTAACCAAATTCTGACACATGCCAAGGGAAGGTGCAGGAAGACACATGGGGCTCTGGGGTTGTTAATGAAAGGGCATCATCCTGGTTGTGGTCCAGACGGTAGTATGCTCCATGTAGACTGCTGTCCAATACCCTAAATACCAAAAGGTCACTCAGGGTCATCTTCTGGCCTTAAATAGTAGAGGGTCACACAGTCTGATTATCTTCATCAAGCTAAACTCTCTGACTTTGTATGTTTGCTCATGGCTGAAGTTATCCATTCCTGACAAACACTCAGGAGCTCACTATAAATATGCTACTGGAAATAGAGTCAGCTATCATCAATTTTGGAAGTGACCCATATAAATTATGCAGGCTCTCTCCACTTTCACCCCGGGTGTCCTAAATTGTCACGCTAGGATCGCCTTGGATCACTGAGGCTGCAGGTCAGCTATTTTAGGTCAGGCCAGCTGCAAGAGAATGTGCATATCTTTCCTTGAAAGCATACACTACTGCTGACCACTTACAGCAATAACTGCTGTATAAGCAGGTGTGTTTGTTTACCCTATTAGCTGGGTGTTTACTATCCTTGTGCTCAGAATAGAAATTGATTAGTGTTTCATTTATATAAATATTTCTCAGGCAGAGCCTTTATCAGTAGGGGTTGAGTCAAAGAAGCAAAAATGAGAAGATGGAGCAGTAAGACCAGAGGCTCATATTATAAAACCTGGTGTTCTTGCTAACTGAAAATTGCTCTTGAGCCATAAAATTATAACTCAGTGTTATCTAGTTAACATAGCTGTTAGTTTATTTAGGTCAGATTAGCGTGCAACTATCTCTGTTAGCAAGTCTGCTAACTGTACAACTCTCTGAATGCTATGGTTGTTGAATTCCTGAATAAAATCAGTCTGTACTATTTATATCAGTAGATTATAATCAGATTTAGTCTTTGGCATTCACATGTGAATTAGAGCTAGTGCTTGAACTGTGGCTGTTTGGTTAACTTACTCCTGAACAGGCCACATTGTGCCCACATCAGACCAGATAAGATGAGGAAAATGAGAAAATATGCTTTTCTTTTTATTTTATCTATTAATTTGGATTAAACCATTGTTTATAAGAGTCTCAAAAAAGCTAATCCTCTGCCCCCAGTGCAGCTCTGAACCAGAGGAATCATAATTTACAAAGGTTTTCTGGCTCCTGCAGTTTCTTATAAATCATAAATCCAACACTAATTGGACTGTTTTATGTGTGTTATCATGACATCAGTTCAATCATGTGTCCTTTTGTAGTTGTGTAGGAAACAACATCATGCTGCTCACCAAGGCTTTCAGAAAAAAGTTTATCATTCCCGACTTTGAAGAGTTTGCCCAGCAGATTAATAAGCTGTATTACAGTGCACAGCAGCAGAAGGGAGGAATAGTAAGTGACACACATACCGATTCTGTGTTCTCTTATCCATTGTAGTCCACTCAAATCTCCATGTTTTTGCAGGTAGCTGATTACATTCCTCAGCTGGCTAAGTCCAGCCCTGATCTCTGGGGTGTATCTCTGTGCACAATCGATGGACAGAGGTACCATAACATCTTTACTTTAATGCACGTTTCCATTCTGAAATCCTCCATCATGTGTACCACCTCATTTAACAAACCTCCTTATTTGTTTGTTTTGATTTTGTTTTGGGTCTCCATTTAATCTCATGTGATACAGGCACTCTATAGGTGCCACCAAGGTTCCCTTCTGTCTGCAGTCATGTGTGAAACCCCTGGAGTATGCCATCGCTGTGCACGAGCTCAGCAGTGAGCACGTTCACCGCTTTGTGGGCAAAGAACCCAGTGGATTCAAGTTCAACAAACTGTCACTAAATGAGAAAGGTAGGTAATTAGTGTTATCAGCACCATTTATCATCTCTACACAAGAGAAGGCTGAAACGCTAAGTACCTAAGATAAATACTAACTTTGTAAATAGCAAAACTACCATAAAAACACCTCCCCTCATTTTGTTATTGAGAAAACATGTGGGCAATGTTGTGATGAAGTGCAAAAATAAGCCATCATGTCACAAGAAAATATTTTCCAGATGGACTTTTAGACAGACTGTGTGCCATTACCTCATATGGGACTGAACTGTATGTGTTCAGTTTAATAACTGATGCCACCCCCCATGAAATATGCCTTCTAATCTCAACAGTTTATTGCTCTTGTGGTTAGGGGCAAATCAGTGACAAACATGCTCTTGTGTCTTCTACAGATAAACCACACAACCCGATGGTGAATGCCGGAGCTATTGTTATCAGCTCTTTAATTAAGGTAAAAGCTTAAAGGTTGTCTGCACTGATGGAGATATGATAGTAGATGTTTTCTTAATTTTGAATATGCACACAAAACACATACACAGTTATTTGTCATCAATGAGGGTATCAGGGCAAGACAAAGAGTAGCATCTCAGAAAGCAGCCTTTCATGACGCACTGCCATTATTTGCTGTCTGAGTGTAAGCAGTGCTAGCAAATCGCTATTGTGAAATTTGCTCTGGTCCAGAAGGAAGCAGGGTCTGTGGTGCTTTCACATTTCTAAAAATGCTGTATTTCTTTGGTTTTGAAAATAACATATATTATGGTTTTGAGTTCACCGTTAGACTGGGTTCAAGTCAGACTGAATCTGTCGATTAGGTTGTATTAGTCACAATCAAAAATGGCAGAAAAAAAAACAATTTTTCTCAAATCTCTTTAAAAATAAATAAGCAAACTCCCTCCTGGAGTATGACATCAGCAACAGCTATCTCGTATTTAATTGCTCATCTATTGGCAGGTCACTCGATGCCCACAGCAGCTGGACTATGGTCATAAGCGTCTGACTGACCAGCTGTCAAACTTATCTGTGAGCTTTGGCCTTAGTGGAAAATGTGGGACATGGGTTTTGGCCATATATGGGTCTCTGCTAAGTTTTCCTGAAGTTTCACAGCTGACTACAGAGATACTTGGGTCCTCTTATCATATGTGGGTCAGTGAGGGAGGGACCCTCTGCGTGGAGCTGACAGCAGGGGGGTGTGTGTACTTCTAGCCAATTACAGCCCTGAGAACAGAAGGTGTGTTAGTCATGTTGCTCGTGCATGTGTGCAGAGAGGGGCAATCGTGTATGAAAGCAATGTGTATGCTATATTTACATCTTATATTATGCCCAGGACTTTATACACTTTAAGAGCTTCATATTTTATGCACAGAAGAAGATGAACTGCAAAGTCGATAAAAGCCACATGAATATTGTGTCTTTTATTGATTTGTGTAATATATATTCAACTCACAGTGATATTTAATATAACCATTACTCTTTATAGGTAGAGTAATTCAATTCATTGTGAATATGACTCCTGCTTGGCCTTCACACCTTGGTGATGATACATAAGCAGTATGTGAAATTTAAGCACAGCAGATCCCAGATCACAGGGAGCACATTTCCATGTGAACTCATAGGCCAGTCATACCCAGAAGGCCCACCTCAAATCCATAAAGTCTGTTGTATATTGTACATAACCTTACATATCTTACTGTAAATATCAATTGTACATATCTATCGGTAAATTAGTACTGACTGGACAAACTGTAGAGAGTGTGCACTACTGTTATTGCACTTCTGGTTGGATGCTAAACTGTATTTCGTTGCCTTGTACCTTTACACGTGTAATGACAATCAAGTTGAATCTAATCTAATCTAATCTCAGACTGGATGCACAACTATGCTTTAGTGTCAAGGTTTTCAAACACTACCATATGTAGGGAATGACTGGCTCTTTGCATACTTACACTGGCAACAGAAAATGACTTGTCCCCCCTCTGTTGACAGCCTCATTCAAATAAGGCAGAGAGGTTTGACTATGTAAGTAAATGCTTTTCATTTTCAAACTTATTTTTGATTCCCCTTGTTGGTCTGGTCTCCTAATGTTAATACAATGTTATTGTAGGTGATGGAGTTCTTGAAACGCATGGCTGGTGCAGAGTATGTGGGGTTCAGCAATGCAACGTGAGTACTGCACTTGGAAATGACTTGTTCTCTGACACACGGAATGTAGCTTTCTCATATGTGTCTGATTCTTGCAGTTTTCAGTCAGAGAGGGAGACTGGCGATAGAAATTTTGCAATTGGTTATTACCTCAAAGAGAAAAAGGTGAGCTCTTTTTGGTGGTTTGTGTTAAATTACAAGCACTTCAAGTACTTATTCAGTGCTCAGGTTTTCAGAAGAACCGAATAGCCTCAGTGTACACCGACTCTGATTGTAGGCTGTTGCCCTTGCAGTGCTTTCCTGGCAATGCAGATATGATTGGGGCCCTTGACTTCTACTTTCAGGTGAGTTGTTTGTCTTCCACAGTGTGTTATTTGGTTTGTGCAACTTTTAAGTAATATATTGACATCTGCAAAACACATTTATTTATGCATATCAAAAGTTAACTGAAAAGCCTGATAGACTGGTTGTTACAAAAATAAATCTGAATCTACAGTCAGTAGCCAGGTAGTTTAGCTCGGCCTATGCTTGCTCTGGTTGTTTGGCAACCGCACGGTGACAACAGGAAGTCGTTGCACCCAGCCATGAATCATAGCCATAAAACCACAGCTGCTTCATTTTACATGCTGGATTTTGGACAGATTGAAATATAACTTCTTACGTTTTCTGTCAAATGTGCACATCATCTGGCTGCACTCTGGGCCAGTCACTGCTCTGATGAAGTTTTAATGTTCACTGGAAATGTTTATGCTAAATGTATGCTTTTGTAATGTTTGTGCTTTATGCTACTCTACTCTACTTTCGGCTGTTCCCGTTAGGGGTTGGCACAGCAAATCCAATTCGCACGACTAAATTTGGCACGTTTTTACACCGGATGCCCTTCCTGACACAACCCTCTCTATTTATCCGGGCTTGGGACCGGCACAGAAGTCACTGACGAAACCCCCATGGCTAGATACACACTCACACCTGGGGGAATTTAGAGTCTCCAATCAACCTAAGCTGCATGTCTTTGGACTGTGGGAGGAAGCCGAAGTACCTAAGATATTCAGCTGCAGCTGTGGCTTCATATTTACTGTATAAATACAAGAGTGGTATCCATTTAATTATCTAACCCTCAGCAATGAAGCAAACAATTTTGTTTATTTCCCAGATGTCAAACTATTGCTTCAGAATTTCTTTAGGTCAAAAGTCTGTTTTGTTTTTTTCAGTTGTGCTCCATTGAGGTGACCTGTGAGTCAGCAAGTGTCATGGCTGCCACATTGGCCAATGGAGGTATTTGTCCGATCACAGGTGAGCTTGTGCTGAGCGATGAAGCAGTGCGCAACACCCTGAGTCTCATGCATTCCTGTGGCATGTACGACTTCTCCGGACAGTTTGCTTTCCATGTGAGTAACCCAGAAGTCAACAGTCTGTGTAAAGTGTGTTAGCCAGTCATGAAGTGTTGAAGCCCGACCGCTGACATTTCTTTTGCTCCCCGTTTAGGTGGGCTTGCCTGCTAAATCTGGTGTTTCAGGTGCTGTACTGCTGGTGGTCCCCAACGTCATGGGTATGATATGTTGGTCCCCACCGTTAGATCGGCTTGGGAACAGCGTACGTGGTATTCACTTCTGTCAGGTATGCAGTCACCATCATAGTTGTGTCACTTTGCCTTTATCTTCTATTTGCTTCAAATATTCCATCTTACTCATCGTCTGATTACCTAGGAGTTGGTGTCTTACTTTAACTTCCACAATTATGACAACCTGAGGCACTTCACTAAGAAACACGACCCAAGAAGAAGGTCGGATGATGATCCAGTGAGTTAGATGCTCAGATGAAACACAGCTGGGGGGTGATAATGCAGAAACATTTTTATGCGAAATGATTTTTAAAACTGATCACTGTCATACAGTAAGTTTTCCTTTTGATCCTTTAGAACAAGTCAGTGGTCAGCCTGATGTTTGCAGCCTACAGTGGTGACGTGTCTGCTCTGAGGAGGTCGGTAACAACAGAAACCAGAACAAGGGACAACATTTGATAATGATGCAATCTAAAAGGAACAGTTTGACATTTTGGGAAATTGGCGTATTTGCTTACATTAATCACATGGTAGTGATCTCCTCATCTAACTCCTGGCAAGAATATGAACAAGTATATTTCCTTGAACTATTCCTTTAGGAGCTCAGTCATTACTTTTCAAAACATATCTGCTTTCATATTAACAAGGTGTTTATTCGTGTTTTTGCAGGAGGTACTCCCCAGTTTCTGACAGTTTACCTCACTTGAATTAACCTTTCCATGTATACTCCCCTTCCTCTCCTCTGCTCCTTTGTTGATCCCTCCAGGTTTGCCCTTTCAGCTGTGAACATGGACCAGACAGACTACGACTCTCGCACAGCGCTCCACGTTGCTGCTGCTGAAGGTGAAACCTCATTATAAGTTAATCCATTCTGCAGTAACCTCAGCTCTGATATTCACCTAAGAGCAAATGAAGTATGACATTTGCATTGCTATGTTTTGGGCTGGTCTGGAAGTTTGATCACCTGGAGAAGGATGACTTGCCTGTTCTTGCTTTGATGATGAATTCATCACTTGTTTTCTTTCAGGTCATGTAGAAACTGTAATCTTCCTGACTCAAGTATGTAAAGTGAATCCACACATGAAAGACAGGTATGGATTTTAAACATAAACTCGTTTATCTGGTATTGGATTAAACATGGTAGAAAATGTGTCCATCTCCTTATTACTAACTGTAACAAGCCACTGTCATTTTACACTATCAGATGGGGGAACACACCCCTAGATGACGCCATGCAGTTTGGCCATGGTGCTATTGTTTCAGTCCTGCAAGAGTACCAGAGTGTATACCACGACAGCAACTCGGCATGTGACACAGAGGAGCAGAAGACCACAATGGATAACTTGAAGAGCATTGTTTAAACCACGAGGAGTTGTAAGGGTTTGTAATTTCATTATGTACCTGAGGACTGAAAGGCTGAATGAAAGAAGTGATGAATGTTTTTATCTTAATTAATGTTGTATAACAATAACATGGGGATAATTTTTATAGCTTTAAAAGCTACAGAGCGCAGGATTAAATTCCCTTCAATGCATCTCTGTAGACTTATGGTTTGGTCACCAGTATAAGGAATCAAAAAAGCATTATATAAAAAGGCAATGTGTTGCTTATGTGGAGAAAAATGATATGAATTTAGGCCATGATTTAGCAACATTAACTGTTTCACTGCTTAGCATCTGGTAGAAAATGCCACCAAGATGTAAATATCTAATATATTTAGCTTATTTATTTTTTTAATATTTAAATGTATTCACCAGTACATAATTTAATATATACCTGTATAAATATTCCTAAAGCTGCTTTATTGATTATTTAACCTTAGCAGGTGATTCAGTTGCATTTTTGCCTTTAATGCTGGAAGAACTGTTTCATTGGAGTTGTTGTTATGAACCGCTGATACCTTGTGTTGATGTGGTTGTTTTTGGTCTTTTTGGAGGAATTACTCTTGCTTCATTAATGTGAGCTTTTTAAAAATGTGTTAACTGTGCGTCAGAGAAACATCTGCGACTCTCAGGGGGCAATGCAGGGAACAAGGCACATTTGCTTTACTCTAGCACAAAATCTGTAGGCAAATTAGTTTGTGCAAATGAGTTTTGCAAACTAGGCACACAGTTGTTGTTAGTGTTACTTTTTCACATAAGGGAAATTCATCTCATCACATTATATTCAGTTTTGTGATTTAAACAGTGAAGTGATTCCTCAGCATGACTTATTAACTTTAATCTGTCACTGTAAATATGTATCATCGTGCTGTAAATAAAAATGTACACAGTTTCAGTGAAGTTATTTATTAAATGAGATAAACAGTATGAATATAAAACTGAAAAAGCTTTTTAACTGCCAGAACACATAGTGTAAAAAAAAGGCAGTTCTTCTCATAAAAAGGAGCCAGACTTGCTTTTCACTTTAGTCAGTCTGAGATGTAATACATGATACACGCAAAAACAGCTTCTGTGGTACGACAGCCTGACGCTGGATGACAAAGTAAAAACTCGTGTTGTTATGAATCAGGATTGTGAACCAACTGGAAAGAAAATTAACCGTCACCTGTGGTTAAGGTGTAAGTGGTTCCAAAGGAAGATATTGCTTTCTTTCCTGCAGTGAAAAGATCATTCTTGTTTATTTCAACCTGGCATATTTGCCATAAATGAGTAAACGCTTAAACCCGATGTTGAGCAGTAGGCAGAGGCAGACTGATTGCTGACAATGTGGCACATTATTATACTAATAATTTTCCACAGAAAAAAAAAAACAAAACAAAAAAACAGGCATACAGTCTTTTATCTTGATGTGCCTGTAGATCAGTGAGTTTTTCCAGCAGCACATCTGGCAGATGCCCAGTGTTTAGGGTAAAGACATGGCTTATCATGCATGCTAATGTTACATATACACACCAGTGCATTCCAGATGTGTGGCTAGCTAACAGCATGACAGTGTTACTTTTTCATGCTAATGCACTTTTAAGCTTAACCCCTGCTGTCACTTAATACATCGGTCATTTCTCTCTACCTGTGGAGCTAGCGTTGTGTATATCCTAATTTAGCATTAACTGCTGCTAGCTGCCTTTTCTCACTTTTCTTTGTGTATCAAAGACGACTTGTATGCAATGCAAGGATGTGCATATAAAACTGCATACACATTCATCTCTCAATAGTAAAGATGTCCAAAGCTGCTTTATTAAATAGTGAAAATGTCCACATACAAGCTCTCATTGGAAATGTGTTAACGACCTCAATGCGGCACATGCACCCTTGAATGTTTGTAAACGAGAAACCCGTCTATATGGTGCCAACTTTACACTCGCCACATCCCATTGCAGAGATTCAGGGAAACGAGGCCTCATGCAAATCTCTACAGCGGAGGTGGTGAGGGTCAAGTCAGCACAAACCTCAGACCCATAATAGTTACACTTATGGGATATATGTCAAGTTGAAATAAACCAGAATTATCCTTTAAAATAATACTTTGATCATTTCTGCCATGGTACTATGACGGACCGCTGCCTGTCACCACCATCACAGTTCCTCCTGCTTCAGGCCTTCAGGTTCCTCCAGATCAGAGTGTGTGAGCAGCTCCCCATCCCAAAGTCCAAACGCAGGGCAGAGGGGAGCTTTGAACTGAGCACCGATGGTGTGAATGATCCTGGGCTTCTCGATGTCCACCAACCCCAGGAAACCTGCTTCATAGTCAAGAAGGATGCCTACGCGGTCCGGCTTACCCACCAGCATCACGGGAACTACCTTATTGCCGGTCATGGCAAACCACTTGCGCTGAGCGTATCCGAACACCCAGGAGGAGCTGTTGGTGCCCACACAGTCGTCTCGGGACATCAGCGCTTCGGCCACACCCAGACGAAATTCTTGAGACTTTTTGACCGTCACCTCCCAATAGTGTCGTCCACTGCTTATCTTCTCATCGGCAAATACGACGGCCCAGTCTCGGAAACGCTCGGGGTTGTCTTGCACGTGGGTGGGGTCCAGGCCCAGCATGCGGTAGATGACGCCAGTGTCTTTCTTGAAGAGGTCCAAACTACTGTGAGCCGTTTGCTCATCGAGCCTGAACTGCAGATCTGTAGAGATGAATTAAAAATAAAAATAGAAAATTATCTTTCCATGATACTTAATATGTAATAACAGTCATCATTACTGTTATGTCCACCTGTGCTTTTCCTGTTGTGACAACTCAAAATGTCTCTGAATCAGATTTGTTTAGGATTGACAAAGACAAGAGTGCAATAATGGCTAGGTGATCAAATCTAGTAAAACAACATGTCAGTTCCAAGATGGACAGAAACACGTTAATCAAACCCAATTAGTGAAGAAGCCGACCTTCCTCTCGAGTTAATAGTTATGTACAGCAGGAAAGCACTGCGTCCTTCGTGAAAACTCAGTAAATGTTCAAGTTTAAGTGAAACCTTTTATTTGCACAACAGAAACTAATGGGACACATTATTGTCATGTCAGTGCATGTCAGTGTCCCAGTTGATAACAAATCCCACTCAACCAGAAATTTACACCTCAGATTGTTAAAAAAACAAACAAAAAACTAAGAAACATCAAAAGAGCTTTATAATTTGAACTCAATGGATGAATGTTGATGAGGACCCATGTAGTCCCAGTTGATAACAAATCCCACTCAGTGGATGAATGTTGATGAGGGCCCATGTAAAGAAAAATAAAAAAGCCACTTTTGAACTGGACAAACTATAAAGTAAAAGTAGCCAATAAATGTCAAACTTTATCTCAACATACAATATAATCCAATGCAATACATCAACATTGGCTTTAGAGAGTATTATAGCTGCACTGGGTGGCTATATTAATCTAATTCAAACCCACATACTCGCATAGTAAATGACATCTGACCCAGTGATGGCCCATGTAGGCCACTTCCACTTGACCATAACATACTGTGGTGTACAACATGGAACAGTGGTCCGAATCAGGCTGCCAGAACAGGACCACATATGGGCCGTAATGTAGCCATGCCTGAGCCAGTCAAACGACCACAGTTGGCCCTGACCTGGTATAAATCACCTCTGAGCTCTGGCATCTGGGCCACATCACTGTGCTATGTGGACCCTCTGGGAAGACACGGAAAAACCGTGTAATGTACAGTAAGTTGCAGGTTCGCTTTGACAGTGTAGAATACAGTTGTTTAGAACGATTTATCGACGTATGCGGTGTTTTAAACAGGCATCGACAAAGTCACCTTAAGTTTTATGAAAGATTAACTCACTGGTCCGTGTAGAAGTGAATATGTAGCATCTCGTCGCTGGCAGACTGACAGCTCGCCTGGATCTGGCTGACAGGGAGGTGACGGTCCGTCCTGCCAGATGACAGAGACGACCTGCAGTAACTAGTACCGCCATATTGCTTCGCCTCCTCCTTCTTCTTCTCTAGTGAATTACGGCAGTTGGCATACTAGTGTTGCATTACTGCCATCTCGTGTCCCTATCCTGCATCACCGTCCCATTAACCTAAATTCTAGAAAAACACCTCTCTTCCTCTTCCACTCGTTCCAAATTCTAATATACTTTTAAAACTTGTATCTACTAACCCTAATTTATGAAACTAAGTAAATATATCTACCCTTTCCCCTGAATATCTCCTGCACTAAATGAGTGTTTTCCTTCTTTTGCTGCTTCCGTTGATACAGTTCAGGTCCTCTACACAACCTTGGTTTATAATTTCTGATGCAATATTGCATTCAGCACATTTAATATTGCAGCTGGTAAAGGTGGAGATCATTTTAACTACCTTATATACTTTGGATTATTGTTGGGTAGTTTGTGAATTTCCCACCAGGGATCAATAAAGTCTTATGATCATACGTGGTTTTGTACAGTAGTTATTCTGATAATGAATTAAACATCAAATAAATGTATAGGAGTAAAAAGTACATTCTTTGCCTTGAAGTAAGTAGCAGAAAAAGGAAATACTAAAATAAAGTACAGTACAGTACTTTAGTAAATGTACTTTCTTCCTTTTCACCACTGACTGTTATTTTACAGCAGCAGTATAAGATATTCAGACCATGAGTAAAGATAAAAAAATACGAGTAAATGACTTGGTTACACTGCACTGCTGGCCTGTACAGAAACATCTTTCATCTAACACAGTGTAACACTTTTTGGAAAACTTTCATTAAGATCCATAAATATATCAAACTTACCACACATTTCTGCATTAAGTATAGCTGTTTATGCTGATCTGAGAAGAACAGCCTCTGGGCACAGTGGCGAATGTAGTAGGACTTTTAATGATATAACAAATTATGATATTTCCCTTATGTTGATGCATTTAAGGTGGATAATGCATCTTTCACAACAAGTCATAAATAATATGTCATATTAACAAAGCTTGATTCAGCCTTGCACAGCCAGATCCATTTTTCATGCCAGTATCCAGCTGGGGACTAAATGTCATTGTTTATTCATGCTCCACTCTAAACATGGCAAATACAGTCTCATTATTTTCCTTTATGTTGCCTGGTCGTGACTTTGTTTCATTCAGGCACCCTTACCCCTTCCCACTTCTGATATACCTGTAGAGTTCATAAGTTTATTAACTCAAATGTCTTTCTCTCGTTCTCAAGGTTGAGTCTGAGTTGCTCTTTATGACACTTTCATAGAAGCATACGACACCATACATTACTCTTAATGAAAGATAAACAACTTGCTTCAAGAATTATTCAAATCTGAGATGAAATGAGTAGTTAGTAAAGCAAAAATATTATGTGGTTCCGGCATCTCAAATCCAAATCCATTTATACTGCTTGTCTTGTAGAGGGCTGCAGAGTGTAGGACTAAATATGTTTGTTTAGTTTGGAGGACTGGTTAAAAATGCATCTGTTCTCTTAGTGCTGTTACACTTGCATGATTGTCACTTTGTGCATGCAGTTTCTTCTGCTATACGTTACCGTCTATCCATCTTTCTCTTAGGGATGCTTTTCAATCATGGCATTTTTTAATTCCCCACAGGAGAAACTGGTAGTAATACCTACTACGTGCCTCACTGCAAGTCTCCAAAAGACTCCCTCTCTCTATCTTTTACTGGGGCTGCGGTCACGTGTTTAGGTGTGAAACTACGTTAAGTCACAGGTGAACAGCAGCGTTAGTCCACTCCTGTCCTCTGCCAGACGCAAACAACGGGAGGAAGAAACCTCACGATTCATCACAGACCAATAATCAGCCGTCTGAGTTTTGAAACATGTTTTCAAAACCCTGGGTAGAGAAATATTTCTTGATCTGACCCAAGAATCTGAAATGGACATGCGTGCAGCGGAGCAAGAGAGGAACTCTTAATAAATGCGGTGAAGTGTCAGAAGGATTTCTTTCTCTTTACGGTCTCCGGCTTGTCTTTTGTTGCTGTGCAGGGACGACGCGTGATGCACTGGACTTAATATCGACCAGCGAATTCGCAGGCTAATGAAACACTTTGTCATTCCGTTTCTTTCTTTGCGTTTCTGTAACCCTGTGAGAAAGCAGCAAAACATCACTGTAGTGCAGTGGCGATGGACCTTCGCTTCCAGATCCTGGCTATGCATGCTTTTGAGTCACCCCCCATTTGCGTGCCTGCTTTTGTGAAATGCGTTACTTATGAATATATGTCCTGCTTGTCTGACTTTTTAAAAGAGATGCGGATGCTCAGAATGTTTTTCAGTCGGTGTGCATGAGAGATGGCGTCCAAACCGCCCCAAGTCCAACAGTCTTTATATGCACATTTGACCTGTTCGGATGGATAATGGCAGTTTACTCCACAGGTGAATGAATATCGGCTCAGCTTATATTAATAGGTTGTATTCTGAAGCTATTTTCTAATTAGACTGATCTTCACGCACACTGACAATGGATCTCAAAGTGGAAGCCGAAGAAACTGACTCAAATCAGCCTCCACCCATAGAAGTTTTTGCGCACAGCTCCAGCTTGCACGGAATCTCTCACATCTTCACGTACGAGCGGTTCTGCATCAAACGCTGCCTGTGGATCCTGTTTTTCTTGAGCTCCCTGACCTTCCTGTTGTACGTGTGCGTGGACCGGATCCACTTCTACCTCGAGTACCCGCACGTCACCAAACTGGACGAGGTCACGACCCCAATCATGACGTTCCCAGCGGTCACTTTTTGCAACCTGAACGCGTTCAGGTTCAGCCGGGTGACGCGCAATGACCTGTACCACGCAGGGGAGCTGCTGGCCCTGCTCAACCAGAGGTAACACACAGACTAAAAAGTGGAAGATGAAGCCCAGAATTTATTCATCCAGTATTTTATATAAAATTCTAATATTAAATCAATTCTTCACCCTTTTACTTTTTCAGTGTCAATTAATTAGTTAGGAATGGTGAGGAACATAACTAACTGTGTTTACTCCACCTCTGCACCTGGAGTACTTGTACTAATTGGAATATTTCCATTTTATACCACTGCAGATTAAGATTTAAATACAAAACTTAGTTTTATAAAATACAATACATTATTATATACAGAACTATATCTCAAAAGCATAGCTCCACTTTGACCAGCTACAGCTGTAAAATACAACTTACACACGTGTGTAGTCAAAATGTATCATTTAAGTACATTTTGTTAATAAAACATGCTTTTATGTAATGTTTTCAGTAGGGGTATCTTACATTTAATGTTGTGCTTTTACAATGTGACATTACTTTTACTTATGTAAAGGACCTGATAATTGTGTCTTACTCGTCCAACAAGCTCCAATAGTTTCTACCTTGTCGAGTCATGCAGCATTTGGAGAGCAGGCTTGTTAGGCTTGAATTAACTGAGGCAGTATATTCAGGAAACTCCAGCTGTCTTTGGCTCTGGATACCGGAGCTGCTGGTGGTATGTACAGTATGCACAGGAGGAGAAGATGTGGAGAGTCTGCTCCCTTTGATTACAAGTGAAATGGCAGATGCTCTGGGTATTCTGTCATTTATACATTTAAATCCTCATGTCTCTGAAACCTCAGCAGAGCAGCAGAACTACACTCCTGCGCATTAGCTTCACTTGTCTCTCAGCTCTCAAACATTTTACTTTTCTGGTAGTTGCCATACTAAAAAGTGAACAGTTCTGAATAACACTGTTTTAGTGATTTAAGATCATGCAGAGGGAAAGAAAACAGATCTCACAGAGAAACAGAAAGACCGCGACTGATCTTGGCTTTGGAAACAGTTTAGCAAACATGTTGCTGTCCTTGTCATGTTACAGTATTGTTCAAAATGTCAACACAGGCAGCAATAATGAGAGAATCGGCATTCTTCACATTTAGTGCTGGACATTGTCTTCTCAATGATAAAAAATAAGAAGTAAAAACTCAAATCATGTGAACGTCTGACCGGCTGTCAGTTAAAGAGATCAAGGACAGGATTCAGCATACAGTGTTACAGACCTCTGGGGTTTCATTTTTATGTGTGTTTCCTAAATCTTTAATGAAGTTCCCATACTGAGCAAATTAGCATTTTCTTGCTCCTAACATTAAGACTTGCAAAGTTGGAGACCAAAGCAGGAAGGATTCCAAGTTTCTTTGACCATGTACCTATCTCTGCTCTTAGAAGTGGGTTTAGTTCTCATTATCCTGACTCCCTTGGCAAGGTAGAGTGGCGATGCAATGGCACACTTAGCAGTTATACCCCCCAGCCAGAAATGAAAGTGCTTGTGGCATGAAATCCATTTAAGGCTGTTCTCTGCCCACTTCTTAATGTTTGGAGTCACTGGTCTGGGAAATGTATTGTGGCATGATATTTAAGCTGCACACATGCTGAAGTGTCAGCCTCTGCCTATCTTGTCGGCTCATGCTTGCGGGATTTTATCTCATAAGTGCCTTTTTGGCAAGTTTGTCAACTACACAAGCAGTAATGAGTGAGTGCCCTTCCTTGACTAAGTTCTCTTTCAAGTTTCAAGATTCCCTTATTGTCATTGTATAATGCATACAACAAAAATCAAGTGCACTCATGTTGTAGACCTTTTTTTTTTTTTTTTTATCAGTTGCAGAGCTGCTCCCATACCATACCAGAATCCTGTATGTTAGGATGCTCAGAGTGCAGCAGCGGTAGAAGGATACTAGCAGATGATATGACAGATTCTTTTCTAAGAGTCCTCACAAAGAGGAGTCTCTGTTGTGTCTTCTTAACCAGGATGCTTGTATTGGTTGTCCACGTGAGATGTGTGTACCCAGTGTTTCAATGAAACACTCCCTGCCTCTGCCATAATGGGGCTTAGCTCAATTGTAATGTGACAATAAAATCTATGTGCTCATTTTTACACATGAATGAAGCTAGTTATTATTGCTTTAGTGTTGGGAAGATTTCGGGTAGTGTTAAATGGCCCTTTATGAAAATAGAAAAACAAAAGGATTACTGCACCTTGTTCTAAGTTTTCAAAGAAATTTAATAGTGTAATATGTAACTATGATGCTGCAATTATATATCATACTTTACCAGCTCTTGTTTAAACAAAGTTAGCTCATTCTTGGTAATGCATAAAACACATGGGGGTTTCTTAATAGTATGTTGCACAAAAGATCGATTAATGGAACAGTGATGACATTCATATGAGAAATTTCAGAAAGGTCTTTTATTTGAGGCAGTGCTCAGGACAAAACTCCAAGCAATCTGCTCTTTGGTGAGTCCATTAAAATGGTGACATTTTTAATAATAGCATAGTGGGAGATCACAGCAAGGGTAGCGAGCAGGTGCATTTACAGCCGTTCTGCTCTATTTTAATACAAGGTAGCGTGGTCAGAATTTTGTGCACTCCATTAAATGAAAGGAAATTTCCCAGTGTCACTGATAATGTTGCGTGGGGTGTGGGCTGTCTGACACCCTGCTTAGTTAGATGCAGGCATTCATTGTCAATGTAGTTCTGTGGCTCATGATACAGGTAAAAGGAAATATCACAGAAATGCAACTAAATACCAAAGTATATAAAAAAATAATTTGTTGTTTCTTACACAAGATGTTACCATTGAAGAAAGTCATGGAGAATGTGTCTTTAGGGCTGAGGATATACTGAAACATGAGGAGTTCATTTCATTACACAGTCTAATATGTTTAGTACACTGCATCACGTCAGTGGCTTTGCTGTAAGACCAGAAAAACGACAACTTTAAAGTTTCATTATTATAATATGACAAATATGGACTCTCCAGCTCATAAGTACACACATGCATGCACATGAAACACACATAGTGTATTAAATATGGACACAAATATTAAACAGCATATTGCTTATTGTGAATTTCTAATTATACACAAGAAAGAAACATTTTTAAGCTTGAATGAGGTTATTATAAAGCCATGTCTGCTCTTCTAACGTGCTCCCAATAATATTGCCGTCATGCTGATTTGTTGCCGTCACGTCGCGTTGAATCTTGGGTAAATGTGCCATTTTGGCGGGATCAAGCTCATTATCCATTATAGAGATCTACTGTACATTACATACATCTATATGTTGATTACAAAAATAAATACTATCCCATACAGTTGAATGGGTGAAATACCTGAAAAAGTACCAGCTTCACCAGTTCCACTTAAAACTATATAACAAAATAACCAGGAAGAGAAAGAAAGAACCACAAAAAAGGATTAACATTCATCAGGCAAGGTCGGAGACCTGTGTAACTGTAACTTAGGTACATGCTGGTTTCCAAAGATGGAATTTCAGGATTTAAAAGGAATGAGGTTGCTGTTTTTCTGCTGGATGGGTGGGTAAATTGTTTGCTATGAAAGTCCATTATGGTCAGTATGATGTTGTCCAATTAGACAGGCTAAGCTTTGTGGTAATGTTGGCAAATAGCAATGTCACATTAGCCTGTTTGTTGAATCAATTTTTGCTCAGACATTCAGCTAAATTAAATGTATGTGGTTGTCCTCACTTCAGTTATAGCAGCTGGAGATTGCTGTGAGAAAATAACACTGGAGTCTGCGGAGCAGAGGGAGACTGAATAAAACACTGCTTTCCACAAACCTTATGACATACAGGAACCACACGTGTAACCATAGTAACTGTACACAGAGATGAAGAAGATATAGTATACAGGAAGCAAAATATTACCAATGATGAAAACTAGGCTAACATGTCTAGTTTTCATTGACTAAAAGACAAACATTTCCCAAACACTAAGATGCATTTTCATCAAAAGACTGAAACAAAATCAAGTTCAGCTGTCAAAACAAACACTGGTGCTGACTCACCACTTTGTTCTTAACGAGATGCAGCTGCCTGCTAATTAGAGTTTCTGTAGCTCAGTCCATTAGCAGGTACTCGCATTTCTGGGAACACTGGATCAAATTTTCTAATTGGCACATATTTTCAAAGTACTGGACAACGTTTGACCTGATAAAGGCACTGCATGAAAAGTCGGGCTTGTCAAAGCTATTCCAGTTCATCCTGTGGGAAACAAGAAGGTCTGAACCAACTGTCTTTGACAATCAATCCAACAGGTCTTGAGACATTCATGGTGGTTTTAGGGAACAAGTCATTAGCCAAGTCATAGATGTTAAGATATTTCATAGGATAAATGAAAACTTTAACCTGTTGGTGGCACTAGATGAAAAGCCAACAAATCACTGACACACTTAGGGCTTTTTCCTGTTGGGCTCTGAAAGTCTGTCAAACATTTCATACAAATCTGTCAATTAGCTGTTAAGATGTTTCTGCCTGGACCAAAGTGGTGAGACTGACAGTGCCACCGTCCTTGGACCCACATTAAAAAAACTCTGATACTCATAAAAACTAACCACTTGAAGAAGGATGTTTAATTATGCATGTTCTTACTTATTTTATTTGGGACACGGCTCAAAGCAAATTCTGCCATTTATTAATGGCAGTGACTCTTGTGTTGGACAAGCTCACAGGAAGTGTTCGCAGGCTTTCACAAAATTAACGAGCAGAGAAGTCAGAAGTAACATGATTACTATTAAAAAACATCCTTCCTCTTCATGTAATTTTGCTTTGCCCTTTAATATTTTAGTCAGGCTTAATTTTATTAGTGAAGAGCCAGCAGTTTAACATAGTATACTCATGGTCAAGATAACCCTATGAACATAAACACAAACATATTCTCCAAGTTTGAATCCAGGTACGTGAGATTTGAGTTAAAGTTCTGTGCAGCCTGAAGCTGCAGCACTGACGATGAATGGACCACTGGCTTTATGGCCTCCATACAGCTTTTGTCTGGACTTTATTATATACTGTACAATAAAACGTTACACTCTGGTAGTGCTATCACTTCCCAGCCAGAAAATGTCACAGGAAAACCATCCTGTACATCTTCACTGTTGGTTTTCTGTCCCTTTAAATCCATTCTGCACTGCAGTATTTTTAGCTGTGGATGAACCAAGCGAAGGTTCACTGATAAAGACTCATAAACCTTCTTGAAGTGTGTGTGGGGGAAAAAAAAAAGTTTAAAGACTGAAACTAACTTTTTATGAAGTTTGCTTCATCATTAGGCAGTAATTATTTACTGTGAAAATGTTCTCTTCAAGGGGATTTATCAATTCATGCCAAATTACATGCCATACAATTAGCATATAGAAATATATCAAATGTTTGACCTCTCTTTTGTCCCTCCAGATATGAGATCAGGGACGTACACCTTGTGGAGGAGAGTGTTCTGGAGAGCCTGAAGGTCAAAGCCGACTTCCACAATTTCAAGCCACGACCTTTCAACATGCGGGAATTTTATGACCGGACCGGTCACGACATAAATGACATGTTGCTGTCCTGCCATTTCCAGGGGACCGAGTGCAGAGCGGAGGACTTCAGAGTGGTAAGTCATCACCACACAAGATTTGGGTCATGATTAAAGTTTAGACATGGTCATTGCAAAGGGGGGCGGGGCAGGGTTACGGTGGTGCAGTGCATGCCCATGGTGTATTGTGTCCTCTTAGTCCATTCCCAAAATTTATTTTCAAATGAGCTGCATCCATTGCAACGTTTGATGCCTGCATGTAAGGCACAGCTGGTCCTAAGGAGTCGTGACTATGCGTGCTGTGCCTGCTGCAGCAACCCCACCCCCAGGTTGCTAAGGTGTCTTATTATTACTGTCTTGATGCAGCCTACTCTCCTGGTCCATATAACACTAAATATTCTTTGTTGTAATTGAAGTGAGCAGCACCCTTCCTGTAATATTTTGTATTTCATCTTATAGTAATCTGCTGTGGCAGAGAGGTTTGGACTGGATTCAGAGCCTCTCTAGCAGGGACAATATGAGTATCAAATCCAGTTTATCAGCAAGTTTCAAATCCAGCTTTGAATTAACCAACAGCAGCACTTAAAGAGTGTGTTTTTGTCATGAGTGATGACTCTGCGCTGTCAGTGAGTGTAGTTTTCTTGAGTTATCTTCTTCTTATCTGGGCTGTTTGTCTACTGTCATTGTGTTTCACTAACAAAACGCCATGTGGTGCTGTAAATATGATTTACTTTGTTGCAAACGCATTATGAATTCCTTTTGCACAAACGTGTCGACCTAGCTGTAATGCGGTAGTTATAGTTAAATTACTGCATAAAGTGGTTTCACTAGAATATCACACAAAAAATGTGAACATTGCATAACTATTGGGAAGCAGTGGATGCAGCAGCCTCTCAGAAAACTGTAAATTACTAGAGCGGCCTTTTTTGGAAGTATCCGGCTAATTTACAGCTAAACACCAGCTGTTTTTTTTCTGGAAAGTTATGAGGAAAGCTCTGGGGAAATAGCTGGAATATATATGACCTGTAGAATAAGGTGCTGCCAAACTAGTCTAACAAATGTGCTGTTTGAGTAGGTTTGAGGTTCGATTAAAAAAAATTACACTGCCTGCTGTTTTAGCTTTTTACCTATATTTTTGCCCTGTTTTAAGTTGTGTTGCGAGTGCCACAGACAGGAAAGATAGAAACTAGTAATACTGTGATTAACACATTAGTAATTTTGGTCTTAACAGTGGATTTTTTAAATTTATTTATTTTACAAAAGAAAAATATAAAGTATTGCCATTTGGTGTTTGAGGATAATAAGAGTGCAGACTGAATGCAGTGTAAAAAAAATAAATAGGATTATTTATTTACAGTGGGATAAAGAATAATGACCCTCCACAGCAAAGAAAGAGTGAGTGAACTGAGCATGGTCCCTGATAAATACACAATAACAATTATTCACAGGGCAAAGGCAGAGTTACACACGGTTGATTAATCTTTTTCTTGTTTTGTAATGATCACATACTGCGGTCATGGTGATGCAGTGATGGTCACGTGTGTGTTGATATTCTGTGTATAAAATATTTATATCAAATCTGTGCTGACCGACCCTCGTTGTTTTTTATGATCAGATACTTTTATGAGTTCTTTATTTATGAAATCCAGTGGCTCTGTGTAAATATTTACATCTGCCTCTTCATTTTTTTAGTCTTATCATTTTCTACTTCAATACAAGGGACAGATGGCATTGCATAACAAGGGCTTTTGATATTGAAGAGATATGGAATAATGCAGCACAGCTGGTCAAAGAAATGTGTTTAAACAGTCCTCTGACATTATAGAAGTGCAAGTGACTGATGCACATATACGTTTTCCCTGCAGCAAAAGCGGAGCTCCCTGGCTGTAATGTCTCTGTAATAAAACACTGCTGTTGCTGCTGGCGTGCCCAGACACTATTGGCAATAGTCACTGGCATCAGACGTGGTTTTTAATTTGGAGCTGATCATTGATCATTCCACGCAGCAGGCTTAGTGAATAGATTGAATAGAGTTTTATGGCATCTTTCTTTCCCAACAAGATTCTTGTTGTGTCAAGTATGTCAACTGTGCAGTATCATGTTTCTTTGTTGATTGTTTTAACCATAATTTAAACCAGAAGAGATAACTAGGAGCAGCTTGTATATGTTAGACTAAGATTTCTTTTTGGTGGAGAACAATACACATTTATACTCTCGCTCTGCATGTTGCCACTTAGTGGCACTGAAGTAGTTCTGAAGTGATATTTTTACAATTTTACTATTTTTCCCAACATGCCAGTGAAAGATAAACTGCTACACACCTGTTTTATGTCCCTGCATGTTGTTACAAGCGGTGACATTAGTGTAGGGGACCTCACTTATCAGCAGGCACTTGGATCTATTTTGATTTCTTTACAGTGGTTCCTTTTGTATTTGACAGTAGATGGTGATGATGTAGACGGGAAACAAGGGGTGAGACGGGGGTATGACTATGGATGTATTATGAGAGTTGGATACGGCATCATTGTCTCACTGCTTCTTGAGTCTGATCCCAGTGAGATATGATGTATAGGGTAGTGGGTGATTGTAGACTAGGACTAGGGGCCAGCTTCACATACATAACATACTTTAGACTGGCCTGTAGTGCATATTGTATCAAAACCACTCTACCTCAAAGGAATGTGCTTCCAAATTGCTTACAATGTTCATATTTAATATTTTTGCACTTGTGTTTTATACTGGTTTCTCTGGTTTTACTTTTTGGACTGTTTTGCACTTGTTTTTGTTTCTTTCTAAGCCCCTATGTTGTCATTCTGAAGCTTATGTTGACTGCTCTGTTTTGCACTACTTAAATGTTAATTGTAGCACCAGTTGCCACAGCAATAAAATTTCATCACCACTGTGTACCAGTATATGAATTGGTTAACAAAGTTCTCTTGAGTCTTGTGTTAATTTTACGAGCATGATCTTTCAGTTTGCGAACATGATTGATTTGTGAACTTGATTTCATGTGGAAATTTTATAATGCTTTCTCTCAAAGCCCCGTCCTCACATTCAAATTCTACCTGCCCGCAACAGATTTGCTTTGCTTTGTTTGTGCTCAAAACTCTACATCTGCTCTCATATACTTGCACAGATTTCCTGTGCTTCTGCTGCAACCCTTCTCCTCACATTCAAGCTGCTATTGCTTGCTTGCAAAACCTGTGCTCTCGCTCTTGACCTTGTCAAAATTCCCCAACCAATAGAATGGCAGGTGTGGTGTTGACCAGCAAAATGATCCTTCTCTTTTGGATACTTCTCAGAGTGTCCCATGCGTCCATAAATACATGGCACTAGCCAAACAGTTAGCTGGACACCTTAACTAATATTAACATGTGTTGGGGCAAATAAGAGACCATAGTAACCCCATGGAAATAAACATTAGTAAGGACATTGTCAGTTTTCTTTTGCACAAAAGCTGACAAGAGCATGACTGTCAAGTAGTACTGAGCCCTGTCCCAAAACATCTCAGCTCTCCTCTGCTGTAAAATGTCCTTGTTACCAGTGGATTTTTCCAGAAAGCAATAGTTTTCTGCTGGAGGTGTGACATTGTTGCTTAGTAGCCATAGACTGTGGAATCACACTCTTGCTCAATCATTCATTACTTCCTGTATAACAGACACTCAAAAAGCAGCAAGTCCACACAGGAGTAGCCACAGGTCCACTGGTTAATGGGAACAGGGCAGGACAAAGATTCAGGCAGGTGCAGGTTCAGATTTCAGATTCAAGTTGAGATACAGGGGCTGGAATATAATGGCACAAAGCAGCACTGACAGTGTGATGGGGATGAGGTGGAACTGCCGGGTATAAGTACTGAGGAGGTGATTAGAGAATGAAGAACATGTGAGCAGGCCAGTGTGGGAGGCAGGGAATCTGGTGGTCAGCTAGTGAATGGAAGGGACCAGAAATATCCAGAGAAAAGCAAAAGGCTGCGGGAAGTGATCACATTGTGAGCACAGAAAGTGTACCTGCCACATGCACTACTTTGGTCAATCCACTGTGGAATTTAAATGGTCTGTTCTCCTCAGAACAAACCAGAAGAGAAAGTATGAAATTCCTCAAAAGAACCAGCCCCTTGAACTGAGAACACTGGTTGTGTTCCACATTAATGATGCAGTAGTTGTTGGCCGAGTACACTTCTCCAAAACCCAAACATTACATCATGAGTTTTCTGGTTGTGAGCACAAGCTTCCAAACATTGAATTACTGCTACGTCAGTAATTTTAGCACTGGAATATGAAATGCACACACGTAAATAGCTGTTCAGTGCATGTATGTACTGTATGTGTGGGGGTTTGTAGTTCTAACACCCATTCAAGCGTCGTATCGATCTTTCCATGTTTCCTTCTAATTTGAACAGAATGGATAATTTATAGTAGTTAATTAATGGAGCTCACAAGTCCAGGACTGTTCCACAAACTCCCCCCAGCTCTCTGCCGTGTCTTCTGAGGTATAGTAATTTCTCTCCTCTTTGAAGAGCAGTGGTGTTGAGGAAATTGTATTTGGCCAGAACATAGTGGCAGTAGGTGCTTCCCCTGGAGAGATTTAAGGCCTTTATTGCTTTCCTCTCAACTTCCCTTTGTTATCTACATCACCGAACAGCTTCAGAAGACTGGGAAATGCACTTCCTTTGAAGACGTCTTTGATGCATTGCACTGTTAATTGTTTCTTTGTTTCATTGCAAGTGCTTGATGAATAAGAAAAGAGGCATGTCCCAACTGATTGTCCTTTGTGAAAAGATCAAAAGGGGGAAAAAAAAGAGGCTGATATGAAACTATTTCAGACCGTTTGTGATAAGAATACAGAGAGTACTCAGCTGAACTGACAAGCTGACTTCTTTTTCAGAAATAATTTCATAGCATGCTATATAGAAAACAAAAGAATGATTCTGCAGCTGTGAGGCTTTTCAAACCGACGGTGCATATGGAAAGTTGAGAGTACTTTGTCATCTCCTGTCACAGAAATATAAATGTACCCGTTCATTTTCCAGATCTTCACAGCTAATATTTCCTTTTCAGCCGAGGCAGTATTCAGCAATATGTAGTGTGATGATGACAGTTTTCCTTTTAAGGGAAATAAATGCTAAAGGAAAAGTTCAACATTTGGGGAAATAATTTTCTGTCTTGGAGAGGACTAAATGACAGCGAAACCACACCCAGGAGCCTCTTAGCTTAGCAGAGAATAAAGACAGGAAGCAGGAGGCTAAAGCTAACACAATCAGCCTACCGCTTTTAAAAAATCTGAACCTGAAATCTAAAATATATTTTGTGCCTGGCAGCTTCTCAGGTCCAAGAAATAAACAGCAAACTGTCATTTTTACACATCATTGTGCAGACTTAAACAAGGTATATATTGATGTATTCATTTGAACTTTAGATGTGCTATTAGGCAGAGTTGTTCACCTAGCTTTGAATTATTTTTTCAATTTTGTCTTTATGCTAAGCTGAGGTAACCGGCTGCAGCCTGTAGTTTTATATTTATGTGACAGCAATGACAGTGTTGGTCCTCTCATATGTTTGCTTTAATACATTGTACCTCCTATTAGCTTCAGAGCAAGAGAAACAGAAATCATTTCTCACAGTTTGGTTAAATTGATTATTTCATAGGAAGACCAGTGATGTGAAGTCACTGTGTTGTATGTTATATGCAGGTCCCTAGAGTCCACAGAAGTAGAATGGGAGGCAGAGCCTTTAGCTATCAAGCTCCTCTCGTATGGAACCAGCTCCCAATTTCTGTTCAGGAGGCAGACGCCCTTTCTACTTTTCAGATTAGACCTAAGACTTTTTGGTAAATCTTATAAAATAAATGTAGTGGAGTAAAAAGTATAATATTTGCCTCTAAAATTAGTGATGTGGACGTATGAAGTAGCACAAAATCAAAATACTCAACTAATGTGCAGATACCTCTAAACTGCTATGTACAATACTGTATATGAGTAAAGGTACTTACTGTAGTTACTTTCCACCGTGTGACATTCTTTGCATATAAAAGAAATCTGAGCGACTCTTTCTGACAGACTGGTCACAAATAGAAATGAACTGTGATGAGCCTCTGAGACACAAGTGACCAGAAGTTGTTTTGTTTTGTTTTGTTTTATTAAGTGAAATTACTGACTGAGCCTGCAGCAAGATCTTCATAAGAGGGTGCAAAACATTTAGTTGTGAGTAAAACACATGCTGTGAGTAAAATTTGGTGAATTTTGGGTCTTATCACTATGGCCAGTAAAATGAGCTGCTCTTTCAAAATCACCACCAATATGGTTATAATGTCTTGGAAGGCATTTCAAAGCTGTCTGCCAAATTCTGAGCAATTTGGAACAGTGATATTTCCAGATATTTCAAAGGTCATGTTTTTCAGTCTGGAGGTCCTACATTTCACTCTTCTGAAACTCCGGCCAGAGGATAGGAAGGTGAACAGTCCGTGCTGGGGGTGGGTGGGATCTTTGAGGATGGAGGCAGCTTTCCTATGCACCCTGCGGTGGTAAATGCTCTGCAGAGAGGGCAGTGGAGTCCTAGTGATCTTCTCCAGTCTTTACCACTCTCTGCAGGCGCTTGCGGTCCATAGCAGTAGTGCTGCCATACCAGACAGTGATGCAGCTGGTCAAGATG
>NW_018127986.1:1784449-1793922 GCF_001952655.1 Monopterus albus | reverse complement strand
CCTGTGGGGTGCCAGTGTTTGTAACAATGCTGGCTGAAGTCCTATTGCCAATCCTGACAGTCTGGCCCCGGCCAGTCAGAAAGTCCAGGAGCCAGTAACAGAGGGTGGGGTGCAGACCTAGTGTGAACAGTTTGTGGGTGAGTTTGTGGGGGACAAGTGTGTTGAAGGCGGAGCTGTAGTCAGTGAAGAGTATCCTGATTTAAGAATCTCCATTTTCCAGGTGATTGGTTTGATTGGTTTGTTGTCTTGTTGCTTTTCTTTTCTCTCTCCTCTTTCCACTCACCCAGAGGTAGACAGCCGCCCACCAAGAGCCAGGGTCTGTTGAAGGTTTCTTCCCTTAAAGGGAGTTTTTCCTCCCCACTGTTGCCAAGTGCTTGCTCAAAGGGGATTTGTTGGGTTTTTCTCTATAATAATAATAATAATAATAATGATAATAACAATAGTAAGGTCTAGACTTTACTATGTAAAGTGCCCTGGGATTATTTTTAGGATTTGGCACTGTACAAATAAAGTTAAATTGAATTGAATTGAATATGTCTGAGAAACATATAAATGGCTCCAGCAGTTATTACAGACTTATCGAAAGCAGCCAGTGCTCCCACGCTGCTTCTCAGCAGTTGAAGAGAATTATCACTACTAATTGGACTCTGAGGTATTTTTTGTAGTAGACGGCAAACACCACCTATTTAAATTCCCACTCACCAGTGAACTCCAGATAAGGAGAACAAAGCGAGAGTCCCACTCTGATGATGCCTCCCTCGGTCTGATGCTTGGCCCTTTTTTGCTTGTCAGATTCAGACTTTGACAGCTCTACCCAGGGAATAGAGGTGTGCTTGCGAGCCTCCCAGCACGCTGCTGCCGCTGTGACAGTTGTGTTGTAATTTCTGTACTCTGATTGCTGCTGTCATGTCTCCAGAAGGCAACACACATTTTTAGATTTTGTAGACAAAATGTAAGACAAGTTGTGCCCCAGAGAAGAAAAGAACTTGGTGGTGTAAGAAGCACCGCGTTTTATCATTTCCAAGCTGTGTTGCTGTGAATGTATTAACAAAGTGAAACACTTGCATGTGTTGGTCTTTTCAGTATAAATCAAGTGTATTTCAGTTACATTACTAATGATCATTTCCCAAGGCACTGTAGTTTTCATCACAGTCACTGTCCATAATAAAACATGTTTGCAGTGATGGCTTCCTTTTTTCATTCAGGTACCAATTTTCAGACTGTGTTGGCATGAACTGAAACCAAAGGCTGTCTGGAAGGTAGGAAATCTAAGAGGTACTGTATGGTAGGCTTTGGAAAATGGTCAGGAATGTAAAATATATCCTCAAGGGGTAGAACAACCACCTGCCTTGAAATCCCAAATGCAGTGTAGCTTCTCTGCTATGGTGTTGTCATTGGAGTGCAGGATTACACGCACACCGCTTTATTGTTTGGCTGCCCTGAAGTTCAGGTGGTGATGGTCTTTAGTCTCAACCTGAGCTCTCTGAAAGCAACCCCACAGGTGATAATGAGCTCACGTTTCTTTGACATCTCTGACCGCTTGGGGAGTTGGAAGAGAGGCTGACACTCAGGGAGAGAAGAGCCCAAGAATATCTTAGCGTCACATTTCCTTTTGGATTTGTAGCCTGAAGTGAGAGATGTGAAGCAAAGCCACTGGCCACACCACCATTCAGCGGTTTGTGGGTCAGCGCAGCACATTCTGGCTCCTGAACCTGTCACATCCTCCTGAGTTAATAGAGTTATGTCACCCCCTGGTCATCATGTTTATCCTCATTTGTTCCTCCTCTTGTATCCCTCCTTTCTTAGGTAATTTTCTGCATTCTACCATTGTCTCAACCCCTGTGCAGAGCATTCCTCACACCAACCCCCATGGGCATGACAGTCCTCATTATGTTTTCATGCCATGCTCTCTCTTCTAGTCTCTATCTACCCTTCCCTCCCTCACGCTTATGCCCTTTCCTTTGTTCTCTTTGCTCCCATGAGATCCCCTTTTCACTGCCCAGTTCAGGATCCCTGCATTTTAAAACACAAACAAGAAAGAAGAAAAGCTACTTGATGGAGATATTAGGAGCACAGGAAATTATTTAAGCAACCTCTTAAATGTATTCCCAAAGCCCACACCAGTGTGGTGAACATATCAACACACTTAGAAAGGATGGCATTAATATTTGCCTTGCAGTGCTGAACAAGGGGTATTTAGTGCTGACCAGCTCCACAGACAAAGGGGCAGAGTGACCACATTACCCAGATCAGCAGGTGAATTCTCTGTGCTCATAATGGACAGTAATCCTGTACAGGAAAGCCATCTGTCAGCAGTGAGACTGCCAGGAGAGCTCAAGTGCCATTTTATGGAGTGTGTTTTAAAACAGGAACTTTAATAAACATTCATCTCCCTTCCATCGCTGTGGCGTAAACCCGTCTGTCTTCTCTTGCACAACTTGTTAAATTGCAAGTTGCCCTTGTGTTAAGTTCTTATGTGAAATCCCAAACTCAGAGAAGACCTCAGTAGTTTTTATCCAAATGTAGTGGAAGTTCCCGGGAAAATGCCGAAAGAAACTGTGAATTAATGCACGTTTTCATCCACTACCAAATACTAGGTTCATCAAGAGAAACCGGTTGTTGCTGTTGTCCAGTAAGGTGCCTTTAAACTCCTGAGGAAGAGAGAGTCCAGTGAGATCACCACTTAAAACTGTGTGGAGAACATGATGGGAATACTGCATTCATGCTTGTTTCTCATATAAATTTGGGGATCATCCCAGTCTCCTCATCTCTCCACACAGATTCAATGTTTTGTCTTTTCACTGATGAGTGACATTAAAGTCAAATGCTTCACTGCACTTTGTTTTTATTGATATACAAAATTCCACATTAGCCACAAGAAACATCAGATATTTCTACGCATGTCCACTCAGTTTTTTTTGTGCATGAAAACACACTTCCTTTTCTCAGTTTCTGTCTCTTGATTGCTTACTTTGTTTGCCTGCGTTGCAGAAAAACGCTAATTTCATGCTCTTAGAGCATACAAACGCTTGAGGTCAGAGAAACTGACCCACACAGGATGAGTAGGTTAAACATTTTGTGCATGATGAAGTGTGGGTAAAGGAGAATGAAGGAGGGAAGGGAGAGTTTTGCCACAATAAAGGAAAATGAAGCAAACATCAGTTTTCACAGGGAGAGGGTGCCCAGACTGATGATCTGTGGTATCTACTTTAGCATACTAATAGCTTAATCATTCTTTTGGTAGTTTCCTTCTTTGGCTGTAATGCTCACTCCAATAACCCCAAACAAATGTGCTCATCTTAGCCCCAAGATATCACATGTTGTTAAAGGGCGAACAGCCACACTGCGTCTCCATGACTCCAGCTGGTTTTCAGACGGCTCAGTAATGCTGTTCAAGCACGCTCTATTTGCCCAGGCTGGGGGGGGGGACGCTTTTCATGAAGACGTTTTGGATGAGGGAAGAAGGAGGGGAAAAAAGCGCAGCGGGACTGAAAATAGCTCGGGTCGGCCACATTGCTTTCATAAGGTTTATTTATCCCGAGGATTAGTGCGGGTGATTTGAAGGCTGGGCTCTGTGTGGGTTTGAAGGCAGACTGACAAAGGGCTGGCTGCGACTCTGACTGCTGGAAGGAGTTTAGGAGGAAGAGACTGAGGAGAAAGGACTGCTGAGCTCCTCTCTACTCGCCTAACCCCAAATCAGGGTAACTGTGTGTTTGTAGAAACACAACAGCCTCTGTTAGTTGTGACAGAGACACTGTGCAGTTGGTGGTGAAAAGTAACTAAGTACATTTACTGAAGTACACCTGAGTACAATTTTAACATATTTCCAGTTTACACTTCTAAGATTTTGTTGCTCTTTTACCCTTTTAGTACTCTTTGGATTGTTTATGGCTACTCACTCTGCCACGACACACCTGCAGTGGGTCCTTTTATATACTGTCCTGCTGGCCTATCTGTATTTTTGGCTCTCGTATGGTTTTTGGCATTTAGTGATTACTTGTTCTTGCAGCTTAACTTTGTTACTTACCTGTTTTGTGTTTGTCATTTTTCTCTTACCTGCAGTTCTGCAAAAGTTGAGTTCTCCCCCCTTGCCTAGTATTCTTTGTATTTACTTGCCTAGTTCTCACTTAGTTACTTACCTGTTGTTAGGTTGTTTGTGTATTTACTAACTTACATATTTGACCTTGTCTGTTTTCACCTGTTACTAGTGTTCATCTTAATGCAGTATTCTGAGTTCCCCTGCTGCCCTCTCATGTGTTGGATCAGTTGTTCTATTAAAGCACCTTCTCGCCTGATCCCAGCTTCTACCCTTGGATCCTTTTGTAGTTTACCTGTAACAGCATTGACTAATATTTTAGTCAATGGGTATATCCCGAGTCTCTTACTGTATATGCTTCAGGGTTTCCCTCGCTTGTGTTTTAATCCCACCCATGTAAGATGTGAGGGGGGAAAAAAATGACGAAGAGGATCGAGGAGACACGTCCAAAGAGACACGAGTTGTCCTTTCCTTCAGATGAAGCATCGAATCATCAACAGAGTTCCAATAAAGTGGCACGTTGCTACATAACAGACTTCCGTGAAGGATGGTTTCTTGTATCCTTGTTTGTGGCTCCTCCAGGCAGCCTTCCCTCTCCTCGATCCTCAGAGCAGATGGAGACATCCTCGATCAACCCAGAAGCGAGGAACTATTGTATAAGTGGAGTTTATACAATTAACATTAGTGCTTTGTGTTACATTAGCAGTAACCAGAGCTTTTTACTGGATGTAACACTTGTTTCTTTTTTTCCCTTCCTTCAAATTACTGTACTAATAGCTCCTCCCTGACCAGCTACAAGAGTAAAATACTACTTATGCATTTATGTTGTCAGTATTAACAACCTAGTGTTGTAACAGATAATCACACATTATTCACAGAGCAAATTGTTCTGCCAAATCTTTCCTTGATATTTTAAGTGTATGCAGGATCTTTATTTGTGATGCAGTATTTCTACATTGTTGTACTAGTATTTTGCTTAAGTAAAGCATCTTCCACCACTATGTGTTTGTATCAGGTGGATCAGGATGATAAAAAGCTTTGTTAGAGCTGTTGTGATGTGCCGACAGTTACTGCTTAAACCCACTGAGGTTTATGTTGAACGCAAGTCAAAATCCAAATGTTTCCAAGGTTACCATGTCAGAGTGAATCACCATCACAAGTGTTTTTTATTTGAAGTAACAGTACAGCCATGAAAACATGACATACTGGATTTCAATATTTCATCCAGTGTGAATGTGAAATTGCTTTAATGAAGGGCAGTAAGAAGCAGCTGCAGAATATATGAGGTCATTTTCAACAGAGTGGAAAGATTAGGCTGTGTAGTAGGAATAGTAGAAGGATATTTGAACTTTTTTTGGGGGGGGGGGTGAAAACGGGTTTTGCAGTCAGATGCACAGAAACGCACACATGGCAATTCCCAACACTCCTACATTGTCAGGGAATGTGCAGTGTAAACATTGCTGAATGACAGCAGACAAATACTAACCCCATAAACAATCAAGTAATCCTGCCACAGTACAAACACTGCTGACATAGATGCAAACACAGAGAAGATGAGACAGGCAGCTGCTAGGTCTTTACTCTGCTCAGGCTGTTTTTCAAAAGCACCTGCCTTTTATGGCTGCTTCTCTGAGTAAACTGCACAAACACTGCACAGTCAGACAGAGGCTAGGTGTGTGCTGAGGTCAGAGAAATGGACACAGGGCAAGGCAAGGTGTGAAAAGACAGATGGGAACAGTTGTTGTGACAGGTGAGGCTGTAGACTTTAGTCACTCTAGGTGTGAAACACTGCAGAAATGAACTGGATCTGAACAAAATAAGGGCAAATGGATGAAAGAAAGGGGAGAGAAGAAAGGAAAATGAGCTGTTAGCACATTATTTAGAGCAAAAATGAGTTATAATGAGGTTTTGAAAGAAAGGAGAAAGTGTCAGGAGATAGGGACAAGCAGGGAACAAGGAAGAGAGGCTCTCAGCATGTCTTACTCTGACATATGCTGTAATAAGTCATTTATTTTAATATGCATGAAGATCCTTCCTAAATGTACTCAGCGCATATTAAAGGTTTTTATTATTGTCAGAGGGGAAATTATTAGGAAAGTGGGAGATATTCATTTAGATAGTAAGATCAGACAGAGGTGCACACAAACCTACACACAGATAAAGTGCTGTCACAGGGAGGCAGTGGCATTCACAACAACAGCAGCAGCAGCCTCCTGGGAGAACAGCCGGGAGACTGATTAGTATTTCCTGGATGTGCCTTTACACTTTTATATCAACCTCAGAGTGGCATTTCCATTGCAATTACTGAGCTAATCAGTTAACAAGTGCTGGCTCCGGCGCAGCCCGCAGCCTAACTTTAAGCAACACTTCTTTCTGTTGTTTTTTCCTTTTTAATGTGTCTGCAGGAAATAACGGCGCATCTGCAGAAAAAAGTGGCAGGAGCCACAGTTCATTGGCTGGTGTGTGTATCTGTTTTGTTGATTTGTTAAGACCCTAGCTCCTCGCAATGCTGCAATTTCTTGAAAGATTATCGTTATGACATTTTGTGTTTACCACGCAGAACACATTGCAGATTGATAGCAGAGTTGGGAGACGAATGGAAAGGCATTTACAGGCGGGTGGGGAGGAGGACGGAGAAAAGGCAGAGGACAAAATGGCCACAGAGACTGTAACAAAAAACGTCTGAAATTCACTTGTTGCTCAATTTAAAAATCATCTGTTAAATTTCTAATTTATTAAGTGCAACAGAATTCAAACTATTTACAGTAAGTATAGTGACTTTTCAGTGTGGGTTCAACAGCTTTGAATTCAATCGAAATCCATTTGTGGATACTCCTGTTGAATTCAAATCCTTTTGATATTTGAATCACTTGTTGATTTTTGTTAGTTTAGTGAAGAATGAACACATCCCTTAGTTTAAACATGTACTGCTTTTATTTCACTTGCTCTGAAACCACAGACAGTCGGCTGTGCTGAGGGGATGCAGGGATTTCACCACATTTTATTGCTATTTTGTGACATTCATTAACCCTGTCCTCACTCTGTTTTCCTTTTGCTATGTTTACTCTGCACTGGGGCTGTGGCTGTGTTGCAGCTGAAGTAAAAACAGCACAGTGATGATAATATTATTTCTGTTTGAGCAAACAACCACATAAACTAAAGATTTTTCTGCATGTATGATGCACTTCATGTTACCTGAGTGTTACGGACTGGCACTGTGTACAAAGATTTAGCTACTGTCTGGTTCAGACCTGACGAGTGGGTTTACAGATGTACACTGACACTTCTTTTATCAAGGAGAATTACAAACAAAGTGATTAAAGAGAGGATGAACATTTTTCTTTATTTACCTCCCACCGAGTATCAGTAAATGTGATGTCATGTTGAATGAGTCACAGGATATATGGTTATCTTTAATGAAATGAAATTAAACCCATCACTCCTGTCGCTGGGTCCTGACAGCAGGTAAAACAGGCATTATCGCCTAGTGAGTGATGTTCAGACAAACACCCAGAGTACAGGACATCAGTCACCGCTGCATGCAGCCATGGTTGGGAATGACAACTGTATCTAAAAAAAGTAAATTGGCTTTGCGTTCATTGTTTACTCTCTGCTGGTCGCCGTTTCCCTGCTGCTTTGATAAGTGTAGCGGAGCTGAAGCTGAAGCCGCGGCCGAGTGGTCAGGCGTGCCGTCTGCCTCGGCTCTCTTTCTCTCAGTGTCCTCCGTTTGACAGGGACCCACCTGTTTAAAGTGGCAGCAGAAACTTATCATGCTTCTCCTGTCATCAGTGTCGACTGCGTGCAGATGCTGCTGTCCGCCCCCAAGGACCCTGATGGGCCAGCCACTCTGGAACCGCTCCACCTCAGAGACAATTCAGTGCTTAGTTAAGGGAACAGCAGAAAACAGTTGATGGAACAGTGCGTCACACTTCTTAGACACCCTCGGGTTGTAATTTTGGCTCTAACGACTCATGTGAATCAGAGCTTCTCCCTTTAAATCTTGTGTGTGTGTAGTGGAATAATTCTGCGGTGGCACAAATTAGATCACAGACAAATTACGACAATTCCAATGAACATTTATAATTACAATGATACCAAACAAGCTGGTTACAGAATCACCTTTTCTCTGCAGAGAAGTGGTCGTGTTCGGAAGCAGCCAGAGAAGAATCAGCCGTCCCCTCTGCCTGCCTTCCTCTGAAACAGTCTAACATGAGCTTTAACTCCTCACAGTATTCATTACTCATCCTGTTTTTTTCCTGTTCATGCCAAATTCTCAGTTTCCCGTCAGTACTAACATCCCTTTTTTCTAGGAACTGTTCTGGGGAATGTTTATTCAATAAGTTATCTATATCCAAAGCAGGATATGAACTCCAGGTCAAGGTGACCCATCTCCATAGTGTTCCTGCCTCAGCACACAAAAAACCCCACTTTTGAACAGTTTACAAAGTCAAGGGCAGAGCTTGAAGGAGTGAGGCAAGCATCTAACTCGTACTGTGATCTATAACTATTAACTACTACACATGTAATACATATGTATATAATCTATACAGACTTATTGTACTCTGGTACTTATTAACTATAACTGTTTTAACCACTACAATGGACTTTTAAACTTATAGCACAGGAAGAGTTTGTCTGCAAAGTGATGCAGGAAAGTTTGCACACTTCTTCAGATGACCTGATATTAATTAGTTATAATGTATTATAACTTAGTTATACATTAGTTGTGTCAAATTCATGGCATTACATCTGGAGTAGCCTCTATTGCAATTTTTCTCCAATGCAACTTTATTTTCAATATTTCTTTTATTGTTCCTGGAGCTGACTTGCCATATTCTTGTGAGGTTACTGGTCTGTCTCCTCTCCCCCTCTTTCTCTCTCTCTGGGATGGTGTGGTGGACGAGGTGGAGGCTGGCAAGGTGCGGCACAGCTGAAGCTAATTACTCCCATCTGCTTGGCTGGTATTTAGCTGGAGCTTGGCTGTGTCACCCTTGCCAGTCAGTTGCCTTTGCCACATTCAAATGGCCGAAAGAGAAAGAAGTCTCGCCTGTGTCCTCGTTTCTTCCTGGTCTGTTCCTGATGACACCACAGTGCTGTGTGAGTCTACTCTGTTCCTGTGTCTGCTACCCACCTGTTCCTCCTCATTGCTCCTGGGTTGTCACTGTCGCTGCCCACGTGGGCGTTGAAGTCCCCCAGTAGAACAACGAAGTCCCCAGTCGGGGCCTTTTCCAGCACCCCTCCCAGGGACTCCAAGAAGGCCGGGTACTCTACACTGCCATTCGGCCCATAGGCACAAACGGCAGTGAGAGACCTATCCCCGACCCGAAGGCGCAGGGAAGCGACCCTCTCGTTCACCGGGGTAAACTCCAACACATGGCGGCTAAGCTGGGGAGCTATGAGCAAGCCCACACCAGCCCGCCGCCTCTCACCGCGGGCA
>NW_018127986.1:1782265-1784188 GCF_001952655.1 Monopterus albus | reverse complement strand
TAAAGGGCTTTTGAACCGCTTTTAGTCTGACCCGTCACCCAGGACCTGTTTGCCTTGGGAGACCCTACCAGGGGCATATAGCCCCCGACAACATAGCTCCTAGGATCACTCGGATACTTAAATCCCTCCACCACAATAAGGTGGCGATTCAAGGAGGGGCGGTTCTGGCAAATCTGGTTTCACTCAGATCCATAAAATTCCCCAACACGCTGCTGTAAAGCCATTTTTCCACCTTTGTAGTTGGAATCTGTTACGTTAAGCTGTGTGTGAGTTGTTTAGGACCCAGTAAATATGCAGATTCAAACCCAGGTAGACAAGAAAACGTATTTAATGCTCCAAAAATAACAAACAAAACAGAGCCGGTCTCGTCCGCTGATCTTGGGGCAGCTGGGCACACTGGGTTGACTGGACTACTGTCTCCCGGGGTGAATGAGAGGCGTTGCTTGCTACATAAGAACAAAAAGAGAGTGTAAGAACAAGCAGCAGGTATAGTACGGATTGTTTCTGGTAGTCACTCTGGGGACCTGAACAGCTGAGTGCGCCGCAGGCCCAGGGAGTAATCCAGGGAGAAGGAGACTTGTGCCAGAGATCTCGGGTTGGTGTGTGGGTCCCCTGATGAGGCAGCGCTGGTAGCTGAGCGGTGCGATGTAGGATGGTGGTCGCTGTTCCAGGATAGCCTAGGAGCTCTGAGAGTTGGAGCAATTCACAAAAAGCAGTCCAAAAACCAAAAACCCCTTTAAACGTGTGAAGGGCACGAAAACCGATACCACAGACTAATGCGCAATAATAGTTCACAATGTTGCCGAAGGAGCGTAGCTCAAACAATGGTCCATAAACTTTGACATGAACATGGAAGTAGTTACCACCAGAATAATACATAATAATCTGGCGACGAGGACGCACCAACGCTGACCCTATATACTGCTCCGATAATGGAGAGCAGGCGTGCCTCGTTGCCTGGAATGCACCCTCACCTGTGGGGGGGCGGAGCTGCTACCTGTGCCTACTACTGAGGTACATGGGGCGGCCCGAGTCACAGACGTAACAGAATCTGTTCCAAAAAGGTTGTACAGTGTTTGGTCTTCACTTTCCTGCTGTTACTTCAGACATGTCAACTAATCAGGATCCACAACTCGGTCATTGAGCTGTGACATTTAACCCATGATGGTCTAGGGCTTATGGGAAATGCTGTTTGTTGAAGGTTTTGATTTGAGGAGCAGTAAAGACGTCTGCTCTCGCTTGCAACCCGGATGTTTTGGTTGTAAGGTTGCTTAAAGGCAGATATACTGAATAAACAGTAAAGAAATTCTTAGTTACTGCCCAAACCTAAAAATATGGAGTGAATCACATGACATACTATTGAGAAAGGCTTCATTCCAAGGCAGAGGTTTTAGTTATTAGCATAAATACAAATGTTAATGGGCTTTTGAATGAGCTTTATTTTTCTAAATGTTCCAGTTTCACGCTGTCTCTCCATAGCTGCAATCTGTGGTAACTGATGTTTTGGGCTGTTTTGGGGTAAGAGGAAACAAGCTGTGAACACACTGACATATGGGTGATCTTGTTAGCATACAGTTCCCATTTCGTGCAAATGTTATCGTTCATTTGGAGCTGTGTTTATGGCCACCTGGCAAATCTAAGTCCAATATTCACTCTTAATTAAGACCTCTTTTACATTCAACTCATGACTAAACAAAATATTTGCCTTGTTAGCTTGTAAATGCCAGCTCCTTCTCTCTACTGTTTGGTGCTGGGAAGGTAGTCATTTCAGATCTTTTTCACTAAAACAGCTGTCTGCTGTACTGTAGCTGCAAAGGTATAAGAGTGGTGAGAGTGAACCAAAAGAGTAAAAGCAAGCAAACCAAAACAATGAGCTGAAAGATGCCAAAGCTCATCAGTCTCTCTCTCTCTCTCCGTTGTGTA
>NW_018127986.1:1757300-1782194 GCF_001952655.1 Monopterus albus | reverse complement strand
TGTTGATCTAGAATTATCATCATCATTTCAAAGACAAAGTTACCGTATAGCACAATGTAAATCATGACAAAGAGAAATGATGTATGAGGGTGAAAAGGATTAATTAAAACAGTAAATAACCAGAGACAATAACCTACTTATGGAAGTCCACTGAGCAATCAGAGCATTACTCCTTATACTTGGAAATTAGTTTTGGCCTGATGGGTCCACTCATTATAACTCTATTGTTGCTTGGTAACGAGGCAGTGATTAGACGTGTATGTGTATGTGTGTCTTTAAAGAGTTATCAGCGCCTACGTTATCACCTCTGACACCTTATTAAGGACAGTGTTGTTTTAATTATACACTGATATCAGTGAGTGGAGATAATTTTGAGTGGCATTCGTTATGTGTTCTATTAGTATTTGAAGACCGACAAACGAGTTCCACTTTGTGAAGAAAGTGGACTGCACGGTTTTAGCTGCAGAGAAGGAAGGAAATCAAAAAAAAGAGGCAAAGGATGACGGAGGGAGGAAAAGAAGAGCTGGAGATAACATCTAGATAATTAAAACTGTTCATTTAAACAAGAATTTGAGGGTTTAGAGGTCAGTAGGATTTTTTTCAAGGCAGCCATTTTGACATGTCTGCTGTGGTGAACACTGTTTTAAGTTGGTATGGTGAACTGGTTAAGCAAGTTGCTTATTTACACATCCAGTAGTTCTGGAGCAACATTATCTTTCTCCTAGCATCGTGTTTCTGGTCACCTGGCAAATAAGTTCAATACTCTAGGTTCTCCCCTTTTACCTCTGTCCTCAGTCTCTGTCTAAACTGTTCTTATACTGTCTCCTGAGAAGAATATCTGGTTCTTAAGCCTCTACCTAAGTCACTTACTGTGTCTGTTTGGCATTTTCTCTGAAAACACCTGCCTGCTGCAGTCATTGATGACCCTGTGAGAGCAGTGATGGTGAACCATTTGTAGAGAGGCTTCTTCCACATTTGCACACTCTTATTATAAAAATATCGAGTATGGTCGCGTTAAGTTGCAGATTGTTTTCAGTTTTCTCACCAACCGTTACCAGCACACAAAACAGGCTTTTAACCTCGGTGACAGTATTTTTCTTACCAAAAGGCACCTTGGCAGTTGTCTCTCCTTTCTGTTCTTTTTTTTGTTCTGTACACAGAATCAGATATTTTCTTTTATAGTTGTTCTGATAATTTAATGTCATGGAAAAGCTCCACCTGTGAGTCACTGAATGTTGTCATCAGAAAAAATGAATGGGACTAGAATAGTTTCTCCCACTTTGCACTCCATTAGTGCATGGGGCTGGGCCTTTACATTAAAATAAAAGCAGAAAGTTAAAGTGAAGGTTAAAAATATCTGAGCCAGCTTTTCTTACTCAGGGTCACAAAAGGGAAAGGACCTAGCATATCCCAGCATGCACTGGCATACCCTTGGGACTTTTTGCTGAGCTGTACAGGTCATTAATGTACCACAAAAACATATAACTTCAAAGAAACTCCCAGCAGTAGTCTGAGATGAAAGGGAGCTGGACTTTTTTTTTCCCCCAGTAAAAGTTTCTAGTTTAGTTCCAGTCCTGGAACCAGCCAGCCAGCCCAGCTAATGACCGGCTCAACTGCAGGGTTATATGAACCACGGATGCTGCGCGCTGCTGCTGTTGAACGCTCAAAGAATGTCAGTGTGGCAAAAGCATTTTAAGATATACACCCGATGGAGGCAGCTGTGGCTATGCTGAGGGGAGTATGCTGAAAAAAATGTAGGAGAAATCATCTGCATGTAGTTTTAGGTAGACATTTCACCTCTCATCCAAGAGGCTTCATTAGTTCTGTCTGACTGGTGGTGAGCAGGAGGTATTTATCCCCCCCCAGGTGGTTTTCTACTTAAAACTACATCCAGATGATTTCTTCTACATTTTTTCAGCATCATATGAACTGGATGACTGAGAATTTGCACGGACAGGCTGAGGGGAGTAGTTTACAGGCAGTTACACCTATAAAATCCTCGATGGATAACAAGTCAAGTTTCCAAAATCTCCCTGCTTTGTCGCTGCTGCAGTCTCACTATTAGATGCTAATGTTTTAACTAAAAGTTGAATTCAAACTTCCCAAAGGTGTTTCAAAGGTGCCTCAGTTTAATGGAGTCTCATATGCAGTTGCAAAATGTCAATATGCAGATGCTGCTCCGAAGAGAGCGCTGTGCTTTCTCTCTGATTTGCACATCAGTGAGATGCTCATCAAGTCATTATTTGATTGCATTGTGTATTTTGATGAAACTATGCTATTGCCTTGAATGCTGCCTCTCATTAGCTGCACCACGGACCTGAGCTGTGTCTCAGACATGCGAGAAGACTGCAGGATTTGTTTTTATGTATTTATTTTTGTGCGCCTGTGTTTCCTTGCAGGCCACCTTGAAAAACTCTGTACTCACATAAAATGAACAAGTAATCCACACACAAATACTCTCACAGCCTGTAGAAGAAGAAATCACCTGTAGAAAGACCTGTGCATTCAGATTACAGGCTGGGGCTGACAGAGATTCACTATAAAGAGGTGGCACAGGTCTGACCCTTAGCTTTCAGAGACACTGGCCTCTTGCTGTAAGACGAGTGGGATTTCTAAATTAGGCTAGTTCCCAGTAAAAATGAAAAACAGGCATGCTGAAAGCATTTTTATCTATCCACCCTTTCTAACTGATTGAAAAGAAAGAAATTGAAATCCATAACAGCCACTCTAGAGAGAAAAATCTGCAGAAATAATTTATAGGAGCCAATCGTTTACAGATGCAAATCAATGTCATATCCATTTGTTACAGATTGGTGTGCCTCTGTGCATAATAGATTCCCTCAGTAATGTACTGGTAGTGTGAAATATTGTTTGAAATGCTTTTCCTAATTTTCAGCAGCATCCAATTACTTTTGAATGTTTTCCAGATGGTTTTGCCATTTTATTTTGCTCTCAGTCTGTCACACTGGCATCCACATGCATCAGGATTGTTTTTATACTCCCTGTCTTGTTATTGACTTTCACCATGAGGCCGTTTCCAGCTTTAAGCCACCAGCCTTCACAACTATTTTGAATTTGTGACTGATGGTGCAGATGTGAATGTTAGCCTGAATGCGTGATCCTCTCTATGTATGAAGCTATTTGTGCTTCTTTAAAGTCCAACTGAAATCAGATCTATTTTTCTGTCTGCTACAGCACACATTAATATCCACTCTGAATCAAATGGCCTGTGTCCTCCTCTGAGAAATACCAAGAAACTGAAGGGAGGAATTTTTATTTTATATTCTTGGTTTCATGTTGGTGCCTCCTATTTTGCATGAAATCATCAGAATACTGCATTACTGTAATGTTAGTGTTGCATGAGAGCAGGTGGTCACAGCAGCTGGCTACACAACACAAGCCACAGACTCTGGACATCAAACAACATTAATGTTTCTGCTCGAGCTTGGTCTCCTTCATATCTAACTTTCTTCACCTTAGCTTGTTGAACAAACATTCACTGGGGGAAAAGTGCACCGCCAACATCGGTTTGTTGGCTAAACAGTTAATTAGCGGCGGCGCAGCTCCAGCAGGTCAGCTTACCTGCAAGTGAAACCCTGTGGGACAGTGAAGCGTTTTTTCCAGAAGTGAGGCGGTGAGACAGATTTGCATTTTAAAACCAGCCAGTTAGTGTTCATGTCTTTCTCTTTCTGTTTGAAAACACATCTAATAAGGCATAAATCTCACCTTTGTCTTATTGCCAAAGTTTATTTTGAAGTATGGAACGAGACTTTGTTTGTTTAGTATAAGAAAAAACTGCACTAGAAAACTTACTGAACAAGCAACACAAGGGAGAGTTTAATAGCATTTTTTATTTTGATGTTACAAGAGAAGATAAAGGATGAAGACTAACTGGCTGCTTTGGCACAGGTCTGGTTCACTTCCATTACAGAGCAGCACACAGCCACTTCACTAAGCTTTTCTATGGGACCTTCTGGATCTGTCTTCCACACAGTGGATCAGGTAGTTTTGAATGGATCTACCTTAAGTCCTCCCATAGTTTGTAAGCACAAGTTGGTTTACTTGGGTTCCATTGCAGGGTCTCAGCCTGCCAGCTGCTGTCAATCAAACCCAGACACACCCCTCCAGCCTGCTGAGAGGAAATGGGGCAGTATTGATATTTCCACAAAGGTCCAGTTTCTTCCTTTTTAATATTAAAAACTGTTAGTAGCACCTGAAAAAACATGTTGACAGTATTTACAGGCACATTTCAGCCCAACAACTGAAGTGTATGTTTTCTGTGGTGTTTGTGTCCTTTTCTCTATGACAGGACACAGCAGGGTGGCCGAGTCCACCGCTCTGTTTAATTTCTTTAGTGAACACACTTCTGCTCTTGCCGCGCTGACATACACACTTAAATCCATTCAAAGAAACACATGCAGTGTGAGGGAATTAACAAACGATTGATTCTTTGAAACACAACACAAACGAGAATGACACTGAACAATCACTCATTCCTTTTGAAAGTCTGACAGTAAAACGTGTTTTTCATGTTCTCTAAAACAGAATTAGCAAAACTTCACAGCTGGCCAGAGGCTGTGGATGTGTAGTCTACTGATGCGATTTTGAATAGAAGAAACATTCATTGAAAGATTTTTTTAAATTTTGTGTAATGATTCCAGTAACTATAGTATTAATAATAGTGCAGTTAATTCATTTTTCTTTCATTTAATTAAATTCTTGTAAAATTTGCTGATTTTGTACAATTCATTGTTCTTGATTCTTAGGACAAACAGGACATTTTGTTGGACATGTTGACCTTTATGTGTCTGTTCGGTCTGTTATCCTGTCTCCCAGCTTAAATCTTCCCTTGTCACTTGCAGATTGGCCGGGTAGTGTGCATTTGGGAGTCAGAGTTGCTTACATGCACTATTTGCAAAATAAATTAATCTCTTGGTATTCAGCAACGGCATGTGACAGGCTGGGAAATCTAAAGCCTCAGCGGATTTCTCTCAGCAGAGTGTGAAATTTGTCACAAGGAAGAGGTTCACTCCAGGGAAAGAGCTGCGTGGCCTTTTTTCCCTCTTGACAGTTTTCCCGCCCTCTAAACTGCACCAAAAAGGTGACAGGAGGCCCTGTTATGAATGCTTGCATTAATTGAAGTTCATCCTGCTCTCTGTGGTATTTTGGGAGCTGTAAATTAAAAGACAGTTAATGAAAAAGGGGTTAGGGCTAACTGCACAAAGTGGAAAGGTGCTCCTCTCTAGTGGAGGAGTGTGCTCCAGCGCTACCTCTGTCAGGTTTTTGATGTTTTCTTATTAATGAGGATGATGGCTTCCTTCTCCTCCTCCTCTGTTTGGATGCTTTCAACTGTGATCAGATTGGCTGGTAAATGAATGCTCGAGGCTGCCTGCAATGACTCTTCCTTACTGTCTGACTTCCAGCCTGGGGCCAGCCCTACTGTACGAGCTGGTCCCGCCTCATCTACCAGAGGAGCTCAACTGCTTTATTACAACCACTCAGATGTTGAATCATGGTGCTATTCCTAAAATAAATCTATGAGCACTCTATTGTGCAACTGGACTATGTGTGTGTGTTTTACAACGGTTGTGCAGAAGGAATGGAGCATGTCCTCTTTGTGCTTGTGCACATATACAGTATGTCTACTGTTACCCACTGACATATTACCAGATGTCTGTTACGGTTTTCCTCTCACCATAGGACATGTTGTGTTTGACTTATTTATGTGGCTTCTTTCTTAGGAAGCTGCCTGACGGCTGCACAGCCTCTGTGCGGTGTCCATTTTGTCAGGCTTTCACAGCACACGTTAGGAGCACAATGGCACCACTGCTCCCTAGCAGACACTGTGGGAAACGGTGGTTGTGGCCCCTCATAAATCGAATTTTGATTTAATTTATTTTGTCTGTCTAGTGACAGAAAAAGTGATTAAAACTAACAAATAATACACAGTTTCATTAAGCAGGTTAAGTCGGTGCAGTGAATGTGCAGTTTCAACAGCTTTCTGGGGCCATTTCTGAGTACAAGTCAGGAGTCAGGTGGCATGCTCTGTGGCAGCCTTTTGGTTTCCCCAGATGAATTTTCCTCCACCCTGCTGGAAGATGATTACGGCTCATTATTATACAGTGCATATTATTATACATGTGCTGAAGAGCCAGCCGTAAAATTTTAAAAATTCAATTGAACTAGCATATAGACAGACTGACACATACACACACACCGCAGCTGCTAATAAGCATCTATCCATTATACATAACAAGTATATTGTCACTGCCTATTACAATTAATCAAGCGTAATTCACAACTAACCTTTTGTCTTGGTCTCTGTAGCCAGACGTATGTGTAATCATCTTCCTCCGGAGATGTAAGCTCAACTGAAACGATCCATTGTTATTAGGCTCCACTCAGGTACAGTTCATACACACCCATTCTGCACTGTGGCACCGTACGGTATAGTTAGTTTGCTCAGACTTATTGTTCTTTCAATCACACTCTGCCTACTGTCTGTAATGAGTATTTCAGTAGATTTAACGCTACTTCTATTGTGAATAATATGGCAGATTCTGGTTTGCACCGATAAGTGGATGATTGTGGATGTTTTGCTCCTGAAATATGGTGGTGTTGTGATGTAGAACTGTGATATGCTAAGGGGAGCCCACCAATAAACCTAATGGATTATGGATTATACTGTATGAATATGATTCGGATTCTGATAAAGCTGATTCTGATAATACTTTGTGTTTTAGCTTGTCAACATTTTTTAATCAGGCTATTTTGCATTTTATATTTTCAGTATTGTGCAAATAAAGAAAATATATCAGCATTTACTGTAGATTGATACTGTAGTGTATATATGAGTTGAGAAATCTGGAGGCAGCAAGTCTAATGACTGAATAATATTTGGTAAATGGACTTGTACTTACAGTGTATAGTGCTTTTCTACACACTGAAACACACTCAAAATGTCTCCCCATTCACACACACTGAGGGCTGCTAAGCTGTCATACAATCATCCACACATACTCTCACACTGATGGTGATGACCAGCAGGAGCACTTTGACATGTGGACTGGAGAAGTCGGGGATTGAACTGTCAACTCTAGGGTTAGGGGATGACCCACTGTGCCTCCCAAACCACAGCCACCTCTAAATGTCTTCTGTTTGTTGCAAAACTTGCAACAACTTGCACCAGAAGCATATTTTATTCATTATTAAAGTGGAGACACACATGGTTACTTCATCAGAGAGACAACAGAGGAGCAGCTGGTGTGTCTGTTCACAGTGTTTACAGCCAGACAAAATCTCACGGTGTTTTCATACAGCTAATCAATAATTGGCCTTTTTTTCAACATGCCATGAGCTAATGCGATCTGATTTAATGTTGCACTCAGCATAAACCATTTTCTGCACAAATACAATACACAGTAAAATGAGTTGCACACCTCACTGTGGCTGCTCTTTTTAATTTTGTTACACCCTCCACTATATCGTACTGACTGACCAAAATGCCAAAAATAACCACATCTTGATGGCTGAGTTGAATGCATTTAATGCACACAGAGAAACTAGAACATCTTCAGTTAGCGCTGTCAGTAGCCAGCAGTGGTGGGAGGAAGTAACGTGCACGTCCAGTTGAGTTCCGAGTGCAAGTCATAAGTCAAATTGTACAAAGTTCTGATGATCTGATAATGCTATGGGAATGTCACATATTTAAGAGAAACATTCACAATGATCTGATTATTAACTGTGCGTTTGTAGGTTACAATTCATTTTTAGCTATTAAATAAAAAAGTATGACTTGCATGGCTATCAGAAACCTCTCAATAAAATGTGTAATCGATTTGAAGCCAAGTCTAAGAGCTCCAACTTAACATTAGCTTCCTAACATTAAGGATACAAGTTACCAGTTTCATTAACAACATAATCTTTAAATCCAAATTGTATTATTTTTGGAATAGACGCTTCCAGGATAGCTGCATCCTGTGACCTGTGTTGCTCTGCCACGTCAGGTCATGCCATGCCATAATCTCAGGGTTCCAGTGCATGTCTGAAAAGGGCTTTAGTCTTAGTTTGACTCCCCCCGTTTTGTCAGCCAGTTTGTGACTGTTACAAACTTTGGGCTTTGGAACATCACTCTTCAGGCCTGGATGGCACTAACGGCTGGGTGGTGTGGCCACAGTAAAGCACACCATCTGTGCTGCATTTTCCAGACTTGAAGACATTCACCAGAAGGACAGAGCCAATCAAAATTGTTAGTCACCCCAACAACAGTATTTTCTCTCAGCTGTTTTCACAAAGGCACCACCGCAGCATCGACAAATGCTCAGAGAAGCTGAGTAGTTTATTTCCTCAGGCGTCAGACTCCTTACAGCCTTTATGCTGTATGCTCAGCCACAATACCAGGTCTTTTTCAGCCTCTCTGCCAGCAGTCACATGCTATATATATATATATATCCTCCATTTCATATATGTTTGTATTCAGACTCATTTATCATGTCTTATATTAATACTTCAGTTGGTGCCGCTGTGTCACTTTATTTTTGAATCTATTTTTAAACCTTGATCTATTTGTTTGTACATATTCACAGTGGTGGAAAGTAACCAAGTACATTTATTCAGCTACTGTGCTTAAAAGTTTTGGAAATATTGTGCTTTTTAACAGGAGGTAAGGTGGAGCAGTGGTAAGCGCTGCTGTCTGACAGCAAGAAGGTTCCACGATCGAGCCCCGGCCAACCTGGTGCCTTTCTATGTGCCGTTTACATGTTCTCCCTCTGCCTGTATGGGTTCTCTCCGGCCTCCTCCCACATTCCAGGCACATGCAACTTAGGTTGACTGGCGACTCTAAATTGCCAGTAGGAGTGAGTCCGGGTGTGTGTGGTTGTCTGTCTCTAAGTGATAAACTGGTGATCTGTCCAGGGTGTACCCCACCTCTCGCCCAATGTCAGCTGGGATTGGCTCCAGCCCCACATGACCCTCTTCAGAATAAGTGGTACAGATAAAGAATGGATGTAATTTTTACTCCATTACATTATAGTTACTTTGATTTTAAATAAAACGATATGATGAGCTCAGTGTTTTGTCAAAGATTAGTAGTTCCCATCTGTGATGGGATTCCAGCTTAACCTTCTTTAAATGTAGTAGTAGAAGTAGTAGGGCCACATCTCCTCGGTCAGCTGTTTCATCACTGATACTGATGAGGCCCACCACTGTTGTATTATCAGCAGACTTAATGATGCGTTGGAGCTGGATGAGGCAGTGCAGTCATACATCAGTGCCAACAGTGACCTGTTACTAAAAAGCATTGGGCCTCATTCACCGATTGTTTTCAGTAAGACATTTCTTCTTAAAACCCACCTACACAGGATTCTGGCATTCACCAGTGTTTTCTTACCTGGAATTGGTAAGAACAGAATACACATAAGGTCAGAAGCACATTTTAATGCTGACACATCTGTGAAATAAGTGGTTGTTTTGTTTTATTCAACTCTACAGCTGCATAATATTATATAATCTAAATACAATAACATTTTTGTCAATTGACTCTTTAATATATTTTTTAAATATCTCCATTATTTTACAGAGCATTATGGTCTTTTAAAATAAACACTATCAGCTTTAAAATTAAACTTTTACAGTATGATTATTTATAGATTAGATTTTTTTTTTTTTAAATGCATCACTTAAAAACCATCCGTCCATTTTCGTCTGCTTATCTGAGATCGGGTCCTCGTTCGTTGCACCCGACCCAGATTCCTTTCCCTGCAGGGCAGTGGCTCCATGTCATTTCTTTGGGCTGTGCCCGATGGGACCCCATGGGTCAAGGCCCGGCAATCAGATGCTCGCTGTCAAGCCCCTGTTCCAGGTCTGGCTCCAGCAGGGTTCTTTGGTTTCCCTAATCTGAGCGAGGTACTGTGACTCTAAGTGGCCATTTTCATCAAGGTTTTTGAATCGCTCTTAGTCTGGTCCCTTGTCTGGGACCAATTTGCCTTGGGAGACTCTACCAGGGGCTAATGCCCTGAACAACACAGCTCCCAGGATCAGTGGAACACACAAACCTCTCTACCACATTAAGGTAATGATTCCAGAAGAGGACTTAAAAACCAGACATACTTAAATTTATACTGTATTTTAAATTTTTGTTACTTTCTTTAAATGTCTCTGATACTGTGGCCCATGTTGAGGCCATCCGTGGAAGCTTTTGGTTGTCCAGCACCACATCTGAGATCTGGTGCTGGGCAGGCAAATGGGACGTGGGTGCACACATGGAGGTATGCCCAGCTGACAGCACACCCGAGAGTGTGTGTATGGTCCTGATGTGCTGGTCCAGTTCAAACAACTCTGGGCAAGTCCTCCTCCACTGATCAGAGGCTCTTTTCTGTGTGTGGGGTTTTTTGCCTCAGATTTGAGATCAAGCCATTTTTTTACTTCATTAGTTGTGCACCCTTCTCCTTATACAGCGTTTACTGAATGAGTAAGAGCATCCCCCTCCATCTTCTTTGTTGTTTTATATCCACTACTGACATTGCTAAGTATGACAGCTTGTTTGCTGTTCTCCACTTCAGAACTATTGTGTTTTTCTTCTGCTCCACTGTCTTTTAATTTTTGTGTGAGCCCTGTGAGCTCATGCCCTTTTATTTACTTATGTTGAATAGGCCCATTGTCGGGCTTCTAAAATTCTAAAATGGTTGCAATTATAGCTTGGAAGCCACTGGACTAAGCTAGTTAAATGTACAAGAGTAAAAAGCTGCTTGCACGTTATTGCATCAGTATTCATAATCTGACAACATCAGAGAGAATCAAATCAGTCACAGGAGATATTTTACCGCAGAACGAGTACTTTTACTTTAATACTTAAGTATGTTTTGCTGATAGTGAATTCAGAAGTTATACTTGTAATCGAGTATTTTTAAATTAAAATTAGTACCTTTACTTAAGTAAAACATTTGATTACTTCTGCTACTACTGCATAGTCATACTGCATTTCACATAATATTTCTTGCACAGTCTTGAATAATGCAGCATTTCCCCAATTGTAGACTGTACACTGTAAAACACTGTAGTCACACTTGACACATGGGGGTTTGATCTTTGTTAACCCTGCTGTCTGCTGTTTATATGCCCTCAGCTGTAGTAAGACCTCTGCTCCTCTGACTGGGCCTGGGGCTGCTGATCCCTCGATGTTTACTCAGCTGTGCCTGACAAGAGGGTGGCACATTCTGGAGTTACAGTGCTGCTCTAGCCTCGCTCCTGCCTGGCATTTGTCTCACCGCAGAGAGCAAGCGTGGGCTTTACACATGGCTGGCACAAGTGGACAGGCAGGAGATTTGTAGGCGATGGTGATGATTGAGACATGCAGGGAAAACACACAGGCGGGGGGCAGTTAATATCCCATATGGATCTGCTGCATAGCAAGGCTTGTCACAAGGGATGGGGTGGCAATGACAGCAGTGTTACAAGTGAATACAGAAAGTTTTAAACTACCACATCCCTATTGAAATATAATTAATTGCACCACATACTGTAGCTAGCCGAAGGTGAATGTCTTAGTCCTTGAAGCAGCTATTTGGCATCTCTCTCTCTTCTACTTTTGATGCAGATTATGTGGGTGCCTGTAGAAAACTGAAAAGCTTTGAATGAATATGAACCCACAGTTCTTACACATGCATGTCTCCCATCCAAGTTCACAAGCCTTACTCACTCAGAAGCTTCTGCACTGGTGTTTAGAGTAGCCTTTCAACAAAAATGTTCCTCTTTCTACATTTCTGTGACTAACAGACATAGGTGGGAGTAATCACGGGGAGACTTGCCCAAGGGCAGTCTTTCCTCTCCGCATGAGGTGACAGAGTCCATCCACCACCAGATTGCAATAAACCACCAGATTGCAATAAACCAACAATTAGTTGTCCTCCGACATAGTTGCAAGGAAAGGCAATGGCACCTTCAGGAAGTGCTTGCTTGAGGTTTTGCTGCCAAAGATAGTTCACACAGTAATTAAAACACTGTTGCCATTACTTTTTCCACCATCACTTTGTATATTGTGTGTTCAATAATGACATGACTGATCATGAATGTGTTTTATCGGCTTAGAAATATTGTGTTTTGTTGATATTTGTGACTTTGATCACATTTCATGACCAATTTATGTCGCTTTGTTGTGAATGTTCTCAGTTTTACTTATGGTTTTTCTTTAATTCATCACGGTGCCACATTTATCTCAATGATGTCAAAAGCTGAGGTAGTTTTCTAACATTATTAGGCCATTTTCACTGTTGGTTCATCTCAATTTATTGGTTAATCATGTAGTCTATAAAATATCAGAAAATAGTAAACAAAACAAAAAAAATCACAGTTTCCCAAAGTACAAGGTGACATCTTCCATTGTTTTGCTTTGTTCTACCAGTAGTCATTCAGTAGAATATCATGGAACTATAGAATTGCACTTGAACAGTTAGTTGATTATCATATTTGACAGTTTCTGATTTTTTATTGAATAATCAATTATTGATGTCTCTTAAAAGGTCAAAGTATAAAAATGGTGTAAGTAATAATTAACTGTCCAAATAGTTTTTGATTAATTTTCTGACTCCAATAAACAAATTACTGTGGCCCTCACACTGATGCATCAGTATTAACAATCTAACATAATGTATATTTGTAATAGTAATCAATAACAGAGGCCATTTTTCTGCATACTGAAATAGCGTTTTTTCTGATACTATGTTTTAAGTACTATCGGCAAAAACGCTATATTGTGGTATCTGTACTTTTACTTAAGAGTCTGAATATATTGTGGTATCTGTACTTTTACTTAAGTAAAGAGTCTGAATTCTTCTTCCACCACATGGATCATAATGCACCGATACAGGTTATTAAGAGCCTCTTCACCTCTTCTCTCCTGGATGCATTGGTCTTGCATTACAACACCTGCCTGGTTTAACCCTTATCTCCGACTGGCTCTGTCGTGCTGCTACAGTGCTAAGGTCAGTACAGTCCTGATTTTTAGATAGAGGCAGCACTCTAAGCCATATAAGTGAATGCACACTTCCATTTATCTTCACATGATACAGTATGTTCCCTGTTCTCCTCCAGTCTCCCAAGGCGTCCCTTGTCTGGTGCACTGATGCTATCATCTCTACAGTGATAGGTACTGAGAGCCTGGATGGTGTCTGGGAATAGGATGAGAAAGGAGGAGGACTGTCTCTGCTGGCCTGTGAAATATTCATCAAATGAAGCAGTGATGGGTGGGGAAGTGCGGTGGGAGATGGAGAGGAGTCCATGGGGAAAAGAACATTGCGGTTCAAGAGACACAAGGGAACGATGGAAGAGCAATGCAGACCAGAAAGGGAGGAAACATAGGAGGGAGAGAAATAATTTTATTGTGTGGGAGCTGGTGGTTAAAATCCCTAATATGATAGATAAAAATTCCCCTCACAACAACGGAGGAGGTTTTATGATATTTCACCCATAAAGCGGCAGGTTAGGCAGCAGAGAAAGTGATGATGGATTCCTAGAAATATCAAATTCTGACATTTAAACAGATTCCTCATAAACACCCATTTCCCTCAAGTGCTGCAAAAGTTTGCCTAACAGCTCTCGTCCCATGACCTCTCCTCTGCTGTCAATAACATCGGGAGGACTCGCCGTCCAAGCGGATTAGGTGATCATTACACAGCTCTGCCCTACAGCCTGCACCACCCCAAGGTGTCATCCAGCAGTCATTGCACTGGACATGATGGTCCCCATTTGCATGATCAATTCTAACTCATTATTCTGACTTTGACATCCAGAAAAATCTTCTTACAGTTCTAGGGCAGAAGTGCCACTAAGGTTCATTGTTAAAGGAAATTAAATTTAATAAAAACTGCACTATATTAAACAAGCACACATTTTTCACCTTCACCTGTCCAACTTTGAAGTAAAACAACAGTCATTCAGCATTATTATTACTTTATTCAAGTGACATTCCCGCAGTGTAGCCACTTATACTGTTAATAGATGTGAAGCTAAGGGGTTACCAGAGTTCAAATTCATCCTGAGGGGGTTGTAAATGTCTGTCCACCTCCAGAGGGAATATCAGGGGTTCACAGTGACTGTGAACCCTGTGTTTTTACCAAATGTCATAGCAATCCATACAATAGTTGTTGAGATATTTTAGTCTCGACCAAAGTGGTGTTGTGTCAGTGCATGACAGACTTTGACCTTCTCTCTAATTAAGAAAAAGAGTTTCTGTATGGAGACATTTTAGTCCCTGAGGAGCCCTGTGGTTCCCCTCTACTTACTCTTGTTTACTTCTTGTCTTGACTTCTTTATTTTGACAACAGAGTCTCAGTCTGATTGGGCATCATTGTTACACACAAACATTCAAACACACCATTGTGCCTCTGGCTTCCAGTCCCCTGCCTATAGCTTCTCTTTGGAGAGCATCTCTGTTTTCTCTGAGACCGGTTATTAGTGTGGTGAGTCAGCTCCCCATTCAGAACTAAACAGAGCAGGGAGATGGTTTGGCTCTGCTGCTTTTATTCCTGAATTATTCTGCAGTAAACATGAGTGATCAGACTCCAAGACCACCCGTCGCCATGAGTGATCAGACTCCAAGACCACCCATCGCCTAGAGTCTAAACTGAAGTCGGGCAGTCGCATTCACACATTGGCTTTGTTGGCATGTGGATTTGCTACAGGTAATTTTTTTTTTTCCAGCCATGCAAGTGGTGTGTTCTAGGTATAATGATGCTGTTCTGTCTCTCACTTGGTCAGCCCACCACTCTGGTCCAGACTGAAATGTAGAAACTATCAGATGGATTGGCATAAAACTTTGTACATCAAAAGTAGGTGTGATTTAGCAGATAATGATACAGAGCCATGGAGGACTTTACCCAGAGTTAAATTAATAAATGTGACCTGAACAACGTCATTTGGAAATGCCAGCAAAGATTTTGTTAGCAGAAATCCAAGCACATACCTACTATGATACTGCTCTGTTAGCTACCAACTAGCTAGCAATCAAGTGCAGTTTCATATGATGGCAGGGTTAGCTAGTCACCCCAAATCACATCTGATCTCATAAATGTATGCAACATCCTCTGAATTCACAATAAGTCAGCAAAAATTGGCAAAATTTACTTAAATACCAAAAGTGAAAGTTGTTTTTTTCAGAAAATTGTCCTATTGACTGATGAATAATAATAATTTCCCAACCCCAGCTGTCGACCCTCTGCAACGCTTCACCACATCAATCTGAGTGGCAGTAAGATTATTAATAAGAACAAAAACAAAAAGGAAATAAAGCTGACACATTCAAATCTGTTTTCAGATTTTCTAATTCCTCTAATTTTTAGCTGGATTTAGTGGGATTAGCTGAACAGTTAATAAAATAAAACCATGTGAGAAGTTTAGTCGCAAGCCAAAAAAGGTTTAACTGCTGGTTTAATCATTCAAAATGTATTGTTTTTGATGTAAAACTTACAGTACATCGGTAAAGTGGTAGCTCAAAGTAGCTAGTGTCAAATAAATGTGCTAAAAAGTAAAAAGCACAATATTTTGCTCTGAAATTTAGTAGAGTAGAAGTATTAAGTAGAATAAAATGGAAATACTCAAATAACAAGCTGCATTCTTATTCTCTAATTTATATTCATGCTTTTATTTATTTTCATGAAGTTTATTCATGTATGAAGGTGCGCAGTAAAGTGTGAAATTTCACTTTTTCCAGGTCAGCTGAATCCTTGTTGGATTACAGTGCTACAGTAAATTACACAGGATGCACAATAGGATGAACCAAATGAGGATATATTTTAGTGCTGGTCACCGTGGGCTGTCGTCTGCTTGCTGTTGCATTTAAATGGCATTTCCCCACTGATAGCTGTTTAAGCATACAGAATAAAAGCAGTGAAAGTGTTTGCACTTTGCCGAGATGGCTTTAAAGTCTCCGAAAACATTCTCATAAAACAACAGCGCACTAATGGATTGAACTTACCCGCTGAGACATCTTTTAATGGCTCACCGATTGAAAGACTGTATTAAGACCTCACAGAAGGAAAGGCAGTGTGCAGGGATTTGTAACTCAAAATCTGATATACAGTAGTTCTAAAAGCAGATGTGCATAAATTATGCGCATAATGATTAATTACAGCAGAGCACTGTTGAGTGCTTTTCAATACATGAGAAATTGTGTGCGAGTGACAGAGCTGTAAAAAACACGGTGGAAGGGCATGTCAGTTAACTGAGCTAAACTTTTTCTTTCAGAAGTCAGAATTTTTTTTGTCTTTGTCATAACATCTTTTCATATGATTTCTGCTGCAGAAAACCTCTTTCATGTGTGAACAATAATTTATTCATTCGTCATAACAAAGATAACAAGCAGCTGAAGTATGCATGCTGTGAATACTATGTGCAATGCTTTTTTTTGTTTTAATTCTTATTACCCCTGTCACATCAACTGTCCAACAACACACAGACAACAAGTGATAACTGACATCATCAAGATGTCAGTGAACATTATGCACCTGCCATGAATTTAACATGTAGATAATGATTGGTTTATTTATGAAGTACAGTAAGTGCAGCCACTTTATGATCTGACATGTTTATTCTTTGATTTGTGGAGGCAGAGCAGCTCAGCTCACTCTTACAGATGTTTAATAACTGAGTCTGGGATAAATGTGAATGAATGTGCAGGGAGGGCCACCTGCATCGGGTTGATGAACGTCGATAGGGAAAGTCTGTGTAGTTTGACCAAGGCTGTGTTAGACTGCTAGCTCTGTGGCTGTAGAGATGCCACGTTGTCAGTCTAACACTTTGGTCCAGATGGAAATTTCAACTTTAATGAAATTTTGTACAAACATTCATGATCAGCAGAGGAAGAAGCTGATGATTCCCTCCCTGTCTAATATGCCACCATTACATGTCGCTAACTGTGTCTCCTCTCTCCCGTAGGGTGTCCTCTCTCTCTCTCCCTGTACCTCTCTGCAGGTAGCCCTGGCTCTGGAGCTGTACATTTCTGATGAGCAGTCACCAGCCGCATCAACCTGACCAGTGTTTGATTGTTTGTTGTTGTGTTTGTTGTGTCAAGGCAGAAGGCCACCCACCAAGAGCCGGGGTCTGTCGGAGGTTTCTTCCGTTAAAGGGAGTTTTTCTTCCCCACTGTCGCCAAGTGCTAGCTCAAGGGCGATTTGTTGGGTTTTTCCTCTATAATAATAATTAATAGTAAGGTCTAGACCTTACTTTGTAAAGTGTCCTGAGATTGTGATTTGGCACTCTACAAATAAATCTGAATTGAATTAAGATGGTTTAACATCTTAGTAATTGTAGTATTAGCATGTTAGCGTTGTCTGCAGTATTTCCAATACTTTTAAGGAGCTAAAAAGGGCTGAAAGGCTGCTCAAGTCCATTTTTAAAGGTCATTAAATACAGAAATTTGATGGATACAGTGCTCTCTTCAAGCAGGAATTTTTAACCTTCACACATCCAACTTTGAAGTAAAACAACTGTTGCTCAGTGTTATTACTTTATCCAAGTTACATGCCTGTATAGTAGCCGTGAATAGTTATTTTAGCAAACAATTTACTTGCTAGATAGTATGTCTATGACGTTATTCAACCATCTGACAGGCAATTCTGAGGCAGCACACTGCCACCTTAAATGGAACGTCACAGAGCCCCTAGCATGACCGAGGATATCTTGTTCACTTTAAACGAACATTACATCTCAAAGAAGCGTTTCCCTCAGGCTTGTCAGTGTGTCTGCATGTGTGCACATTATTTGTGGCTTGCCATGCCCTTAGTTTACTTTCCTGAGAGCACAGAACGTTTTTTCCTACTCAGATTGATGTCTGCTTCTGCAACCAGCAGCCTTTGCTGACTTTACATGATAGATGGCCTGAGTGTTTAAACTGCCCTTGGCAGGACCCAAACTCTTTCTCAACAATTACTTGGTTGGTTTGTTCTTTCTAATCACTGATATGTCATTCTGTGCCATAATGCTGAACAATAGTCTGCTCCAAGCGTTAGCGGCTAAACTCCCTCTTTCTCTCTCTCTCTGTCTCTTTCACTTTTCATCCCTGCTCTCCCACACTCTCACTCATTCTCCATGCATGTCTTATATAACTCATGCAACACTAAATGCTCTAAAGCAAGATTACGTCTTTGCTCAATATTGATAACGTATATAATGTCTGTTAATGCACTCGTGGCCATTTCAACATGTCATGTGGGCCCTTGCTGAAATCGCACAGAGCCTAATTTTCCTTAAAAATTAAAGCTACATTCTTCCTGGCTGGGATGCTTGGTCTCCATGGTAACATCAGGCCCATTATAAGTACCATAAAGAGCATGTGAGGGTTATGTTAAATCTCCAGTCTGCCAGTCTTCATCACCTCACTGGGTTCATTGTGTAACCCGCAGGAATATGTCCTTTCTCTCTTTTCTCTTTCTCCTCTGCCACTCTCCTTGTCTCTCCTCATTTTCTGTCTGTCACACATGCTCAGTCTCTCTCATATTTTTTTTCTGTCCTATAGATGTTCACTCACACACACACGCACTCGCACAAACTGAGTCAAACACTGACCCCCAGTGGAAAAGCACTGAACTCTAACAGGATGATAATACTCCTACCCATCTGCAGTTTTGCAGTAGTAGTGGAAAGTAACTAACCACATTTATTCAAGTACTATGCTTAAAGACTGAGGTTCTTGTATTTATTTAACCAGGAAAACCTGTTTAAAATTTTCTTTTTTTAAGAGTGTCCTGGACAAACAAATCGTTCAACACAGGCACAAATAATACAAATAACTCCATAACACCCTCTCGTTAGTCAAGGCCCAAAAAAGAGGAATCATCCACTAAAACAGCAAATGAATACAGATTCATGTATGAGAACTTTGTTTTTCTATTAACCATCTCACGAACCCACGGATTTATCTGGTGACCCTAGATTGAGAACCACTGGGCTAAACAACTGTGTAGGTGAGTAAAAAAAAATCCTTTTCCTTGTGTCTCTCAGGTCTTCACTCGCTACGGGAAGTGTTACACCTTTAACGGAGGTGGTGACGGACGGCCTGTCCTAATCACCACCAAGGGAGGTATGGGTAATGGCCTCGAGCTCATGCTGGACATTCAGCAAGATGAATACCTGCCAGTCTGGGGAGACACAGGTGAGGGGAACATCATTTATTCCACTCAGTGGTTTGCAGATCGGATTATCTCTCACACTTTAATAGTGTGTGTGTGTGTGTGTGTGTGTGTGTGCAGGTGTGTTCTCTTGGTTTCTGTGCTGATGTGAGAAAAAAACTCTTCGAAGTGTTTCGATTCACTATGTTACAGTGATCCAAAGCTCTCTGTCCCTCCTGCAGACGAGACATCGTTTGAAGCTGGGATCAAGGTTCAGATCCACAGCCAGGACGAGCCATCCTTCATCGACCAGCTCGGGTTCGGAGTGGCGCCCGGCTTCCAGACATTTGTTTCCTGCCAAGAACAAAGGGTACAAAGCTTTGCGTCTGGTATATGATAAACGTGGATTCTGGTTTGTTGCAACTTGCATGTTATTTATGTACTTCTGCTCATCAAATCCACACTAAAGTCAAACAGGGCAAGAACGTGTGTGGCCAGGTCATTATTGATTAGTCTGTCAAATTTTATCTTGATGAATCAGTTTTTTTTTGTTTTTGATGAAAAGATGCCCATTACAATGTCTCAGCATCCAAGTGTTTTCAAATTGCTCTTTTTTCCATACTATTCTATTTTTTAAAAGATCAAACTTAATAACATTATTTTATATTCTACATTTGACTTGAAAGTATCAGTAACTGTATTTCTAAGTGAGCTGATACTATAGAAAAACAGTTGTTCTTGTGTAATAAGTAATGTGTTGAATGATGTGTGGTTGTTGCAGCTGATATATCTTCCCCCACCCTGGGGAGACTGTAAGGTGACGCCCATGGATTCAGACTTCTTTGATAGGTACAGCATTACAGCCTGTCGCATTGACTGTGAAACACGCTACCTGGTGGACAACTGCAACTGTCGCATGGTGCACATGCCTGGTAGGAAACCACTCTTATGTTGAATCAGAGTTGCATCAATAATCTTGCAGAGAAACGTTACTGTGCACACTTCAAAAAGAGGGAAAGTAGGAAAGAAAATTTCTTTGATGCGAGTGTGTTGCTTTGGCTGCAGGCGATGCACCGTACTGCACCCCTGAGCTGTACAAAGAATGTGCTGATCCAGCTCTTGGTAAGAAAAAGTCTTCGTTCATGTCTTCTCTGAATCGTTGAGGTGCACATTTTGACTACACGCACACACACACACACACACACACACAAATCATCCTATGACACTGTCAGCGCTGCACCGGTCTGTTCAAGGTTGTTCTGGTTTTCATCGCTCCAGATTTCCTGGTGGAGAGAGACAGTGATTTCTGTGTGTGTGAGACACCGTGCAACATGACCAGATACAGCAAAGAGCTGTCCTTCGTCAAGATCCCCAGCAAGGCCTCTGCCAAATATCTCGCAAAGAAATACAACAAATCTGAGCAGTATATTAAGTAAGTAATTACCACATGCATAAAGATACTATATATGGTATTGTTCAAAGGATTTAGGTACTGAAGTTGAGGTGAGAATGATTTAAATATAATGGCAATAATAGATGTTATTTATTAATTAAGTGTATGCATATTGCAGTGAACAGAAAAAAAACCCCAAATCAATATTTGATCAGTAACCCTTTACCTTTAAAACAGCACCAGTTCTCCTAGGTACACTTGCACACAGTTTTTACAAGTACTTCAAGACACGCCTTTTCATGTAACCCCAGGCTGACTCCATGATGCTCTGTGGGGTCCACACCATCTAACTCCATACACAATGCTGCTGACGCTTGAAAGTTAACATCCCCATAAGATCTACACACCAGATTCTGATCTGAATCCAAGTAATATTTGGAATGTACTGATCCAGTATGTTCACATTTGCAGGGCTCATGGAAAACTACTCTGAAACACCATTGATGCTACAGACTTGCAGCTAAGATCAAATTCTAGCTGAAACTCTGCTGACTGAGCTAGATCCTGAAGGAAGCCGTCATTACTGAAATATTATTATTCCCGAATAGCTTCCAAACTAGTAATGATATCAAGGTGAATCCAAATGCCAGCGGTAGGTTTTCATGGTCAAGCAATCATATTACAAAGGTCCAGCAATCATGGGAATATTGCTTTTAGGTGTAATGGCATTACAGGGAGAGTGAGCTGCCCTGGTGGAGGTTTGCACATTGGGATCACTCAGCTGTCTCCTTGATAGTATTGTGTGATGGATAAGAATCTAAAAGTCTAAAGGGCTTAAAACTTTTGCACAGTACTATATTTATCTGCTTTCAATAGTGTACAGGTTAAGTTTCTGATTACTTACATTGCATTATTCTATTATTATTACTGTATTCATTCATCCAGTCTATTTTTTATTTTAATCTAAAATGAAAAAGTCACCAAAAAAATAGTAATATGTGAATTATAGCTCATTTTAAATGGAGGTAACACTTGAATTTCTCCTATTTAACATCTATAAACAGTTTATGAATATTTAATAAACTATAATACACTAATTATAGAGATATAAGGACATTTCTAAGGAGAGGAGAAGTTATAACTGTTGACAAATCCTGTACATAAGACTTAATTGTTATTAATTAAGATAGTTAATGCTGAATAGGAGAGTTTAGAGTAAAATGTTACCTAAAACGGACCTTTAATGTTTTAACTTAACCTTATTTTGTCTCCACAGGGAGAACATCCTGGTGTTAGACATCTTTTTTGAGGCTCTCAACTATGAAACGATTGAACAGAAGAAGGCGTATGAAGTGGCTGGACTTTTAGGTACAGCTTTAATGGAAGCCTTTACAGTGTGCGCTGTAGACGGGCTGTCTGTTTTTGTAGAAGGTTGTGTTTCTAAGGGAATCTTCTGTTTTCTTATTGCAGGTGATATTGGTGGTCAAATGGCGCTTTTTATTGGGGCAAGCATACTGACTATTCTGGAGATATTTGACTACCTTTATGAGGTGAGATGTCTTTTGGAAAGTGTTTAGACAGATTAGAATTATTCTGCTGTATCTTAGGTTTTCACTTGACAAAGAGCTGTAACTGCCACTCAGGACACTGGCATCACATTCTCTGTATTTTATCTGGGATTTGAGGGTTTTAGAAACCTGGGGGAGTCGTAGTATATTTTATATGTTGTCACTCTTTTCCTTACCTCCTTGTTGCGCCAAGTTTGGCAGATTGTTGATTGTGGTGAGTGTGTGGCTCTGTTTTTTTTTTTTTTTGTTTGTTTTTTTACCTCTCAGGTGATAAAGTACAAGCTGTGTCGCTGCTCTGATAATAAGCACAAGCACAACAGCAACAACGACCAGGGAACAGTCCTGAGCTTAGATGATGTCAAGTGTCACGTCAGTAACTTTCACTAAATGGCTGTGAGGATGAAGCCGCTCTCTTACCTCTGAGCCACGTCATAGACTTTATTCTTTGCCATTTGCCAGGCTGCAACAGAGAAAGTGTTTGAACTGTGCCTGGTGACGGTTTGTGAACAACAAGGTGGAATACAGTAATGTGGATATTGGTAAGGGGACAGACACCAAGCGGAATACAGTGCTCAACATGTCCTGAATTCAAAGACGTTCAAATAACTGCATGGTCATGTGTAAACAGCTTTTAAAGAAATAGTATATCGACCCATGAACTAAGTGAATGCTCATATGTGTTCAGTACACGAGCATTACAAATCCCAGCTGTGTAGTGGTGTTTGTCATCTGTCATTTTGAAGGAGCTTTTCTAAAATAATTGGTGTGACAGATTTATTCAAACTCACAAAATGTCATTTGTTTTGTTTAGACTTTAGTATGTCAGCACTGTATACTTTTCACCTCCCTCCTTCAATGAATGTTGATAATACTTTATTTTAAGGTGTCCATAAATTCCAATTTATTTCCAAATAATCTCATAAGACATTTCCTGGAAATAACTATATACAGTTATTTGGTGCTAAGTCTATATATTTTGGTACCTCAGAATGTTAACCTAACACAACTTGAGACTTTTATTTAGAGGATAGCAGGGGAGCTGCAACTGCCAAATGTGAAATGTGTCGACAGTGTATAATTAAGCATAAAAGAATGGAAATTATATATTTATTTAAACAGACTAGTAAGAAATATCACTGGGGTTTAAATGGAGAGCTTTCTTTCATAGAAATGAAGCTGTGATAAACCACTAAAATAGTCTGTTTTTCATATGCTTAGTACCAAACTATATGGTTCTTTCCAGGAAATGTTCAGTAAATTATTGAGAATTACAGGACCTGTACAACAAAGTGTTAACGGTTTATTTTCATCTACTGTAATTCTTTTTCACCAGATTTTTCTGTTCATTTTATGCAACCTCGTCTTAAGACAACGTTCCCTTGTTAGGCCCTGAACATGAGCGTTCTGCCAGTATACTGTACTACCTCATCTTGAAAGGTGACAGTACCATGAAGACTACAAGTCAACATTAATAACAGAAGGTCATTTTATGTACAGAAATATAAATAGAGAAGATTGAGAAAGTAGCATTAAAGCAAGCCTACGGTAGGTAACATCTGCTGAGCAGCAGTCATAGTCATGTCACAGCACAGATAAAACTAATACACCTAATATGATTAATGCTTCAGTTTCAGGCTTCTGGTGTTGTGCATGCCAGCTCAGCGACAGGGCTTACAGGACACTTCAACAACATGGAGCCATATAGTTAATGTTATTAGTAACACCTGTGCTTTTCTATGATGAGTTAAAATGTCTACTGTGAAAAAGGCTCAAGTCACAACAGGATAATGGTAAACGCTAGTTTGTAGTGTAACAGAACCACTAGTTGTAGAGTCGGAAAACTGATCCAGTAACATCCATTATGCAGCAGTATCTCACTAATGTTTGCTAACATTAGCACAACAAGCTACTGTCAGACCAGAAGAAGCAAAAGCAAAATGTCTGAAGGTACTGAAGTGAATGAACAATAGTTTGAAATAACATGTTTGATTTCTGACAGAGTTTGATGAGAAGATTGATACAACTTTCATATCAAGAAATATGAAGCTATATCCAATATCTAGAAGTGTGGGAAATAGCTAAACAGTTTCTCTCAAATGGTAACAGAACCCACCTAGCAGCACCTCTAAAGTTCACTAAGACATAAGGTGTTTTGTTTGTACAAAAACCAAAACAAGTTATATACGGTTTATGTTCACCTTTGGACAGATCCAGGCCATCTTTGTGCAAATCTACAGTATATAGGATTATGGCTACTGTAAAAAATAAAATAAAATAAAAAAGGAGTTTGACATTAATCTCAGAATTCTGACTATAAAACTGACTTTAATAAATCAGAGATCTGGAAAAAAAAGAAAGAACTCAAATATATTTTTTATGATGGCCCTAATAAAGATGAACTTCCGGGTTGCAAGCGAGAGCAGACGTCTTTACTGCTCCTCTTGTCTGTTCTACGATTTTTCACATCTTCTACATTTTCAAGTGTTTGAACAAATTCTACAACTATTAAAATGCCTCCAAGAGGGAAAAGAGCTAATAAATCAGAAGCGAACGAGGATGTTGAAGCAGAAGAGGATTATATTTCAGCGGCGTAAGTAACAGAGATGTTGAGTCAGCAGAAGCAGATGTACACCGCACTGTTGAGCCAACAACAAGACAACTTCAAAGGTTTTGTGCAACTACTTATGGAGACAAATAACAAGAGACTCGACGACATGACCAGAGAAATACAGGAGATAAAAACAAGTTTGCAGTTTACCCAGCGAGATGTGGATGTGATTAAAGCAGCCATGGGTGAACAGAAAATACAAACCAAGGAAACAAGGGATGATGTCTA
>NW_018127986.1:1747270-1752130 GCF_001952655.1 Monopterus albus | reverse complement strand
TTCACCTTACATTCCGCTTCCGTCCAGCTTTCTCCAGCTGACTCCTTGATTCCCTCGAAGATCAGGTTTTTTCGCTTGGACTGTGCTTCCAAATGCTCCATTTTATCCGTTATGGCTATTAGACTCTCACAGGTTTTGTAGACATCATCCCTTGTTTCCTTGGTTTGTATTTTCTGTTCACCCATGGCTGCTTTAATCACATCCACATCTCGCTGGGTAAACTGCAAACTCGTTTTTATCTCCTGTATTTCTCTGGTCATGTCGTCGAGTCTCTTGTTATTTGTCTCCATAAGTAGTTGCACAAAACCTTTGAAGTTGTCTTGTTGTTGGCTCAACAGTGCGGTGTACATCTGCTTCTGCTGACTCAACATCTCTGTTACTTGTGCCGCTGAAATATAATCCTCTTCTGCTTCAACATCCTCGTTCGCTTCTGATTTATTAGCTCTTTTCCCTCTTGGAGGCATTTTAATAGTTGTAGAATTTGTTCAAGGACTTGAAAATGTAGAAGATGTGAAAAATCGTAGAACAGACAAGAGGAGCAGTAAAGACGTCTGCTATCGCTTGCAACCCGGAAAACAAAATGACAAAGACATGGATTCACAGCAACAGAATTCAGTGTATGCAAACCAGATTATGAATGTATAATTAAGAGCTCTTCACTATGTCGTATAATTTGCCTTCAGATTCCATTTCAGTGACAATCACTGTGTACTGTGATCACCGAAGCAATTCAAAATGTAAAGATATATTTCCTGCTAAGAGTACAAGACAGACTTCATTTGGACTTGTATGTGGATGCGGTTCATCACTTTAAAGGTAGTGTACCTTCAAGATGTGTTAACATGGCAAGACTGAATTAATGAGAACTGTTGAATGTGTTTTCTAGGGCTCTAAATTGCATGTAGCACTGTACAGTATGCATCTTAAATGAGGCCCATGGAGGACTGCAGTTTGCATCATCTGTCTGTGTGATGATTGCATACTGTGAGCATTTATCTATTTGTGTGCCTGTGTGTTGTAACCTTTGCTAAGTTCAGAAGGTGATAAAGGACAATTGAAAATGTTGCCCAGTTAGGCCAGTTTTCAATTAGGCCATCGAGCCATCAGATATATTTTTGGAGTTAATCCACTTGTATTCATTCCCAATGAGGTCCATATTATTCTCAACAGAAACTGGAATTGTATAGCATGTAGCTGTGTGTTATTATCAAGCACAGTCATACCATTACCTCTAATTTAATGTAAATATTGCAATTATTATGGATAATAAGCTTAATGTATTAGCATAGTCTAATCTGTCTGATGTTGTACATGTTGAAGTTATTTAATATAGATGATTCAGTTCTGTGTTTCAGTTCAGTTTTTTCGGTACATATGACTTGTAGATGGTTTGTTTCTAAAAAGTATATTTATCAAAGCCAGTATTCAAGTATGAACTTATTTCTGTTTTCTTTGTTTTGCTGTAGTCACAGCTGCTTATCTTGTACTATATTAATCAGTCAATTAAACTAAACACCAGATTGTTGTTTTCCAGCCTGGGCTGCTTGACGTCATGCATCTCAGAACAAGTCCTCTGGCCACCATGCTTTTTTGTTTTCTATTTTCAGTTGAGATAGAAAGGACGATTATTTTAGCACTCTGATACAGACACGGATAATCCCCGGTGGATGAATCTTACTGATTTGGTGATCACCTGACTTTTCCTCTAGTGCCATCATCAGGTCAAAAGTTGAACATGCCCAAATACTTGTACAACATTACCATTATCCTCAGTTGTACTGAGCCCAAACAGCCCTCAGCTGTGTTTGCATAATTTTTATTTTCTTTAAAGGTATTTTAGGAAATCAAATCAAAGCATATGCAGATTTCTCCTGTGTTTATCCACCACTGCACTAAATAACTGGTTTGTCTTTTTCGAGAACACTGCAGCAAAATGGCACAATGACCATACAGTCTTTAGTGTGTTAGCTGCCTCACAATATATTTGCATTTTACAAGTCACTTATGTAACCTTCAGTCTTCACCATGAGCAAATAGGAGTCAGATTTTCTCCGTTTGTGCCTGCTCATGAAAACCAGACTGCTGAATTTGAACTTTACTTCCTTCCCACATTGCCGTCCAGCTCTTACACAACAAGGTCCCCTTTTGTTTGAGCCCCTCCAACACAATAACTTTTCCCACAGTGATCGTTCTCTGTTGCTCCAGTGATTTTTCATGCGCTGTCTAAATTTTGCACAGTGAAAAGCATGTATCCTGTGAGTGCATGTGGAGGAGGCAAGACAAAGAAGCATTTGTAACATGGTGGAAGACATAGTCTGGTTTTCTATTTGAATTAAACTGGCAACAACAAAAAGATTCTATTACAACTGTAAGTCAAAACCTGCTTTGCTGTTAATCAGAAGAATGTCCTGTAGTGTGCAAGTAGCATTTTTATGTTGCTGCTGGTTGAGATGGAGCTTTTAATTACATTACAAACTGTTAACATTTAGAATTGCATCATATGTTATGCACTCAGTTGCAAGTTTATTAGAATGCTGTTTTAAAGGTTTAGTTTACCCTCACTGTCACAGTAGCCTATAGACATTTTGTGGGAGGAATTGTAGATTCATAAAAACTGATTTTATTTCACCAAAGATAATTTTTAAAAGATGTTGAAATAGTGATAACAGGTTTTTCACTTAATTACTGCAGTTGTCTTATGTCTATATCTGAATATCTGACCATAGGTTCTTGTGTAATCATTGAATCTGAGATGTACAGTAAGTGTAGCTGTGAAAATAAATGTAGGGGAGTAAAAGGCAGTAGTTGCCTCTGTATTGTTTCTGAATACATAGTTATTTTATCATTAGTGGAGGATAAGCAAGTGGAGTATAATTAACAACTTAATATATTCTAATTGTTTTTCCCAGTCAAAAACCAAAAGTGATATTATTAGAATCAGAATCAGAATCAGCTTTATTGGCCAGGTGTGTTGGACACATGAGGAATTTGACTCTGGTACAGCGGCTCTCACTCACTGATCGTTTTGTGTGATTTAGATCTCGTTGCAATCTCATTAACCAATTGCAGAAACCAGTAAAAGTTCTAAATGCTGGATAGATTAGTGGTTGATGCCACTGACTTTGGTAACAAACACCCAAACATACAGAGTCTGCACAGTAACACACACAGAGGTACAGTAGCACAATGACACACAAATGCTGAATATATTAAAAAGTATAAATGTTACAAAAACGAAAAATACAAGCAAACATGTCCTTAAAAGGCTGACCATTTTGATATTTGGATGGTTTTTCTAGCTGAAAGTATGCTGGAGTTAAGTGCCAAAAACATCTGGAAGTAATCAGAAAAATATAAAGAACAGGATAACATAGTGAGCTATGAGCTCAAACAAGCCCAAAGAAAGAAAATTGCTGCATAGAGTCTTTATGTGTCAGTCTGTGTCTTGCTCCTGTAGTATGTAAAAGGGGTGGGGCAGCCTCTGGTGCGTCTGTGCCCAGGGCCCGTTATTGTTTCTGGATCCGTCCGTGCCCTTTTCTCGCCATTAGTCATCAACACGGGAACATGTCCAATTTACTTTGAGCCTAATAACCTCTAGTCAGCTTGATGAATCCGTACAATGGGCGGGTCGGTGTCTCCCCTCAGAGAGGCCAATAAAATCGGTTTGCAGCTCACTTTGTGTTCATTGCGTAACCACACTGCAGGTCCACGGAGCCAGGTTCACCTCTTCACAATGGCAGCTCCGAAGAAAGTCTGCATCGTTGGCTCCGGAAACTGGCAAGTTGACATGTTAATGTGTTGAAATGTATTCTGACGGCTCAGTTTGGGTTGTGTTGACATGTCTCTGTAACGTTACAAAGTGCGTGTGGAGCCATGTGAACCGTTTGCTAGCAGCTTAGCACCACAGTCAAGCTGGCAGGCATTAACCTGCCGCAGTTCCCTAGTAATGACAGAAGTTGGGTTTCTTAGTGTTTGTACCATTATCTCCTGTACTCCTTTGTTAGCTAGTACACAGGCCAGTTCTAGCCGGGATCAGTCACATGCTAAGAAACTGGCTGAGTCTACAGAAATCTGGCCATATGCCGCCACGGTCACTGGGGTTTTGCATATGTAACAAGCCATAGTGTCAGCAAAAGAAATGCATGTCAGCTTACTCTCAGAAGTACCTCTACAGCAGAAATATTGTTTTACAGTCAGCATCTAATCACCAGACTTCCACGGGCATGGCTTTACAGCAGCCCAGGGTGCGTACTCATCTTTGGGTGAAACGCCAAACTCCATTCGGCAGTCGGAGAGTTTAAAGTTGGGCTAAATCGGCTGCAAAGTCCCAAAGTGGAAAGACATCATTTTAGGCCATGGATGAATGTTTAAAGAGTTCTAGTCAATTCGGCATATAGCTTAAAGTTATTCAACAAAAATAATTAGTTGTATTAGTTAAAAACGTGCTTTTATACAGCGTTGTATTTAGGGCTGGCAGTTGTTGAAAAGAAACCCAATTAAAATTCATTTTATATGCCGAATTGATGTGTTAGCCCCAAATTACCAGAAGATGCCTCGAAATTATGTTAAGCCCCAATGTAATAAGGCTGTTGAGTAAACAAATATAAAAATACCAGCGTTCCTAATGGAGTTTAGCCTTGTGTTGTCTACGCACTGAATGAGCATGATTATTGACGGTAGATGTATTTATATATTTCACGCACGATTTAAACAGATGGTCGAATTGAGATCATGATCTCTTTTCTAAGACGGACTGACCTGTGTACAAGAATAAAGACATACAGAATATATGCGATAGATGCACAGAGATTTGGGCCTATTGTGTGTTACCTGTCAGGTCCCCCCCCGCGCCCCGCACCA
>NW_018127986.1:1730874-1747221 GCF_001952655.1 Monopterus albus | reverse complement strand
GTCCATAAATAATAATAATGGCCATCATACCATTAGTGATGCCATATAATATTTAAAAGGCAAACTCACTGGATGTTGAAACGTTTCACACACACTCATGCTGGTCGGCTCCCAAACCCAACCCCAGTTAGGTAATGGATGGACAGATGCTGGTCATAAGTGGATTTCTTTTCCAACCCACACTGACTGCTTTGTACTTTCCGTTGACACCAATTTAAATGCAGTATGAATTTAACATGATTTATGACTTAAATAAATGCTAACCTTCAGATGTTAATATTTTAATACAGGGGCTCTGCCATTGCCAAGATAGTGGGAGCCAATGCTGCGAAGAATTCAAAATTTGACAACACTGTGAAAATGTGGGTGTATGAGGAGATGGTGAATGGGCGTAAACTGACAGACATAATCAATGCAGACCATGAAAATGTGAAGTACCTTCCGGGCCACAAGCTGCCAGCAAATGTGGTAAGAAACTGTTGGCTTATCTCCTTTTAACTGTAGTGTTCTGCCTGTTGATTTTCAGTCTGTTATAGTGCATGTCTGTACTGTACTTGATGTATTTCCTGCATTTGTCCTTGTCGCCTTTATGGCTTCCTACATCACAGCCTCCATAGTTAATTGTCAACTTTTTTTTAAAAATAAAGATAAAGAATTGAACCACTGTAGCATCAGTTTTCTGTATGTGGCCTCACAGCAGGCTGTTAAACCAGCTCTTTGAGTTGCACCAGACTTGAACATATGACATAGATTGTATCATCCTCTTCACCCTTCTTTCCCCGTCAGCTGGCCGTCCCAGACCTGGTGGAGGCGTCCAGTGATGCGGACATCTTGGTGTTCGTGATCCCACATCAGTTTATTGGTAAAGTGTGTGACACCATCAAGGGCAAGATTAAGAGTGATGCACTGGGGATATCCCTCATTAAGGTTAGACGCCACTCGTTGTTATTACATTCATCTCTGAATTTTTCACCATTTGTCACCAGTTTTGGTGTGGCGCTCATTCACATTGTATGCCAAGATTTGTACAGTTAGCCAGGTTAAAGCAGCAGTAAACCAGTCGTGCAATGTAATCTTTATAGACAGTTACCAACTTGGTAGGGCTTAATGTAAATATACTAGTGTGTGTTTTTGTTCCTCCAGGGTGTGGACGAGGGGCCTGATGGACTTAAACTCATTTCTGAGGTGATCCAGGAGACGCTGGGTATCGCCATGAGCGTGTTGATGGGGGCCAACATTGCCAATGAGGTTGCCGATGAGAAGTTTTGTGAAACCACCATTGGTTAGTGTCATTACTGAGCTTTTCACATTTCTTTACCTTCTTTACCATATTCTTTTAACGCTTTGGAAAAACACAGTTTAGTTAAGACAAAGCACCTTGCACTTTGATCAGTATTTATTATACAGTAATAAAACAGTTTTAGCCTTGAAACAGGAAGCGTCTGTGTTCTCCAGCTTTCTGCATCGTCAGCAAGGCGGTGAAAGTTGAATTTGCTTTGTGCTGTTGTTGCTGTGTAAATAACAGAGTGTGCCATTTGCTTTCTTCCTGTCTTTACTTAACCAATGTTCTTCATGGGGCTGACTATTTGTATATAAAACATGACAATCCTGTCTGGACAGGATTAATATGTGTTGGATCACAGCTGGTAAATGTAACTTGTTAGAGGCCTTGGAGTGTTACAGCTGTTGAGTGTAGAAGTGCCAAACTGTAACCAGATTCTTGTTTCCACTTCCAGGATGTAAGAATAAAAACCACGGTGCTCTTCTGAAGGAGCTCATGCAGACCAACAACTTCAGAGTTACTGTAGTAGAGGAGTATGATGTGGTGGAAATCTGTGGAGCCCTGAAGGTGAGTTTTCAAAATAAAACACGGCTGTAGTTTCAAATATATGTAGAAAAAAAAAAACTACACATTAACAACCACGTGACATTTCTCTGTGAAGTTTGGTTTGAAATACTAAACCCAACGATGCTGCACACTCCAAGCTACTGAGGGACGCCTGAACTCACCACTCAGTTGGGGAAAAAAAATGTACAAGACTCATCATTTTCAAATGGGACCAATGCTGATCTTCCATAGCAGTTTGCCAATATTACTGTTGTGCAACATGGATAGTGTCTATCTGGGAAAGCATGACAGCTGCAACACTATCTGTAGCTCTGTCCTTGTACTTTAACCCAAAAAGCCCTCATGTTTCGTTCTAACCCACCTCTGTAGTTACAGTATGTCAAATAGAATCACCTTTACAAAGAACCAAACTACTAAATTAGAAAACTGTATTCTTTGTTCACGTTTCTTCCTCCTCATGCATCCTTCAGAACATTGTCGCGGTCGGAGCAGGTTTCTGTGATGGCCTGGGCTTCGGGGACAACACAAAGGCAGCAGTGATCAGGTTGGGCCTGATGGAGATGATAGCCTTTGCTCGCATTTTTTGCACTGCTGGGCCCGTGTCCTCTGCAACTTTCCTGGAGAGCTGCGGTGTTGCTGACCTCATCACAACCTGCTACGGCGGCCGTAACCGCAAAGTGGCAGAGGCTTTTGTGAAGACTGGGAAGGTGAGAGCTTAGAAATTTTTATTGATTATATTTATTTCTTGAACCAAAAACTTGTAGACTATTTGAGAAAAGGACATTTTTATAGTGTATTTTGATTTTAATGAACAGTAGCCAATGTTGACAGCTGGTCTTGGTTTATTGACAAGTAGAAGAGGTCCTTCTGTTTACGGGGGCACAAGACAAAATCTGACAGGCTTGAAGAAGAGGTACCTTGTAGTAACCCCGGCTGAATGACTAACTCTTTAACTGATGTGTCACTAAAGCTTTATTGATGAGTAAAATACACGTGAACTCACCAAAAGAGCTAGGAAGGAAAACAATAAAACAGTCTTTAGATATCCTGTCCTAACATGGGAGCATTCAGCCACAAACAAAAATGACAGGTTCCCAGTTTTGTCTGACAGCATCAATGAAGGTTCCCAATGGAACAGGTCAGCCCTGCTGTAATCATTCTTCCTTATCATACTAGCCTTTAGAAGTCTCATCCTAACGTGACGGATGACAAAAGCCACAGTCCATGCAGACGATTTTCAGGAGCTAAAATGAGACTTCAGTAACTTAAACGAATGAAGGGGGTAGTTTTAAAAGTTGTAGTATAAAACACAGCCTTTTTTTTTAGGTTAGTTTGACTATTTGAAGTAAAATAAAAAGTTATTTGGAATTGTATTGTTATTTTCTGAGCCAACAATTAGCTAAACCTTAACTTCTAATACAGGCATGCAGTTACATCAGGATACCGAGGTAGAAAATCCATGTTTATTCTTTAGAATTACCACCTTTTTAATACCAGAGGCACAGGGAGTCATCCACAAGCATTTAAACTAACCTAATCTGTGTGAGATTAACCTCACCAGGCATTTTACCCCCAGCTGCCTTTACTCAACTCAAAAACTTTGTATCATAAATAACTGGAGAAATGACAACCCACCTTCAAGATGAAACCCAAATCAAAGGGACCATACCCCAGGTTATTTACAGTCCATCACATATTGAAATTGATTTGGTTTTTTAAGTATGTGAGTGCTGGAAGATTGTCAAATTGTCAGTGTGGGTCGTCTATCGATTTCACAATTGTGCATGTCATGTTTCTTCTTTTATTTCTTCTCTTAATCAGTCCATTGAGGAGCTGGAGAAAGAGATGCTGAACGGCCAGAAGCTGCAGGGACCAGCAACAGCAGCTGAGGTGTATCTCATCCTCAAGCATAAAAAACTAATTGACAAGTAAGTCAAGAAGTACCATGACACACAGGAATTATAGTACGGTTTCCAGTGATACGATACTTTTACACAACTGTACCTCCTCCTTCCTTCAGGTTCCCTCTGTTCACTGCAGTCTATCATATCTGCTACCAGGGCCATCCAGTCACAGAGTTCATAAGCTGTTTGCAGAACCACCCAGAGCACATGTAAAAAAAATAAAAATAAAATAGTGACTGACCAAGTGCCTTCTACATGGACAAGGTTACCACTTTTTATCTGTAACCCCTAAGAAATAGATGGGGGATGACCAGTCACTCCACAGCTGTCATGCTACCAGACATTTTCAGCCGGTGAGTGTTATCCCTGTTTGAGGTAGTTTAATGTACATGTTCAGCTCTGTTAAATTCTAATTCTGGTTTATTTCAACATGGCATATTTCCCAAAACTGTGGCTGCTGTTGGCTGTATAGGTCGCGCTAGCTTGCACTAGCCGCCTCTGTTCTAGAGATTCTGGAAAACAAGCATCGTGTAAATGTTGGTGCAATGAGTGAGAGTCTTCTCCAGCTTTCAAAACCATGTGGTTTTATATGAATCATCTCAAACACTCGTCTGAATCAGACTGAATGTAGCTGCTAGGAACATTCATTATGCTAACTTACAGGGTTTTACATCCAGGGCAACAGTTTGGCAAAAGCCCTCTTGTCTCTGAATCTCTACAGTGGCGGCGGCGAGTGCATGACAAACTATGCTCAGCTGAAATGAACTGGAATTGTAACATTCACTTAGATATTTTTAAAAATGTCACTCATTTCTTGACGCGCACTGAACCATTTGGAAGCGCACTGCATTCAAAGAATAAAAAAAAAAAAGATCTTACCTTATACGAGACAATGCAGGCGTTGGAACGCTGCAGAACGTGGCTGAAAATCAGAAGGCTTTAATGAATTCTTTAGCATCAAAGTAGTTCAGTGCTAGTTGTCAGCACATAGCAAAAGTGAGCTGTTAATAACTAAATCAATATACTTGGTTTTCCAAAATGTAAATAAATGTAGCCTAGGCTAAAAACAGCGCCCACATTGTGACGACTAATGTTTTGTCAAAATTACAAGATCAGGATCTTGTAATAGGTTAGGGTTGCTCTGTAAGATACAGGCATTAAAGAATTCATTAAAACCTGAATTTTCAGGCAACCTCTGCATTACTTCATGATTATAAGAAAAGAGAATGAGGTCCAGATTTCATAATTATGACTTACTGTCTCAAAATTACAAGCTCCTGATGTTGAAGTTAAAAGATCAGGATCTTCATGTAATGAGTCATAATTACATGAAGATCCTCTAGATTTCTTTGAATGTAGTGTGCTTCTGTAAAAACATGAAGGATAACTCAGTTTTTTCCCAGAGAATCTCCTTTAGAGACAAGTGAATCAGAACACATCGGTTTTTAAAACAGCCACATTCCAACACTAGTGCAGAAATCCTCACATGGATTTCAGCAAAAGTAAACAGAATTGTAGACAAAGATAAGCTACATAACTGTCAATGCCAACTTATCTTTTTCAAGCAGATAGTCACTGTGTTACTGCCATACAGTACATGTACACTGTGCCCTATGGAACTACATCATGCATTCTGATTTTCACAAGGCCTATCAGCAGCCGTATGAAGAGGAATTTATCCTCATCTAATGTTTGTTGCCATTGTGTCAATGCTTATCCATCAATTATGGATGTCACTTTGTGTGCTCCAAGTATCTTGCATAATTTAATATAAACTTGCACTGTATTAACATATTGTCAATTGCAAAATGTAAGTGCCTTAGAATACATGTTTGCTAAGACTCAGTCAGTCTTTTTGTCCAAACCAGACTTAACTACTAATCATCCATCAACTGCACTTATTTTATTACTGTGACCGTTTTCATTCACGTATAATTGTTAGAAATTATATCAATGTTTGTCTGTGAATAAATTAACTGTCATCAGGTCATTACTGGAATCATTTTTTCACACATTAAATAGGGAGTTAAGACAAACAGTGGTATACATGCACAAGTGGCACCATACACATTCCTTCCAGTGGTGTCACACTAACCCCCTGAGCAACAAGCAGCAGTAAACCGCTAAGACAGACCCCGGTGCACCAGCACATGCAGGGAAGAAGACTGCTAGCAAGTAAACACTGGGTAAATCGCATGTCACTTAAGATCGTTCTTATGTCCTCTGTCAACCGGAACAACTTCTGGGTCAACCGAGGACAAAATGAAGTCTTATATCAGCTCTGAAGACCTAGGATGGCGATGGAGGACCCATGAGCGCAGATACGAGACCTTTATTTGAGGATTTTTGAGAACTGAAAGAAAGTCACTTTCAGCTTTTTCCCCATTTTAGGAGTCGCCACAGGGAATCATCACACTGACGCCGGGCCGCAGCAGCGAGAGTGCTGTGCCTTAACCACTAGCCTACCAGGGATGGCTTAGGTTTTTTTGAGAACTGACACACCCCTTTATCAGAAATCAGTTGGTGATTGGACACTTCAGATGAAGGATCTGAAGAAAGGACATCTCATGTTAATGTGTTTCCTCGAGTTCTTTCTCTTCACATTTTACGTAAGCAGGGCTGAGACAAGGAAAAGACAAGTGAGGGAAATGACGGTGCTTATGAGAGACTTGGGATGAACCCATGTCCTAAAGTTCGAAAACAACTGTGTTTGCTAGTGCTTTGATTATATTTTGGTGGTCAAAAGTCAGTGGCACTGTGACCTCATGTCTGTCCCATTCTCATGCCTTGAGGATGCTTATTCAAATTTTGCACTAATTGTCCACTTGGATTCAGCCCTCTGTAAAAATAGTCTCCTCAGTGGCACTGTGACCTCATGTCTGTCCCATTCTCATGCCTTGAGGATGCTTATTCAAATTTTGCACTAATTGTCCACTTGGATTCAAAAACACTTTATTTTTACAGAGGGCTGATAGAAAACTTGTCTCAGTTGAAGTTGGCAGGTCTCTCACTGTAAATGCAATAGAATCATACACATCAATATAGTGATAACTTCAATTTTGACAAAAAAAATATAAACAATGTCTTATTAAATTAAAGAATGGACAGACATGCATGCCAAGTTTAACTGGACTAGATGGTGGAGGCATAGAACCGTGAGGTGGTAATTTAGTTGTTTTTTTTGTTTTGTTTTTTTTTACTTTGGAGGGAGTTAGGGCACCAGTTTACTCCTGCTTCAGGCCTTTATCATAATCTAAAGGCTTGCTCTAGATTTACATTTAGCATACAGACAAAACTGGCAAACTTTTTTAACTTGGTAAGCAAGTTGACAAGTGGAATTCCCAAAATGTTGCTTTCAACATTTTCACTTAAAGTATCTTCTCACAATTCTATACTGTACATCATTCACCAAGTGGCTTCAATGCTTTGAAATGGTGCCAAAAAAATGTGAAAAATGTATAGAGAGGTAAAATTAGTTTATTACAAGTTGTGGAAACGTAGCTAGTGTTATATAGGTGTGCAGTTAACAATAGTATAGAGTAGGTAATTACAAAGACATTCATGGCTGACCTGTGGTAGACGCCGCTGCTGCCTGGACATTTTGAAATACAGAATGAAAATCGGCACCTTAAACCTCTGAAAGTATAAAACAAGGGAATGAGGCTCAGAGGGAAACAGCTAAACAAGACAAAAGAACCTACTTTGCTTGATACAGTCTAGTGCGAATGCTTTGGTTTTAAAAATAAAAAAACTGTCTTTTTATATCAAACAACCATGACTGTCCTTGGGCTCAAGCAGAAAAGGCAAAAAAAAAAAAAAAATCCACTAAGTGTGACCAATAAATGCAATCACTGCATGAAAGAGTGACAGCTAGTGGGCAATCATTCCTGTTGTCCTGGTCTCTGGTGTGTTCAGCTACCATCTTTGGTACAGTCAAGTACAGTACTTGCGCTGGGTGAACATGACTCAGCTGCTGGTTTTGCTGGTGCTCTGCTCTACTCTGTAGCTCCATTTCCCAACAAATTAATAACCTAATTAATGGAGATGGAACATGAAGCCAGTTCATATTGATCACAACTTGGTCCCACATATAAATTTAAAATTATATATACACATATAATACTTAAGTTTTTGATGAGCTGGCCTCACTGAACAATTACTAAACCTGAGGAACACTCTTTTTAATTATCCTTCTTTGCTACGACTGTGATGGATCCACACAGTGCAAACGCCTCCTTCTACAAAGACAAGTACTGGAACATAACACCACCTGTTTACCCTGCCGCACCCCTCTCACTCTTACTGTTATTCACAGGTGATTGACCCATTTGTATGTTCCCTCATAGCGAAATCCAACTCTCTTCGAAAGGTCGTCTGCTTCTACCGGGCCACGACTAAGAAAGCAAAGCAAAACAATCACAGTCAAAACTTATTAAATTCCTCTTCCATTTAAAGGCACAATGAGTCACGTCCTACCTTCCATATTTATAGGGAAGAGGTCTGGGCTTCTCTTTCTCTATCTGATGAAGGAGAGGTGTGAAGATCCTCCATGCTTCCTTTAGTTCATCACTACAGAGAGGAAATTCAGCATGTGGTTGAGAACATAAAGAGCTGTCATATTGCAAAAATATACAATTTTTATGTTCCCTCACTGAGACAGAGAGAAAGAATATAACATTGTGCTGCCATCTAGTGTTCAGAAACGTTAGTTCACACAAAGCACTCAAAACGTGACATTACAAGAAACAAGTGCAGTGCATGTCCAGTGAAGTCAGACAGCTGTGGAAAACGAGACAGACCTGCGTACAAAGTGCATCTGACTCCCACAGAAGACATCCAGGATGAGACGCTCGTAAGCATCTGGAAGCTTCACATTCTGAGAACAATGCATTCATTAATTAAAATAACACAGTCAGTAAAACCAATCTGAATACGCTATGCTATGGGAAATTATTATGTACATTTGTCTGACATTGTACAGACCAAATAAAATCAGAATGAAGGAAAAGGCTACTGTACATAATGAAACAGCACTCATTTTCTTTCTATTGTGAGCCAGCATCCATTTGTGGCTCGACTGTGATCAAGTTTATATTCGATCAGTTTGAACCCACCTTGTATCTGCTCTTGTAGGTGAGGTCCAGCTCAGTTTCTTCAGGGCTGAAGTAAACACCAGGTTTCTTGCTCATCATCTTGGCGTACACGGCCTCATTAGGCTGCACACGTACCACCAGCTCATTCCTGCGACACTGTTTTCCAAATATGTCTCCTGGGACATCTGTGAACTGCAGTCGCACCTCAGCTTTCCTCTCATTCAGAGCTTTTCCACAGCGAAGGATGAAGGGAACACCTGAGGAGGACAGGTTCCATACCAACGCATCATGAAAGGCAATGTGACATCCATAGGATGTTTTGGGGAGACTTTTGGAAAGGTCAGAATTTGTTTACCATCCCAGCGTTCGTTGTGCACATAGAGCACAACAGTGGCGAAAGTGGCCTGAGTTGATCCTTTAGGAACTGTGGGATCATCAAGGTAACCCAGTTTGGCATCTCCCTCACCGTCTGGATCCCCAACATACTGACCCAGCACCACATCTGACATGGTCACTGGAGCAATGCACTTTAGCACCTTCACCTGTAAGAAACATCACTTAGTAAGAGAACACATACTGTCGTCGTCTTCCCCCCCGTAAATGCTCATATAAAAGCAGGTATTGAAATAATGGCAGAATAGCTAATAAAGGCCAGGTAGAAATACATCCAGGGAGGTGGGGTTATCTGTAGCCTACCGCTCACATCATAAATTTAGTTTAATGCAAATTTCATCAACAACAACTTTGGATTTCTACCTAATACATACAATGTTTTAATAGTGTAAGTCCAGGTTTTTTAAACCAGGTTACTGTCAACAAAACAACTTTCTGATCATATTTTCACAATAAAAGCCTACAAGAGTCTTAATATGAAAATCTGAGGGGAAGTGTTGACTATAATTAGTGTAACATCATTAAATAGATGGAATTAGTCCTGTGGAAATGTTGAATTCATCAAGACAACAGGAAAACGAAGAGTTTGCATTGTCCCAAACCGAGGCCTGGTTCACCGTGCCACACGTCAACAAGATCCTGGCCACTATTTTAGATGTTACACTGAACCATAATATACTGCAAGTGTCCGTATCTGTCCTGACAGAAGAGGTGCTGAGCACTTTTTGATCTCAGAACCAATTTAGTACCTTTTCATCCCTGACATCATCAGAGCTGGTGGAAGCTGGTTTCTCCATGGCAACCAGGCTGAGCATCTGGAGCAAGTGGTTCTGCATAACATCTCTGGCCACAAAAAGGCGAACACAGAAGACAAAAAAGGGAAAAAGTGACAGTGTTGACAATTTTAGTAACGAAACCTCTAATTGATCCTGTGTCAGTACCGATGTACCGTTCAAACAAATCAAATCTATGGATCGCCAACATGGTAATTTGCCTTGCAGCGAGCTGCTAAGGGTTAATTACCACTAAAAAAGGTAACACTAACCCCAACATAGAATAAATAAATGATTAATAACACTATATTGCAACTGTACACAAATAAGAACATTTAGGTCTTTGTCAACAATCATAAAACTTCTATTAAGACATTTTATATTACTGCTTCACTATTTCTACACTTAAGTGTCCACAGGAGGAGTTTGTTGTTGACAATTAATCTCATTACATTCAATCTCTCAAGTACATTGTGTAAAATGTATTCAGTGTTCAGGTGTTACCAATGAAAGTAATGATTAAACTAGAGTGCAACTAAACATGCAGTGTTTAAGTATAGAGTCTCCAGTTACTGTTCTCTGCTCCTTTTTATATACCTTCCCTTTAAATCTGGGTACAAACGCATTCAATATCACAGTGCAAAGAGACTTAAAGGGATTTATCCCCCCTCACCGGATGATGCCAAAATCATCAAAGTAGCCTCCTCGTCCCTGCGTGCCAAATGGTTCTTTAAAGGTGAGGACAACACAGGCCAGACTGTCCCTGTTCCAGATCGGCCCGAAGATTCGGTTTCCAAACCTGCAACAAACATCACAGTTGCCCTCTGCGCAACAGCACTGCCGCACAGTTGTTCAAAACGACATGGATAAACATTTATCTTTTGTTCCTGGTTAGAGGCCAATTTATATTTCTATTGTGATATTCTAATCAAGTGTAGCCATTTCTTTTTCTCCTTCTCATTGTGAGGAAAGTGGTAAAATTACAGCTGACCTGTGACTTTTGATTCAGACCTATTGAAACAATGGGGAAAACAACACTGTGGCATATGGAGAGGAGGAGAACGAACTGAAGTCTGGACACAGAAACAGAATGTTAAGTCACCACTTAACAAGTGGATTGGCGCATCTCATTTACTGAGACTTTGTTCCTCTATAGATGTTCACCAGCAAAACATATACCCGTTTACAGCACTGTCTGATATCAATCAGACATCTTTACAAAGACATCATATTATAGCTAAATGCAAATAAACAAAAAAGCAGCTTCATCTGAAGAAGGTTCTTACCTGAGCACCATGAGGCTCTGCACCATTTCTTTGCCCAGGTAGTGATCTATACGGTAGACCTGGTCTTCAGTAAAGAGGGACGAGAGGTGAGTGGACAGCTCTTCAGAGCTCTGAAGGTCATGGCCAAAGGGTTTCTCTACAATCACCCTGTTCCAGCCTCTGCACAATATCAAAATACACAAAATTATCATCAAGCCCTGTCCACGTTGTTCTTCTTTCCTCACTCATCACTGAGACTCATTATAGGGACACAACGGGCTTTCCACTTAATGCTGGCCTTACACTAGAAGACTACGATAAGACTCAGAAAAGAAAGAATTGAAAAATGGGGCAGAAACAAAAGCAGTGTTTTGTGACAGCTGCACTTATGTGTGTGCAGTTTTTTGCTTGGAAAAAAAACAGCCAGAAAGAAAAAGACACTGCAGAATGTGGACATGACCCTGGTTAACTGAAAGGGGACAGCAAGGTCTGTCCAGCCTTTCTCTTTCTCTAGTCTGTCGTGAGATATTCTTGCTCAGTCCACACCTACACCAGTTTCTCCTCCTTTGTAATGGTCCAACAGAACTGTGCCTTCCGGGGCTTTACTGGAGCCTCCATCACATTTAGCCTAAGTTAGTTTTACCTTGAAATTCCATCACTTTCATTGGAATTGCTTTGTTGGGTTTTCCTCTATAATAATAGTGATGATAATAAGGTCTAGACCTTACTTTGTAAAGTGTCCTCAGATGACTTTTGTTGTGATGTGGCGCTATACAAATAAAATTTGAATTGAATTTAGATACTGATCATTCCCAGCAGAGATTCAGTTCTGTGTGTTGACAGACCTCCAGACACAACAGGCAAAATACAACAGTAAGAGAAGTGTGTACTGACTTTGTGCTCATACAGTGGTGCTTGATGTTCTTGGTAACATCATGGTAGACAGTGGGTGGCAGGGCCAGGTAGAACAGACGGTTCGCCCCAGCTCCCCCGGGTAAAGACAGGATGTGTGCGTTGAGTTTAGTGAAGGAACTCTCATCAACATATTTCCCACTGATATACGAGTTCTTGCTGAAGAAGGCCGACAGTCGCTCTGCTTCTGTGTCTGTCACCTGGAGCAGAGTGTGGGAACATTCATACATGGGTTAAATGCAAAAACAAAACAAAAAAAAAACTTGACTTGATAGCTTGGCTTAATCTAAAGACACCAGGACAATACACGAAATACATGTGATGGTTTTAAAATTACAGGAAAAAAGCACACATTTACAGACTAGTGGTATAATATAAATAGATATCACCCTACATCAGTGGTTCTCATATTCCCCACTTAAGAGGGCGGGCGAATTGTCAAACCCCATTTGTCAAAAAATTATAAACGAAATTGTCCAATTTTAAAATTTTAAATTTATTGAAATATCAAACACCAAGTTGAAAACAGATAAAATACAAGTGCAACTGTATCGTTTTTGACAGGGGGATAGTTTTCAATTTTGCAGCACTTGTTTCATCCAGCATAATCGACACCATGTCTACAGTTACAGGGAGAATAAGCTGCTCAGCAACTGTTGACGGGGGTGTGTTGTCTCTAAATGTCTTAATTTGTTGGGTCTCATGCTGTCTGCTGCCAGCGGTTTAAGACAAGACACATATGGGTCCCTCCCTCTGCCTCCACCATTCCAAACATGAATCCAAGCGCAAGATAGGCTTCATCATATTTTCTTTTCGGTTGGCTTTTTGGTTGATAAGGCTACTGCCTGTTGTTTATTTGTCTGCTTGCACTGCATCACCTACTTTTTTTTGTGGTCCATGTAACACATTTATCCATTTACATTATTATACCCACTGCGTACACTATTGGCCCTCTGTGTGAACGTTTCCTTATATTGTTGCACTGCAGTTAACATGTCGACATCAAACCGTTATTGTTAAACTATGGTTCCACTTTTTTCTTCCGGGCCCCGAACTGATGTTATTTTAATTTACGTGTATTAATGAACCATTTCTAATTTTCTCCGTTCATTGTGCCCCACCTGTCATGTCTTTATTCCCCACTAGTGGGGCACGCCCCACACTTTGAGAACCACGGCCCTACATGAAGTAGACCTAGTGTAAACTTGCAATAACATGCTTAACCACTTGGGAGCAGGGGAAACAAGCTTTAAACAACACTGACATACAGTATCACATATCAAGTTGACACAGATCCACATCCAGCAGTTACAGAGCAACATCATTCAAGTGGAGTTGAGTTTCTGGCCATGCGGTAAATTTGAACCCAACATTCACTCCATTTTAATTTCTGCCAACTTCTGGGAGGAATGGCTGACTCTTTTGCTGATAAAGGTTCCACTATGTTCACCAGCTTGTACCCAACTGTCTGTTGGTATTGAACAGTGAATTTTCAAAGGTTTTGCTGTAAATCCCACCGCTCGAATAAAAAATAGTAATAGTAATAAATAAATGAGAGGGACTTTTAAAAAGGTCCAGGTTTACCTTCAGATATGGCATGGAAGATGCCCGGATAGTATCAACAGTCAAGTTTGAGCGAGCAAAGCCCACAAAATAAGTCTGCTCAGGGAGGAGGCCATCTCTGAACAACCACCTGGGAGAGAAAAGAGGAAAAACATACAGTCCATTGAACCCAACTTCAGAATCTCCACTACAGATTAGAGTATGATCTTTCATCAGCATTTGCTGTGCTACTAATGCCCAATCTGTTCAGCGGGTCCACTCACCATAGAGTTGGATAGATTTTCTTCTTAGCCAGATCTCCCTATAGGTACAAACACACAATAAGAAAAATGATTTGTACACAGTCATTAACAGTCGATGCAGTGTTTTAGAAGAACTGTGCTGCTTATTTAACTAGTGCACTCTGCTAGTAGTTATTTTCCACTAGATAAAAGTCTCAAAATGGTGCAGTACTATAGGCCACACCGTGGGGTGACAGGTACAGTAGATTGGCTGCACTGGCTTATTTAGGAACTGTGCCTTAGTGATCCCACTGGGAACAAATTCCAACTGCTTGGACACAAAAGACTGTTCCTGTTGCTAACTAATATAATGTTGAAGAACTACTTAAAACTACTTTAATAATACTTAAACGTTTCACAGTAAAACACAAGACACATACTATATATTTGATAAAGACCTTCTATGTATTTAACCTGTTACATCTTAACAGAGGCACTGGAATAAAAAGATTACCTGAGGTAAACATGGATTCAAGGATGAGCTGTGCCACATATATTAGAAGTCAACTTCAGTCAAAGTTCCCATAACATACTGATGGCCTAAATCACATTCTGACATCTCCCTGGGAATTATGTATTTAACTGTACACGGGAGGAACTGGACAAAAACAAGTCAGTAACTGGAACCGATCTGATATGCACAACATTAGCAGATGACTAGCAGCACACAGTCACACCTCATATAAACAGCAATAACTACTGAATTAGTAGCAGTAACTAAATGTTGTCTACATGTAATCGTGTGGTAATAAACCGACACATTTCAACAGCACTCACACACATTAAACAAGTACAATCAGAGTGAGACAGCTCAGCCCTTCCCCTGACCCGCCTGTGTATCACAATGAAAGAAAAATGCTGATCGTTGGTGACACTGCAAAAGTCAGCAGCCCAGTCCTCACCCAAGAGCAAACAGTGCAAGAGAGGACAACAGCAAATATGCAGGATGGCTGGACCGAGACAGTGAAAATGTTTCTACAATATGTGATTGCAAAAGTCACTGATATGTTAAATGATTACAAAAAAGACCCACAAACACACACAAGGAAATAGTTGTCAAAAGAATGATCCTGTAGGCAGTGACAACAAAGCTGCTGTTGCATTAGTTCACATTCTCACAGATATAACCATGTGTCTGTAAACCTTTTACATTTAATAATATAAACAATTTTAATAAGAAGGCTGCACATATGGATCGGTTTAGGACAGACTGGGGGTAGAGCACGCACTGAAAGAAGATGCAAGGAAGGAAAACAATGTGTAAGAAATAAGGAAACAGATGAAGTTCTGGTTTGAAATGTTTTAGTTCCTGAAAACATCTCAACAGTATGAGGAAATAGTAAGCAGTGTAAAGAGACACTTTTCCATTATATTTTTGTGATGGATCAACATAATACGAGTATCAACTGTCAACTGCTGAAAACTGTACTATTTTATGTGTGAAATCCATGGCCTGTTCTATTCTTTAACTCAGATACTCTTTTTTTTTAAGCCACATTCTCATACAATAAGGTATTGGTATTAAAATGTTTTAATAATATCCTGTTCTAATTATGGGTGCACCAGCCAGTAACATACAGTACTGAAATGATAAGCAAAGAGGAACCTTGAGGTTTTCACTTTCTCAATTCCAGGTTTTTGAAAGCTCGGATGACCAAATGGCATTTGTTTGCAGAAGCATGGTGAAATCAATGTCAACATTTCCTTTGTCAGATGTGCAATTATTGCACTATTTTTAAAGATTTCAACACACTTTCTTTGAAAGTGCCTAAGCTGACCTACACTGGAAATGTGCCAAAAGCTTTTTTTAAGTCACACAGCAAATCAATCGTTAGCCCTTTTATTTAATCTGAAAGCATGCAACGCCTTATCAGTCACTGACTCGATTCTGACCGCCCTCCCCTGCTCTCACCGAGGCTCCCATGATGATGAAGATGTGGACATCAGACTGATGGAACTCTTCATCTTCAAACAGCTCCTTCCTCAGCTCCCCAAACACCTCAGAGCGAGAGAGGGGGATGTCACTCATTTTCTCTAAAAAGCAGACAAACAGAAAAGTCAGTTGAAAAAATTGTTCTTTTGCATGTTAAACCAACCATCAAGAACACAAATACTGATGTCACTCCTACATAATAAGAATTTACCAGTGTCTGTAAGCCTGCACAGTAAATAGTGTTAAGTTCTAAACATGAAGGTTACTGGGAACACTTCACACAACCCTGTCGTGTGTGTCTGGGCTTTAAGATAGGGCGCACACACACACACAAACACACATACTGTACAATATGGCTGGGGTCCAAAAAAGAAGACAGGG
>NW_018127986.1:1729356-1730781 GCF_001952655.1 Monopterus albus | reverse complement strand
ATACAAGACAGAACACAAAGCAATCTGCTGGTACATTTTAGCTCCTTGCCAACAATTCACATTACATTTCACATTTGTGGTTTGTTGAATGCATATGCTGCGGAGTTATAGTATTGTGGATACATTTTGCTACCATTCCAGGCAGCCATTGATTTCCATTCATTTCTTTACAGTGTAAAATAATATTTTAAAAAGGACAATTTGCACATGTAAATTCAAAAAGCCTTTGTTCCAACATAGAAATTAATCATTTTACAATTCAAGTTACAGCTTGGAGACATTCTTTAATTTTATAGACTAATTGATTAACTGATTAATTGATAATAAAAATGCATAGTTGCAAACCAGTGAATTCCTCAAACAATAAAGATTTAATTTTTAAAGGATAGCAACACTATCTGTCAATGGTTATCCGTACATATGATTACTAAATGGACTAAAACAGGCAACACCACAGGCACTGGTGCTTTATTTCATCCTTTAATATCCTACAATCACAGTATAGATTTTCCTTGCGAGTCATTTCAACTGAGCCAAATCAGGAAAGACAAGTATTTTTCAGTAGCCTGACTTATTTTCACTGTTAACTGAGCTTGCAGGCTGCCTTAATAAATAGAGCTCTATGACAAGTGACAGGCATCACTGGCCACCCTATTAGGTACACCTGTACAAGTGTATGCACTTTTACTTAGGAGGTGCCTCTATACTTTTGTCTGCCCCAGCTACATGCATGAGAGGGTCAGAGTATTAGGAACACCTCTGAATATAACGTAGTCCAGTACACCACCACCTTTAAACTATGATCAAATCATAGTCAAATGATCAATAATAAACATATAATTGAATTAATATATTTGACAGTTTCACCAAAAACTGAAACATTTTGAGCTTCATAAAGACAGATGTTAAGGCAGAAGTGTTGCATTTAAGTGCATACAATTGCACAGGTGTACCTAATAAAGTGGCTGGTCAGTATAAATACAAATAGGGCTGCAAGAAATCCTGAAATGTTTTGATTTTTTTTTTTTTATTTGTTAACTTGAGTTCACAGATTATGAAATGAAGCCAGTCAACAGCCCAATTATTTTCTTCTAATCTAAAGTTACTTCAAATCATCCCTGACAGAAACAACACTGAGGTAGTGCACGTGGATTTACTGTATGTCAGATGGTGGCTACAGCTCCCAGAAACAGCTTAAGACATGCACACGCAATAGACAACAAACAATCAAATCCTCCACCAAATTCCTGCAGGACTAATAATCCTTATTGCAGCAAGTTACACCGCGGTAACGCTGAATACCTTCCGCTAACACAAACTAACATTTAAGGAAGGAACGAACGATTGTTTGGTGGACAGTTAACCCCATAGCTACGAACATCGAGGACATAAGGTTAAGCTGAGTTCCACGGCACTTTCCTGCTG
>NW_018127986.1:1705464-1729330 GCF_001952655.1 Monopterus albus | reverse complement strand
ATCGCCGCTAAGCTTCAGATGCTGTTATGACAACAGCACTTGAAAGGCACACGTGCAAGCTGCTAGCAAACAACACCTAGCTTGCACAAGAAGCACTAAAACGGTTAACGTTGAATAGGATGAAAGATACTCACACGTCCGTTAACGAAGTAACAACCTTACGATTATATCCTGACCAAACCCAACGACAGGACACAGACTAGCTGTAAACACACTCTAACAACGCCACAAATATCGAGTCTGATGGACCGCATATGAATCCTGCCTACTTCCTTATTAAAGTGACAAAGCAGAAAATAAGAGATTTTATTGGTTTGGGGGAAACTCACCAGCGCTCGCTCGAGTTCCCATCACGGTCCGATGCTATGGCGTCACCGACCGTGCGACTGGGCGTGTCTCTACGGTACCGTAAGAACGAGGAACAGGAAATTTGACTATTTCCGTGTGAAACCAAGAACAGAATTGTGACAATGGTTGCTACATTGTTACAGGTTATGTAGAAATATACACTCAGCGGCCACATACAGCTGTATGCAATTCAGTGCAACATTTCCGCCTTTACACCTGTGTAATTGTACAGGTGAACCTAATAAAGTGACTGTATGTAGTACCAAAATGAAGACCCACTCTTGCTCAGGTGCTGGGATTACTTTTTCCTCCCAGACACCGTAATTCAAAAGACACCTCCTCCAGGGGTTGCTGGGAGATGTAGGCCTACCCTACTCAAGATAAAGGAAGTTAGAGAAATAGGAAGTTAAATCCAAGATGGGTAAAAAAAAAAATCCCTATAGTTCACTGCCATCAAAACAAAATCGTACAGTAGTTTTATATGATGATGTGGTTTCTAACTTCTTTTTTTTTTGCTTGAAAGTCCTTAAAATTGTTAACCCCTCATCACAAAATATTAGCTTAGAAAAGTCACATGTCTTTGCAGATTAGTTAAACTACTTTTTCTTTAGATTAGCATTTTTCTAAAGATGGCACAGCTGGTGAATCAGTTGGTTGGGTCGACTCTTTGGTCCAGACTAAAATATTGCAACTATAGGATGGATTGTCATGAAACTTTGACTGTACTTTTTATGGTCTTAAGAGGAACAAAGTCTCAGTAAATGAGATGCGCCAATCCACTTGTGATGAGTGAGGAAAGAAGAGCAACGTGGACACTTCCCCAACTTTAACCAGCACCATCATAAAGTTGACTGAAAGAGTCCACGCATTTCATATCATTAATAAATTTTACTTACTCTGTGTAATATGTACATTTAATAACCTAGTAAATAGTGAGATTTAGACTATTTGAATTTATAAGACATTTACACAATATCAACAGGTCAGCCTGTTGTATTTTGGGTTTATAAAATTATATCATTGACTTTGAAATAATTGTCAAGTTTAACAAAATATTCCCCCAATTTCCATCATAATAATATCGTAAGTAGGCAGTGAAACCACCAGTATACCAGTATACCAGTAAAATAAATGTTTTACTGCCTTCTTTGTTGACAATAGCGACAAATCGCCGTTGCCATGGTTACGTCTCAACCACAAGTTAGAGGCTGCCTGTCTCCGGTTAGTGCTTGGACGCAAACTGTGCAACACCATGGCCTTTTTCGGTTTAACACACCTGGGTTATCAAAACCCAGTGGGCGATAAAATGATAGTGAACCCGAGAGGAGCGTCTCAGTCTCAGGGTGAGTAGATGTCACGTTGGCCACAGTGCGGAGGGAACAGGCCCTTGAGCTCGTTCATAGCTAACAGCAATAGCAGCGATTACTTTAATGCTTTCAAAGCCTTCGGGGTATTAAAAATAGCAATGCACATATAGGAAGCTTTATCTTTATGTTATCAACCTACTGTAGAATTTCATGCATTTCGGCCACTAGACAGGTGTAATTACAAACATTTTCTTTTATGACGTTGTTATTCATAAAATCCATCAAGCACTTTGTGTTGATTTTAGCATTTTTATGAAATTTCAAGTTCTACACTCAAAGTGAACTACAAGTACTCATGTTTAACTTAAACATGAGTCTTTTTTTCCTGTGTGATAGCAGCAGACTTGTTAATGTAATCAAAATAATTCTATACTGTATTAACATATTTTCTTTACAGGCGGTGAGTTTAACATCAGAGAAGGACTGCCTCCATCGCTTCAAGAAAACCAGGGACCCCTCAGATGTACAGACATATGTAATGTTTATTACCAGCCTCTTCCCTACAGCGCTGACATACACAATGGGAGCCACAAGCGATATAAAGAGATGGTCAAACGGGTTCAAACACCCAGTTGTGAGTCGACCAGAAATTAGACATAATTTAAGGGTCTGATGGACAAATCATACCAAGCTAAGTACATCAATGAAACTGGTGAAAGTATTGGTCTCCTCTTTTCTTTAGCCCCCAACCAGCTATATGTAATGCCTGTGACCGAAAGCCAGCAGTATGGATGGATGATGTCTAAGACTCCTGAACCATGGACCCAAATCAAACGGTTTCCCCGAAAGAACAGTGAGATGACAAAGTACATAACATTTCCCAATCTAATGTTAACTTTTTTTTAAACACACTGTTTAGATCTATGTGATTGTAATCCACCCGTTTCTTTCACAGGTTTGTTAAAGAAATGTCACTGAGAGACCAGGACTTCAGCCTCTTCTGATGACCCTTTCCATTTTTCCTCTTCTTCATTTGTACATAAGTGCGTGTGCACATCCATTCACAGCCATAAATAACAGAATTAGCATCAGTCTTGGTGTGAATTTCTGAAATTAAACTGATAACAGATGCACATAGAGATTTTTTCATGCTTAGTTTTGTTGATTCTTTCATCAATGATGAATTTATTGTTTTTTGTTTGTTTGTTTTTACATTGACATGATTAATTTGACCTTTGAGTAAGTGACTAGAGCCATTGGTCTACTCTTGAATCTTTTTAGCTGGTCTGGAGGTGTGAAATTTCTAAATGAGTTCTAACAAATATTTACAGATTGTTTGCAGGATTTAAAAAGTTAAACAGATTCAGAAAAAAAATTAAGTTATTAAAAGACTTTCAAGACAAAAGAGCCCATTTGTATATTGCACATCAATGTGACATACACTGTAAATTACTGTACCACCTTTGAAGGGGCCCAGACCTACAGGTTCAAAGATGCTGAGACCATTGAGTCATCTGTAGAGATACTGAGACTGTACTTTAGAGGAAAAATAATTACTTCTGAATTTTGGAAGATAATGGACTTTATCTCAAAGGTTTTTTTTTCAGTGATGCCCAGAGCAGCAGACATCAAGATATGCTAGGCTATTCAGAGCCTCTACTGGAGTCACATTCCTTTTGTGTTTAAACATACTTGTTCAATAAATGTAATTCTAATTATGAATTATTATTATTATATTTTATTATTATTATTATTATTAATAAACATTCTGCTACTGTAAAATAAGCTCTTAATGCCATTAACACAAATAAGAAGTTTTGCATCATTCATGTCTGGCCTCTGTTTGTATAAGCCTCAGGTAATGCGTATTTTCCACACACACACACACACACACACACACACACACACACAAACACATTTTTTTTAGAGAAGATGTATTTTCCCCACACACACACACACACACACACACACACACACACACACACACACACACACTCAACATTAGCAGAACACACAAAACAGCCATTGATTTTTTTTATTTATTTTTTCTTCAAGGGGAAATGTTACTTTTCTTTTTGTCACAGTCCTCAACTCTTCTTGTCCTTCAGCTTAGCAAAACACTCCCCTTTCAACTCCTCCAACTAAGGGAAAATACAAATGAAACAAAAACAGATACGAAAAGATTTATCAGGCCTGAGCAAAACACTGTTTCAGTAGTATGGGGATAACCCCCCCCGAAAAAAAAAAAAATCCCAAACGTTAATAATCAACACAAGTCTATGGACAACCGATAGAAATAGAATACATACAATGCACATTTTTATAAACTTATGTCCATTCTATAAGCTCTTTGCTTATATGAATCATTCTTCAATTGGTCACAGTTCACATGATAGTTGGTGATTTCCCTTTTACACTGCTGTCCTCTGTTGCTCCCATCACACTTGAGGCCAAATATCATTGTACAGGGAACCGGGAACCAATAGCACTTAGGCTCTGTCAGCTGGCTTTGGTACAAACATGATCAACTGTTGGTTGCCATTGTTGAGTGTTGCGGCAGAGCTAACAGGGCTGTCTCTCTCAATATCAGAAGCTGAGGCTGGAGAAACCAAGATCACTGCAGGGATGAGAATGGTTACTGAAAATAGTTCTCTACAAGCCCTTATCCCTCTCTGTCCATTCAGACATCAGCAGTCCATAAAGGGCAAGCAGGCACAGTTCCTGTTTAGTGTTATTCTGAGATTTGTTTTATATTAACTTAAGGCAATCAAACCCAGCTTTTAGTATTTTCACTTTTGACTGAAACACCAAGTGGGGTCATATAATACAAGAAAGTGTGGACCTACTAATTCTGCCTGTCCTCTTCACATAGTGTTACACCAGGGAGGTTATTTGTTAATGCTCAGATGTTTAATGTGTGGAAGGGAGAGGTCACCTTAAAGCCTGATTGAAATTTACAATACTGCAGTAGTGGCATAAAAAAAAGCACAGTGAATCATCTGTATGTGTGTGTTTACTGGTGCGCTGCAAAGGCAGCTAACAGTTATTATCCTGCACATGATCACACCTTTCGGCAGTTGAAATACTGTATTATACATTAGGATTGAACAGCAGAATTCAGTGGCTGCAGTTGATCAGCTGGTACCAGTGAGCTTGAGCTTTATAAACTGGCATTTTACAAGAAAGTGTGCTGGTCTTTGATCCTTATCATTGGAATGGAATCATCGTAATAAGCATAATAATTCATCAGAATCATCAGAATCATAACAACATTAAGAATATACAAATGATGGATACAGAAGTGATACAAAATACCGTACATTAAAACAAACAAAAATGAAAACAAGGTACCACAATCAGACATGCTTCAAAGCAGTTATGTTTGGCAAGAAAGCAGTTTTGTTGTATCTTAAAAACCTCACAGTGAAAATAGTTATGCCCCTTCAGAATTACAAAACACAGTATTCAGTCAAAAGCAATATACATTTCATTCCTTCATATGTTTCTTCCTTGTAGGAGAATCGAGCTGTGTGGTACCACTGCACTGAAATCTGAGGTCCCTACCCACCACCGTCCCACCCCCCTGAAATGGCTCTGGAACAACCTGCTGACACAAGTTCCTTCATGTCCATTTGCACCAAAAAAACAGTTCTATGAAAGACAAGGAGCGGTTGATGACAACAGACTGTTAGGGATGAAACCAGCTGTACACTGCTCAAGCTCTTAAGAACCAATCGGACATGAAGTGAGGATGAAGAGGATCCTGATCATAGCTGGAACTATTTCTGCTCTTCAGAGAGCAGAGCACAGATTTCAGACATCATCTTCCAACAACATCCTTAGTCGCCTTTAGTGTAGCGTTTGAGGGCAATATTATAATTTAGAGTTAATGTGATCAGCTCTTTGCTTCCTGAACAACAGACTAAATAAATTAATTGTACATATTTTATGAAAATAGTGATGCTGCCAGCTGTCAAAAAGCCAAAGAGGTGGTGATCGTTGGTGACTTTAGCGAGAACATATTAAACATGTCTTGCCTTGCTTTTAGTAAATACTTTAGTCTTTGGTCAATATATTCTTCCTCAGTTTATACATATATTCATACAGACACAAATATGCATGTACATACACACTTATGAACGTGTAATAAACAGGATATTTGTGCACGTATGTATTCACACTATTTCAAAAAGGACCATTTGCACAAATCATCAAGACTGAAATAAATAATTAATCCAGAAACAAACTATGAGAACCTGTTCATAAGTCATGTCAAATAAAAATTACCAGAGGAAAAAAAAAAAAACACAAAGTAAAATAAAAAAGTAGCCTTATGTACAGCGTTAATCTTCTTTTGACACAGGCTAAAAGGCGTTGTTTTAAATAAACAGACTTTGCATCTTTCAAGAAGCCTGAGAGAGAGGCTAGACATGAGAAAAATACTAGTCCTTCAACACATATGTGGACCAACATGGCTGTCAAGAACACTTTCCTTATGAAGTCTTACGTTTGTTTTCCTCTTAGCTTAGGATCCAAGTGATGGTGCATCTAGTTTTTAGCCATTTGCTCACATTGTGAGTCCTTGCTCAGTGGTGCTATGTCCTTGCAGTGGGGATCATCCCAGCATCTGCTGCTGCCATGGCTGCTAACTGTTGGGTGGTCCATTGTTCAGAAAGTAGGTGGTCATTTCCCCTTTACCTTTGACCTTAACAACCCCACGACACTCCAGCATGTAGCCTTTACTTGCAAGCACCTGGTACAGGTCTGTGGTCACCTGTGAGCAGAACAGGAGAGAGCAGATTGGATGTATCCAAGGATGGATACATTTTAAATTTCCAAAATTGCACTGTGTTATTTTCATCATCTACACAATTCTGAAAACGTCACTCTGGTTGAGTCACAGGCTAGCAAGCTCTCATTTCTTGCATTAGCTGAGACAACATACATGAGAAGGTCGTGGGTGAAGGGCTGGGTACAGTGTGACGGAGCAGAAAGAGAGAGGGGTGGTTTTCCTTTCAGTCTCAACAGTTTTACTGTAGCTTAATTTCTAGAATGTGCATATTTAAAGCTACTCTACCTGATTTATTTTGAACCACTAGAGGGTCTAGTGAGGCTCAAAACAAAACTGACACCATAAGCCGCTCCTGCCTGCTCTTTGCCTCTCACGTCATGTCCTGCTTCTTAGCAACAGCATAAACAACAGATGGCCAGTTGCAACAATCTACAAAATGCAGCCTCCAGTCCAAAGCTAGTGTTAGCTGACTAATGAGTCAATTTGTCAGTACAGAAAAACACTATTTTGGTTTTCTTCCCCTTTATTGTTTTGGTTCACTCCTGCTCTCATCACTGCTTTCCAGTGTAAAACACAGTACAATGTCTGACAGCAAAGAACTCATCTCATCTCATCTTCTATACCGCTTAGTCCCAAACAGGGTCGTGGGGGGGCTGGAGTCAATCCCAGCCGGCATCGGGCAAAGGGCAGGGTACACCCTGGACAGGTGGTCGGTCCATCACAGGGCCAACACGCAGATGAACAAACACACACACACACACACACACACACACACACACACACACACACACACATTCACTGCTACAGGCAATTTAGAGTCACCAGTCAACCTAAGCTGCATGTTTTTGGACAGTGGGAGGAAGCCGGAGTACCCAGAGAGAACCCACGCAAGCACGGGGAGAACATGCAAACTCCGCACAGAAAGGTACAGCACAGAACTGAGGACTGATACAGTCAGTAGCTAGGTGGACCACAGGGGAGCATGTACAGTAGCAGCTAACCATAAGTAGCCAGATACTTCCCTCAGCAACTACATTTGCTTTGTTGCGCATTCTTGGAGTGAGTTGACTCTTTGGGTGAGCGCAAAAAATATTGTAAGGTTTCCTCGCTGAAAGGCTTAAAAATCAACAGGACATGAGGTCTACAGACTCTGCATCTTAATCTAGTTTATTTATACATCATATAGAGACAAGTTGTTTGACAACAAAACACAACATTATACATTTTTAAAGGCTGCATTAATGGCAGAGCTGCTGTACTGAACTGTAATAGATTGTACAGGTATATCTAATAAAATGACTACTGAATGTAATGCTCTTAAAAATGTATGTTCTTGTTTTAATTCTGAAATGTATCCACATTAGGTATTGACACATATTCATTCTAATAACAGCTTGACTTCACAAAAGTATAACTGACATGGCCCTGTTTGTCAACCCCTTTGGGCTGAATTTTAAAAGCAGTTGCACGAAAACCGTACCTGTATGCAGTCAGGGACACCTGTGCTGTCCATACGGCTGGCCACATTGACTGTGTTTCCCCAAATATCATATTGAGGCTTCCGTGCACCAATAACCCCTGCTACCACCGGTCCGATGTTGAGACCTGAGAATTAAAGACAAAAAAAAAAAACCATAATCATCAACAAATCTACTGCATAGCATATTTTTATGATTTGAGCTTTCTTTTTCTGAACTCTGTGCGCTGTCATTTTTGCTTACCTATCTTCATCTGGAAGTTATTGAAGGAATGCTCATTGATGTATTTCATCTGCTCCCTCAGCCTCATGGCATAATCAGCCAGTGCAGTAATATGAGTACGGCCCTCCTTGTCGTAGGTGGAGTCATTGAGCCCAGAGGCCGCCATGTAGGTGGACCCAATGGTCTTGATCTTCTCTAGCTGCCTGTACTTTTCTTCACTGATGATCTGATACATGAAACACAACAATCATGATTACAAGTGTGCAATGTAAAGGGATGGATGACACTTTTTGTCAATTATCTATAAGCCTAAAGTGAAATCCGCAGAATGACAACAGCGCACTTGACAAATATACTTTTACAAACTTTACCTCATCAAAGTCAGCGATGATCTCGTTGAGTAGCCGAAGACACTCCACTCCCTCGTTGTTGGCCTCCAGCTCCACGTAGAACTCTGAGAAGTTGCTGATGGAAGCAAACATGACGGCCACACACTCGCAAGACTGGTAGTAGAGCTCATCATTACGCCGCTCACGTGCCAAGAAGTGAGCAGCTACATCTTTAGGCAGAATATTATGGAGGAGGCGACGGTTGTAGGCTTGCAGTTCTTCCATCTCCTCCTTCTCTTCTGTGGCCTGGGAGTAAATGTTCTTTATTAAATATTTTCAGCTGCAACTTAATATGTGGCAGGGATGATATGCAGACAGAACTGCTGATATTCTATTATAGGCAAAGACATTAATAACCATATTACTGTGAGGCAGCTCTCTCAGCTGTTTGCTGATGCACAACTGTGGGAAGAGATTCTGTTTGAAGTTACCATGGTCAGATAATGCCCCCTAGTGAACACTACAGGTACCTGTAATTTCCACAGGAAGTCAAGGCGTGCAGTAGATTCAACCTGCTGGGCGTGCAGGTACAATGCCAAGACAAAAACTGTGAGAATCACAGGAGTCATGACCCTCAGGGACACTTTGGTCTCAACAAATGGGCTGCAAAGAGACAGAGTCATGGTCAGACTAATGTTGGACAAATCCTGTAAATTGGGTAAAAAAGCACAAGTCAAAACAGAAGAACAAAGTAACAGAACTTTGTAGTATAGTACTTAAGTAAATGTAATTGGTTACTGAAATGATAGAACAGGAGATAAAAGCCTTCAAAAGTAACAGTAAATGTAGTCTTACCACTGGTTTGTAGTTTCATTGAAACTGGACCTAAATGTACAAACATAAAAACATCAATATGGTCAGTACAAATAAAGTTAACCATCTTTCTATTATTCCTTTATTAAATGTGTCTTTTTTGAATCTAAATACCAATGTAAATACTTACCACTGAGCACTAGTATCATTTAAATCACTAAAAAGAGAAAAGTCATTATTAGAACAAGTAGTGAAATATACAAAATTGTGAGACATAATGCAAAATAAAAGCCATAATGTCTATGCTTTAACTCATGATACACAGTTAAACACAGCCTGGGCTGTTTGAAAACTTTCAACACAAGTGTCCGAACAATACCTGAGAGCTGTATCAATACCAAATAATTCTTTTTTTAAATATCTAAATTCAATGTATATAAAACACTTTGGAACCCTAACAAATTGCTCAGTGCATCATCATCATCAGAACTAAAGAACGTCACCTAATTAAAATAAAGCTGAAAAGGTTTGTGATTTGGATAAAGAAATATGTGATTAAAGAATAAGTAAACAAAACTAAGAATATGTCAACTTCAGATACTCTCACTCACTCACTCAACTCTGTTTAGCATCTAATTTGATATAAACTCGTTTCCTGCTCCCTTCATGAGAATCCAGCCTGCGGCACTCACATGGCATTGGAGGTGACAAAGAGGTCAGCGTTGTTGAAGAGTGCTACTTGGGGCCACTCCACCAGCAGCAGGAAGGTGAGCTGAATGAGCAGCATGAGAGCCAGCTTCCCTATGCTACTGATCTGCAGGAACACCGAGCAGGCCAGCAGCGTCAGCAGCACACTGTAGCTGAAATACTGGCACAAACAGGAGATAGCAGCATCACAAAGAGGTATTATCCACAACTAATCTCAGAAAAGCGCAAATGCAAATGTGACATTTTTGAAACCAGTTGCAGAGTGAATGCATTTGGTGAAGTGGTGACATACAATGAACTCACCTCAGGAAAGGGGCAGGAGGGGCCTTGGCTAGGACAGATCTCTAGACCCCCCTCAACAGACACATTCAAGCTGCGGATCAAACAGGGCGTCACCAGGGCTACAGAGGTGTTCAGCTTCTCTGCAACGCATGATGCCAAGCTCGTAGTGTCACAGGCAAACTGCAGGAAACACACACATACACAAGTGTGTGTTCAACATTATTTTCAGTGCACAGGTGTCAGTTACAGGAGAGGACTACAACTATACCATCTCTTCTATCATCTCTTTTTTTGTTTTAGTGTTTGTTATTTCTCACCATCTACAGTAAACAAAAAACTAAAATACTGTTAATGTGTTTAGTACAGGTCAACAACAGCACAATATGGCACTGCTTTGTGAGGCCCAAGTGATGAAGAAGAGGCAGACAATCCACAGTGAGGTTATCACATCCTTTCCATGGTGAAGATGAGCTGTCATCATCAGGACGAAGGTTAATTAAGGCCAATTATACAGCACAGCTGTTGTAATTAACATGTATTTATGATGATTTGGCCATTTAATAGTGATTTGGTCAGCTGGGCTGTCTGCCCCACTCCTTACCAGACAACTGGTTGTGACACTGTTTTGTTATTTGCAAAGCGAAAGAGTGCAAAGAACAAGAGATTTAGCCACTTGTGTTTTACCACAGACAAAGCTCTCTACACACATGACCTGAAAAACAACTGTGTTTCCACATTTAGACAGTTTAGGTGTTTGGGTAGCAATTACTCTGAACTTACCATATTAACAAAGGCAGAGATGAAGACAAGGATAATACTAAATACTCCAACCAGGGTGCTGTTGGTGCGAGACTGGACAATCTTCTTTGAAACAGTCTGCATTGCCGCTGGAAAGAGCTACGAGTGACAATAAAGCAAAGACAAATGATTTACATACTAAATATACAATGAATGCACAAAAATATGAGCAAAGGATTTGTTAATACGCCTTGATAAGCTCCACTACCTTGATGCAAGAGTATATGGCACAGATGAAAAGGATGTTGGCAAGTATTATGAAGATACTAATGTAGATTCCCAGCATGACTGGGGTGCTGCAGGAAAGAAAACAGAAATACAGCTGTAAAGAAATGTTTGGTGTGTTTGTCTGTTTGGTTCATTTGGGCTGGTGTCAGTCAAACTCTGCTGAGATCCAAACAACTGACAGTGGCTCAGATGTTTTGTGGTGTGAGAGCAAAACAGACCAAAAACAAGACTGTTGGCATAGGTATGTGTTTTATCATGAATTCAAAAGCTAAACATCTAAAATTTTATCTGTCGCTTAAGGTGAACTGTTAGGAAACCGATTATGTAAGCTTTCTGTATAAGCAATGAACTGTATATATTTATGCAAAAACCATCCTCCTTCTTTGTGTATTTTAGCAGTTTCTCAATAAAGATTATATAAACAAGTCAAACATGGCAACTACACAGATACAGTAGGCCTGCACCACTAATATTATAATATGTTATGAGGTCCAGTCACATTATTAACTATTAATGTTATTAGTCAGTTATTTCTCATCGTGACTTGTTGTCAATGAGACCATGTAGAATTATACAATAATAAGTCTACAGCTGTAGTAATAAGCAGTTTTTAAATGGTTTTGCCCCCTCCCATTTTACTACCATTAATAAATCAGTCTGAAAAAAAAAACCCAGACCCAAATTAAAAGGCAACATGTAATTTTTTTAATTGGTCCAGACCATTGACTGTATGCAAACAATGAAGCCATGACAGCTCCCAGAAATGAAGCCGCCGTGACTCGAGTGCCCCCTGGTGGCTGGTGGGTTGCAGTATAGGTCATAATGCCCCCAGGCTGATGTGTGTGCAAGCAGTCATTTCTCTGGTAAGTTTGATTTTAATAACTTATTTGATGTTATAAAAAGGGCTGTATTTCAGGTGATTTGAGAGGTTTGATACTTTGATAACATTACTTAACTACTTGATTGCTACTGCCCATATTGATGATATTTTGGCTTCACTTTTGCATAGTGGAGGGAAGTGGTGATGCATCGTCCATATACATATACATATACATATTTAGTATACAATGGCCCAGACTAAATGAACTGAACTACAGGTTTCACAGAAAGCTCAGCGTAGAGAAAATATTGAAGGATTTACAGTAAAGTATTATGTGAATGTTGAAGTACTCACTGAGGAAAGATAACAATCTGTATGAAGGATATGAAGCAGAATACTAGTAGAGTACAGGCCACATAGCCTCCAAAACGACCGTCCACCTTCTTGGAATACTGTGACCACAAACAGAAGAGAGTCAGATATGAGTCGTGACCCTGTGCTGGACATACAAACATGAACTTAGTCTGAACCTTTTTCTCCAGGCTGGAGGTCTGGAAGGTGAGTAGGAACTTCTTAACATGGTCTTTTCTTAGCTGGTCAATGCTACGAGCATCGATGGCACGGCCTAGAAATTCATCCACCTCATCCTCCGGGTTCATGGCCTCCTGAACACAACGGCTACAAAAAGATGAGAAGACGTAGATCATGCAGGAGATAAAGAGGTTAACAAAATCCATTAAAGCAGTGCAGAGGTTTTTACATGTGTAAGCATCAAGAGTCAGTACTCACTTGTCTTTACTAGAGGTCTCATCAATCCCCTGAAGAAGAAAGCAAACAGAGAAAAGTGAATGAGAACTGACTCTGACAGAAAAGCTGCAGGCTGGCTCTCTCCCTGTGAATGAGTGTGTCAATGTTGACTCTCACCATTTGCCTAAAGACTTTAGAGTCTTTGGTCCTGGAGAAGGTTCTGTCGGGGACCCAGCATGGCATCAGCGCCTCATTAGAGTTGGCTCTTGTCCGCTGCATCTTGGCCATCATCGCCTTCTCCTCCTTCTGCTCAGAGGAAACAACATGAAGGCTTGACCAACTGTTCTCATGCAACACAGCACACGGTGAATGACAATGGAAGTGAAGTCTTGCAATATTCTGTATTTTTGCTATTATCAAAAATACCATGAAAATACCAAAACAATGTGTAAGCCAGTGAGTATTTAGGGCACCAGAACAAAGTCAAGATAAACTGGGCCAGTGAGTATTTAGGGCACCAGAACACGGTCAAAATAAACTGACCATAGAGTGTCGCCCATGTTTTGAATAGTTTTTGGACAGTTACCTGTATATTAAATCATAATAAGCTCTAGAAACACAACCAACACTGGTTATAAGAATGAGTTCAGTACTGGCCTTTGGTCAAGTTGAGTGCTGACTCAGATGGCACTAGTAAACAACTTCCTTTCTTGCAATATCTCAAACCACTGAGCAGTGTCTGAAAGACCTTCGGACCCATGGGTCTGTGACTCAAACTGGACTTACTGGATTGTATTTTAGCTAAAGCATCCCACTCATACTAACACAGACCCCTGTAGGTTTTTAACACAGGGCTGTGTATGTTCTGAAACCCCCCAACTCACTCACTCACTCAGTGGTGGGATATACATGGTTCTTTGTAAAACATCGCTGTTTCAATTCAGTGAAGTTTTTCCAATTTTTAACTGTTTTTATTTGTAATGAGCTGTGTGTGTTTTTGTGCACTGACCCGTTTCTGGCTGCAGCCGAGAACCAGGAAGGTCTCGATGCTGTTCTCCTTCAGATACGCATTCCTCTCACCTCCAAATCCCGGCTCCACCTCGTAGTCTCCATTCAGATACTGCAATGTGGCCTTAGTGATGTGGATCCGCCTACAGAGACCAAAAGACCAGAGAATCTATACGAACTTCACTGATATGACAGACACACTTCTGAACATACCCAGTGACTCCGCATAACATAAGTCAGGCACATTAAAGGACATGAATTCCATTAATTTTAATAATAAAATAGAGTTGACGAACATCAAAGAGCTTATGGTGTGCTAGAGAAGAATAGGATTATTGTGCCGCATTTTACAATTACAGAGATTGTTCAGGAATAAAAAGGTTCCACATTGACTGAAAAAAGTCTGAAGTTGTTGTTCTTGATTCATGAATGTGATATTTCTTTAGCTAGCTTTAGATTATTTTCTTCTTTCTTTATTTCTTCCTAAGAAGTTTATTTGCTAAAGCAACAACATTTAACCAATTTGTTTGGAGCAGCAGCAGCTGAAAGGTGTGATGCTGATTTTATTTTAGAATTATAAAATGAGCATAAATGTAGATATTATCTTTATATTTACTGTTGAATTTGTTAGATGGATAGAAAATATGGAATTTATTTTAAGTGAACCTCATTTACTTCCTCTGTGAAATGTTAAAGGGTCTTTCTAAACATGTTTTAGTAAACAAAAAAGGAAATGGTGTTGACCACCAGTAAACGGTGCACTGTGATGGTTTTTGTTGTACGTGAACTATAAACTAGAGCTGCAATGTTTGGTCAATTAATCAAATGTCAATAGACAGAACAACTATTTTGATAATCAAAAAACTGTGTTTGCAGGATCTGGCTTTTTAAGCATTAAGATTTTATGCTTTTTTGTCACACATATTTGGACACAATGAGAAGTTGCCTTAGGGTATAAACAAAACAATCTACTTATCAAGAAAAGTGTTGCTTATTTTGCTCACCCTGCTTTGCCGCCCGCCTCCATGTGATTGGCCAGTGTGACATCGTTTGACCACACATCAAACTGCCACTTCCTGAGTCCCAGCACGCCACAGTGTACACGCCCGCTGTGAATGCCAACACGCATGTTAACATTGACGCCTGTCACCTCTCGCACCAGCCTGCAGAAACACAACCCAGAAGATGAGCATTTCCTTTATAGCAAGGAGACAAAAGTTCTGTAAAATACAGCCAACAAAATACACACCACACAGGCAAATGCTTTTTCTACTCACGAGATGGCCTCTATCATGTCAACACCCATCTCTACACAGCAGTGGGCGTGGTCAGCACGGGGTTCAGGCAGCCCAGACACACAATAGTAGCAATCACCCAAAATCTTAATACGTAGACAGTGATTCTCCTGAAAAAGGAAGACACGGAGCAGGAGAGAGAAAAAGGAAGGACAGAAGGTAAAATGAAGAGATGTTTGGCTGACAAGCGCCACATTTAAAGAGATAGTTCAACATTTTAGGAAACATATGCTGCCTTGTTGAGACTCAGGTGAGAAGACTGATACCACTCTCCTATCTGTCAGTAAGGCATGAAGATGGAGCACAAAGACTGGAAGTAAGGTATTTCCCAAAACTATTCCATTTTAAGACAACACAACACAAAATAGCAGATACAGGAGAGAGGAGACTGTGGCTCCTTACCGACGCCAGTTTGTCGAATCGGGCAAAAAGTTCATTGAGTGTCATGACCAGCTCCTGAGCGGTGCACTGAGAGGCCAGACTGGTAAAACCCTCGATGTCTGCAAACAGAATACTGAGGACGAGATCAAGAGGTGGAAGAACAGGGTGTGGAAGAGAGAGACAGAAAACAAATCCTATTAATCCTTGACTATAGTCCCATTTGGACAGGACAGACATTACAGGAGGAGGTATGTTAAAAAATATATCCTGTTGGACAATCCCTTCCTCCCTTGTGATGAAAGTCATCAATTATGTATGGCATTTAAGCTACAGGGACATTACAGGAGCTGGGCGTTGTATTACTTTTAATATAAGTGTTATTTACTGTTGTTTATTAATTAGGCCAAGTAATTTAATTATTAGCACAGACAACTACAAGCTACTTAAATACAGATTGACAGCTGTGAGCTCCCACCCCTGGCTTTGGCCTTCTTTGGTTAAAGCTTTTAGAAGGAAATATCTCTGCACTGCTGCCAGGCTCTGCTTAGTGAATCTGGGTCACTGGGGTGTTTGACAGCACCGCTCCAAATTAAGATGTAAGTTGGAGCATGTTTTATCTACAAACACTATTGGAGCCAAAATTTCATCTTGCAGCTTTAATTCACGGGTAAAACATGTAATACTGGTATGGCCCAGTGTCCCAGCTGACCTGACATTGTCATGTTTCTGGATATAGATCTTGTGAAACATCATATCTTCCTTCTTGGCACTGATGTCAGCCTTCATCTCCATGGCGACATGCCTTGGCAATACTGACAGCAATAAACGTTCCTGGAAAACACAAAAGAGGGAAAATGAAAACTGTGTCATTCACAATATTAGAAATCTATCAAGTTCGTGTAAAGTACAAGTGTGTGTGTGTGTGTGTTCTTCAACATGTGACACCATTTTGGAGTTTTAGACTTGGAATTGTGTCCACATTTAAATAGTTGTTTTTTTTTTCCTCCCCCTAAAATGGAACCTTTCCAAAACAGCCTCCTGAAAAAACTGTAGCATTAGGGGCATCAATTCAATTGCTGTTTCATATTTGTTCTGTTGTCTGACAACAACAGAAGCACATGTTAATGAGAACATCTAAACAGTGAATTTGGCTGAATTAAAACAAAATACTGTAGGTAATGGCAGAGAGCAAGAGGACACTGAATGTGTGAGTGTGTGTAGCCTACATTATAATGAGCTGGTAATTAATAAGTGCAGCAATTAACACCTCCTACATTATATTCAGTTCCAAATTACGTAGACATTTCTGTGGAGTATCCTAATAACCTACAGGTAAGTAAAAGCAAATTTTTAGGAATTAATGAAGTATAGTTTCCAAGAAATTAACTGAAACATATATGACACAATAAAATAAAATAAAAAGATGGTTTTCCAAAAACAGTTGCAGGAAAAATATGTGTTTCATCTTATATTCAGACTATGGTAATATGCACAGTACATGTGTACATGAGTGTGTATTATGTGCAGGCCTACTTGTTGCTGATTCTCCCTCTGCAGATGTAGTCTGGCCTGGATGTATCCTCTAGTCTCCTGAAAGGCTTGTCTCTGGGAAACCTCAGCAGGGTAGTGGGTACAGATTCCAATGATGTTGGTGCAGAGGAAGATTAGGACATTAGCACTCACCTGGAGAGAAGGAGCAGGAGGGAGAAAGAACTAGTCAAGCTTAAGGTTAGAGGAAGGAGGGAAGATACTGCTAACCCTGTGAAATAACAGCAGGAGAAAGTCATAAATAAGCAGGTACAAGATATATCACTGATACAATGGATTTATTTTTATGTACCTACTGTTTTGTTCTGGAAGAAAATGTTTTAAAGAATCAAAACCTCAGTATTCACAGAGAGAGAAGTACACAGGATGTCATGTACAATTCTAAATAATGTAAATAAATTATTTTATCTTTTAAACAAGCCTAGATGTTTTTTCCTTGGGGTTTAACCTTATATCATAGTACAACTGTCCTCTAGCTGACTGGTTTATTGACAGAGGGATGGAGGATAGAGATGAAGTATACCTCAGGTGTTTAACTTCACCAGAAAATCCCTGAAGTCACAGTGAAACAGAAGTATTAGCATCTATAGCTCCTGTAACGTGACATGTCTGCATGAAACTGAATGGGTCAGGTCTAGTTATTAGAGGGATTTAAATCACTCTTTAGATGTTACTGGACTTCTCAAAAGTGTGCGTGGTTAAACAAATATGGTGACACAATATGAGTGAATATGAAGCTCAGGAGCTGCAGAGGACTGATGGCCTCCACTCAGACCTGTCTCACCTGTGTTGTTGGCCTCTGAGGAGGAGGATAACAGCTAAATTAATGCACTAAACCTCAACCATAGTCTTTGCTGTTACTATGATACTTTACCCCCCCAGCCATTCTCAACCAGTGGGCCCCGGCACACTGGTCAGCCTCAGCGCACCATCTGGTGGGCTGCAAAGTAGTACTGCAAATGGTTGGATTAAAAAAAACAATCATTTATTATTATAATTTATTTATTTATAATCCATAAATCTAGGTATTTACTAAATGTGCTCAAGAATTCACATAAATAAAAACAGTCAAGTTAAATGCATAACTTTGACCAGTTACATTTGAATATCATAACACATCATCAGGAAGTGACAAATGTGTATCACCGCTGTTAGCTAGCTAGCTAGCCAACATTGTAGTAACACAAAATGGATTGGTTTTTGAAATGAAAAAGTGATGTGGGAGACAACTCTGTGCTGGCAAAATTATGACCCTGAATACAATAAATACATGCACTGAATATATTATTTTATATAGTGTTGTTTCTTTTTTTTTCCCTTTTATTTGACAAGGTGGTCCTCGGAAATGTTTTAACAATCTAAAGTGAGGCTCAAGTTACAAAAGCTTGAGAACCCCTGCTTTACAGCACATCAGGGCCTTAAGACAGTGTACTCAATTACAAATCTGCTAAATGAAAGAACAGGACGTGTTTATCAAAAATCCATGTTTGCTTCAAAGCACACACTTTTAAATATTTAGCTATAGCATGCACAAATTTATGTAATTAATCTATTTAACACACTCAGTGATGACATTGATTACATTTGCATTTGCACTGTTGAAGGGTCATGGCTAATCTATGCTTTCAGTGGCACACAGACACACATATTCATGTTGTGTTTCCATTACTTCATGGAACTACAATGACTTAAATTCATTTCCTGGAGACTTGCCCTAACCTTAACCAACCAACCAACTGTCAAAATGATATGATTTCCATATTGGGGACTTGCCTTTTGTTCCTATAAAGATGTCAAGCCCCTGAATTTGACTGTGTAAAAAGATTTACATGCGCAAACCATAAGTAACACCGGGTCATACACAAACACAAAACATTTACTCAAACAGGAAATGCTCCTTTTTGTGGAACCAGTTGTCCTCTCTGAGCCTTACAATCCACTGGCCACCTAATCATTTTTACAGTGTGTTAGCCTGTTGCTCTCTGCTGAGATTGATGGTTTAATGCACTGTTGCATTGGGATAACTTCCAGCATCCACAAAAAGTCCCCAGCTGCATCGTGGGAATTACTGTTGACCTGTCATAGGGCCACTTTTTTGATGTGCTCTTGCTTACATCCTGAATGTGACCCTCTTGACTCCAGGGGCTATGTTTGGACAGTAACAGAGACTGAGCGTGCACCAGAAGGACACTAGGAGATGACATATCCCGTCTTCAAACTAAGAGGAGCAGAGAAAAGGGTTTCAGATCTGGTCTGATCAGCCAACCCAAACATTGGATGAGATTACTTTACAAAGCAATGGTCCCTTGGACCGGTTATCCTTAGTTTCATGATCAGGACCTGCAATATTAAGTAAGTATAAGTATTTGAGTATGTAGCCACAATCTGTTACACACTGACATGTCCTGGATCAAAATGGAAATACATAAAGGCCTGGGGGTTCTGTTAATGATACTATATACTGTACCGTTCACCTTTTAAACACACACAGCTCCTACATTATTACTGTAGATCAAGGATTATCACTTACATTTTTCTAAACAGACGCTTTCATATTAAAAAAAAATTGGTTTAATTACCATAATGTTATTTTTATTGCCCCCTATCAGTGTGAACTAACAACTATAGGTGTTATTTCTACTTAAAATGCAAAATGTTAAATGAAAGCATGTGAAAAACAAACAAACAAAAAAAACAAAATGTTAAATGAGGGCAGCACGGTGGCGCGGTGGTTAGCACTGTTGCCTCACAGCGAGCAGGTTCTGGGTTATGAGCCCCGGCCAACCTGGGGCCTTTCTGTGTGGAGTTTGCATGTTCTCCCCGTGCTTGTGTGGGTTCACTCCGGGTGCTCCGGCTTCCTCCCACAGTCCAAAGACCTGCAGCATAGGTTGATTGGTGTCTCTAAATTGCCCGTAGGAGTGCTTGTGTGTGTGAGTGGATGTTCGTCTGTGTGTTGGCCCTGCTATGGGCTGGCGACCTGTCCAGGGTGTACCCCGCCTTTCGCCCGCAGCTGGTTGGGATTGGCTCCAGCCCCCCGTGACCCCGTTTGGGACTAAGTGGTTTAGAAAATGGATGGATGGATGTTAAATGAGAATATGAGCAAAAGCCACACTCCATTCAAGCAAGCTCATCCTAAAACCAGTGTGCAAACTACATCATGGAGGGGCTCCTCACCACTATACGGAGGGGGCTTCAGTGTTGAAGAGGGGGCTTCTGTGTTGAGGGCGTGGGCTCCAGCCAGCGCCAAATCCACTTACAGTAGCCTAGTGACTCACTGGCACACAAAATAACACAGGAAAGCAGCACAAGAGCCATGGCTGACCAATCATGATACAGGCGTTACTGACAGTTGGTAAAGTCAATCCGACCACACTGTGGCTGCTGTCACTCACTGCTCAGTGACAATTTCCTTAGATGGTAAATGGTCTTATACTTGTATAACACTTTTCTATGCATTGCAGCACACTTCAAGTGCTTTCACACTATTTCAACCATTTGCACTTCCAAGCACTCACACACACCAATGTCATCACCGAGAGCAACTGGGGGTGCAGTGTCTTGCTCAAGGACACTTTGACACATGGACTGGACAAGCCGGGAATCAAACCGCTAATCGAACCACAAACTTTCACAAAGACATACTGTACATGTTATACTACCAGAGGGATATGGTGTACAATCTGTTTCTGTGGAACAATCACTTCTGGAACAACAGCATCAATGCTGTGATTATATTGTTATTGTATTATTTTAAAAACACCAGAAGACCCCCTGTATTTCACACAGTCCTAGCCTGCTGCTATTCAGTGCACAACCAGATAAGCAAACACAGCTTTATGAGTGAGGTGTGCCTGACTCATGCAGAGTTGTGTAGGCTACTCACTGATAATAAGCTGAAAGATGGATTTATACCATCTTTAGAACCTATATTTGTGTTCAGTAAATCATTCTTAATACAATTATTTCCATTTAAATTTTATTTTAGGTTTTGGAAAAAAAATGCTAGATATTCTAAATACCAGAGCACATTTTTTTCCTCCTTATATTTTCTGATTTCATTAAAATACTGTGGGCCAGATGAAAAGCTTTGGTGAGCCGGATGTGGTCCATGGGCCACCAGTTGTATACCAGTCTATCACAGAGCCAAAAGAAACATGTTAAAGGGAAACTTCCATGTAAACACAAGAGCAGAAATGACTGAAAACATATGCCGTGATTACAAAAGATGTCTGAGAATTGCAATAGAGGTTAAAAGGTAACCCAAGGATAAATAGTTTACAGAGCACCGCCGGCACAAGAATAGAAATAGATGGGTAATGGACTCGAGTCTGAAAAGAAAGCAAACAAGAGGTGGGATAAAAAAAAAAAAACAGAGAGGCAGCATAATGGGCAACAAAGATAAAATGGTGAAATGACAGATGTTGAGGGTAGGAAGCAAATTAGTGGTAAGGCGCGTGACGAGGAAGGAAAAAGACAATGGGAGGACAACAAGAGAAAGATGAGTATGGGGGAGTGAGAGAGAGAGAGAGAGAGCAGGACAGATATGGGCCACAGTGACATTAGGCAGATGGCTCAGAGCGCTGTTTATACTACTCTCTCTGTTCAAGCAACAGCCAAGAGACGACAGCGAAGCCCTCAGCGCGATGTGTGTTTACAGGTGAATATGTTCTGTCTGTCCATATGTGTGCAGTCACTTTGATGTGTGGATGTGTTTTTGGCTCCATATGAGGTAAGGTGCATCTACTCTAAGTATCCACGTATCTGTGGAGACTCACTTAACATGCCTATCACACTCTACGTGTCTGAGCTCACAGGATCAAACTAATTGCTTGCTTTTCTCTAGAGGGCAAGGGCTAGTGAGTTTACAGAGTACACACTAAGTTCCTGTGTTTACACAACAGCACTCCACCTCCTTTGGAGCTCTGCTCGGCAGCGTTTACCTGCTACCTGTGTACACTGCCACGCTCCCGATGCAAGGCCGCTGCACCTGCTCATGTCCTCTGTGCTCAACAACACACTCATTTATCTAAACCCGTCACTTATTACCTCGTCCTGCCAGACCTCCCTTTGCTGGTTTGGTCCGGCACCATTATACTTATACCACTACGCATTATGATCTTCATTGCTCACTCCCTGTTAGGTAGGGCTCATGACTGAGTTATCAATATAATTATGGCAAACTAAAAGGGTTATATTCAGTTTGTGAAGACCAGAAACTGAACATCACGTCACTGCAACAACACAGTTTTTTTTCTTGCCAGAAAAGCAATTTCCCCAAGGGCAGCATGACGGAAGCAGCCAGACGGCCAGTCTGTGGAGAAGACCACGGCCTAATCCCTGAATATCAAAATGGAATTATGTAATAGCTGCTGTAATCTAGACAGGACAGGCAAATCAGTTGTAACACTGGCTATTCAGCACAACACAGATTAACATTTTTTTCCACAAAAAGCCCACAGCAGCTTAGAGAGGATATGCAGGCTTAATCGATAAGTGGTAAACATGGCCCTTTGGATGCATCGCTGAATAAATGACTGCGTCTATGCTTAACAAGTAACTCTGCTGCACACCTGAAACACCTCCACAATGACATAACTGTACGAGACCCTGTGATGATTTTACTGATTCTTAAAGTTCCTCACAACAGAGTTCTGTATTTTACTGTCAGACATGAGCTTATATGTTGTAGGATATTTAGAAGCTCATTTCTGCTGCTTATAAAAAACAGGATTTTATCTTCAATTCTGCTGAATATCCCATTTTCAAAGAATTAAATGTGTATACATTTTGGAGAAATGTGTATAATATGATCCACAACAATATGACCTCTGATGGAACAGTGCAGCTCTAAAAAAATCATCAGCAGGTGTGAATATTTCACTCAGTATAAACAAAGCTGGTACAGAAATGTATGTGACATTGTCAGATAGTGTGAAATAAGATGATTTTAACAACTTAGGTTAACTGGCAACTCCAATTGTCTGTAGGTATGAATGTGTGTGTGTCTTGTATCTGCCCTGTCAGAGACTGACCCCACCTACCACCACCACCAACCCTCTAGCATAAGTGGATATAGCTAAAGAAGTGATGGAGACCATATCCACAGCCATGGTGACAGCACTATGAAGCCGTTTGTAGGCACAGCTACAGTGTGCATTGAGCTTACATGCTAACATGTTCACAAAGACAATGAATCATCCTGAAGGGGGCATAAAGAGTTGTTTCAGAACAATCCAAGCAATAATGTGGAGACAATTCACTCAAAATCACAAACATCAAAACTGGCTAGAAGAAAAGTTACAGAGAAGATCATCAAAATCAGTAAGATTAATCATCTGGGTACCATGAATGTCTGCTCAGAAATTCATTGTAATCCATTCAATAAGTGTTAAAATATTTCAGGTCGTATCCGACCAACTGACACAGTGGCACACATTTTATTATCATAAAATAATAAAATTAAATAACACTTTTTAAAAAATCATAACAGAAAAAAGAGGAGGTGCATTTTTGTCACTTGTCAGTACTGAAGGTAAGGAACGCAGATGTCTACACACACAAGTGGCAAATGAAATAATGAAATCCACCCGCAACAACAGCAAGAACACTCTACGTTCCCTCCACATCCAAACACTCATCACTGCACATCTAATAAAAGCCCTCTGAAGTTACTGTCTCCAAGTTGGACAGGCAGGCGAGGATGAGAGTTGGGGTAAAGGGATATCCAGAAACTTTATTTAGATTTTTTTGCCATCTTTATGA
>NW_018127986.1:1643345-1705409 GCF_001952655.1 Monopterus albus | reverse complement strand
TTTTCAAATAGTTGAGAGCAATGTGGACAAATGGGACATTTAACAGCATCCCACTAAAACAGACACAAATGTAAAGTATCAGGAGAAAATGACTTCAAACTGATATAATCAGTACGATTGTACTGTATTAATATTTATACTGTTAAAGTGAAAATGATCACTTGTAGTGATGAGCCCACTTCCTTCAGCTTTACAGAGCTTTATGGTGTCTTTTAGCTCATTGTTTTGGTTTTATAGCCCCAGTTTTGGTTCACACTCACCACACTCAACGTCAGTTTTGGTCACAACAGGCAGCTGTTGTCAGCTTGAAAAGCCACTATACTCATCTGCCCAGCACCACACAGGAAGACAGACAAAATTAGCGACTAGCTGGTGAACATAATGAAGCATTTAGCAGCTAAAAAGACACATTTTCTCTGAAAAGAGCTAATTATTGGACTTATATTTGCCACATCCAAATAATGTTGTTCTCCAACAGCTGGATGTGTAAATAAGCAACTGGTTGCTAAGAGGTTTGCTATATTATCTTAAAAAGTGATGTCAGAGTTGTGGTCACTGTTTATTTCTGCCGCTGCCAAGTGGCCAAATAAAACCTGTTTTTTCCAGGAAGTAAGGAAAACATTAAGGAAAACCGATCCAAGTCCCACTGTCTCAGATATATTTTCCCAGATACATACTTTGTCTCTAATGTCCAGCTGGTCAGTTTAGAAGTTACTGATAGACAAAAACAAGGCCTTGATGTAATGTGTCTGCAGGTTTTATGTTCACTTTCCAGACTTAATATAACTGTTAGCGAGCTCATTTTGAAGCGAGCCGTCATTATGCATGGAAGATGGAGATGTGATGGTGATTTTGTATATATAACGCAGTGTTGTTGAAGAGTCTCTCTCCTCTCTCTGCCTGTGCCTCTTTCTCAGGTTTGTGAAAGGTTCTGCTTAGTGTTGGCCCGAGACTCACACCCACAGAGGCTGTGAATTATCAGAGATGGCAGCACAGCTTTCACTTAGCAGCTATCACCCACATTCTGCAGCCTCCCTCCAAAGACCTGTAGTCTCCCACCGAAGTTCAGGGAGGGCCCAGGGAGGGGGTGTGGGCTGATGACTGTCTTACAGGTTGCTTACACTAACATATCACAGTCAAGACATACTGTATTCTCAGTATGGCCAATTAAACTTTTGTATTTGTATAGCACCTTTCCATAGAGGTTAATGCAACACAGTGCTTTGCAGATGACTGACAAGCTGACAGATGTGATCAGAAAAAGAGCAAGGATAGAAAATGAGATGAATACAATGAAATTAACTAAATGTGCAAGTCAAGGACTTTGGCTTAACTGCTATTGCCTAAGCATTTCAGCATCAACCAGGTCAAAACTGTGCAGTGGGGCATCACACCACACTGGAAGTTACTACAAGCATTAAAGGACCGTTTACAATAACAAATACTAGCTCTGCTGATGGATGTCCTCTCTCTAAAATAATCTGCAAATTCCTCACATGTAGGGGGAACAAACTGGTTGTTATGGTCTGAAACACCGTTAACAAGGTGGTCAGTTGTTTTGAAGAGCAGTCTGGGGCTGCTCTTGTTAGCATGGATCTGATTTGAAAAGTAAAGCTGCCTATCAATCCAAATTGCTTTTGATAAATCTTTAATTTCTAATTCATTTGAAATCCCTTTGAGTACATGGAATTTAGTTTTGATTCATGCACCCTGCGGTTCAACAGCTCTTCTTTAGTTCAGTGATGTTATGACTATTCCGTGACATGCTCCTCTTTATAACAATCTTTCAAATTTCTGTGGAAGCAACTGCATCTAAGGCTGCAGCCAACCTGTTATTAAATGTATTCACAAGATTATCAAAGGTGGGGAACCAGATGAAGTCAGATTTTGACAATGTGTGTGAGGAAGCTGGAGGTCACTTAGGAGAACTACTCACTCTGTGGTAGTCGGCAGCGTACGATAAAAGACATTTAAAACAAACATACAATTATGGTCCAAAAGAGCCAAGTCAACAATAGAGGAAATGCTGAGGAGATCACAAGATATTACCAAATCTAAAGCGTGACCTAAATCACGAGTTGGCTCATTAACATGTTAAAAATCCATACACTCCAATGAATTTTAAAAAAAATGTGTCCCATTGGTATCTGCCTTGTAACATTTGGGGGTCTAGATATAATTACTGCCAACGGTGGCAGGTGACACACAGTCACAGCATAATAAACACTCCAAGGTCAACAATGCTATTCTTTAGAGTTCTATTGCAACTGATCCCCCACCTTTACTTTCCTCTCTGCAGGAATGTGAGAAGGTCCTGAGTCATTTTCTAAATGTTAATGCTCTGTTATAGCTGTGATTAGGCATGTGTGCAATTTGTGTTCAATTTGCATATTGACACAGGTCTACAAGCAAAATGCTTGTGAAACAAAAATAATCCATCTTTGCTAATTCTGGGCCACTGAAAAGATAAATGAGATCTGTGTAGGATATGGCACTGACAATGTATGGGTTTAGCTTGAAAACGACTGAAGGAAATATCTCTGAGCAAGATCTCTGTACAGTAGATGGTGTGTCTGGCTGCTTCTTTCAGCTTTACACTTCCTTAAAATTTGGATTTAAAAAAAAAAACTATATCTGCTATCCACTGCTGAAACAAATCTCTCAGTGTAAATATTTCTGTTTCTACAATCAGAGACATGTCTACAGTGTCTGAGTGTGACATTAATGCTCCACGTAGTTCCTTCATACCTTTAAATATTCTCATGATGGATTAAAAACAGTACTGTCCATGTCATGCAGACTAATTTCTGCATACAATCCCTGAATGCAACGTGTCACAGTGAATAGATGGATAAATTAAAGATATGTGATACTACATCCGTCAGTGATGATGCAAAATAATTCATGTCTCCAAAATCCCAAAGCACTGCTCACTACAGAGTTAACTACTGTGTTTTTATGAGTGAATGAGTGAACAAGGAAGTGACTTCAGACATCATGTGAGACTCAGACCTGGTATATGTACATTTAATGAACTATGATGGCGACAGACTATTTGCATTCACATTGTAAACAGAATATAAATTTTGTTTCGTGTCTATGTGACAAAGTAATAAAATGAATTGTTATTCTCTGCGTTTGAAAATGAGAAAACAATTTATCTCAAAAAACAAACTTGTGAGTTCAGTTATTTAGAGCAAAACAGTCAAATTTTGTCCCTTCAGATCACAGTGGTCCAAGTTTTGTTTGGTTTAAATGAGACTGCTTCATGTCAGTCACAGTGATGACAGGTTTTAGAAACTAAGGGCGGGGCTTGACTCTTTATCTGTTGATGTGGCTCTGGTCATTTCAGATAAGGGCAGTGCGAGCTGTGTGTGGACACGAAGCTCAGGCTGAGAACACAAACCCAGAAGCTGCCAGGCACCGCACATACACACGAACTCTTTCACAAAGGCTAAAAGTGACAGTGAGCATGAGTCAGAGCTCAAGGAGGCAGGAAAAAATAAATGAGATAATATGGAACTAAATAACCAGCTCAAGAAACGATAAGGGGCAACCTACAGGAGAGACCCTGTGTTTGGGGGTGCTGGAGTGCGTTTTCCAGAGCCTAATCTAACACAGATGTTCTAAGGGGTTCCAGATGTTCCTCAAAGGCAGATGAGCTCTGACTTGCACTGTTGCTGGCCCTGTTTCAACAGAAATATCCCATCAGTCATTGCTCCCTCTGGGAAAAGGTTGTATAAATTCAACATCTTGTTCTCTACACAGTTTTCTGGACAGTTCTGTCCAGCTAAATGATTTTCCATTAAATAATGTTCTTAGTGTGTTTAGGTGACCTCTGCAGTCTATGACTGCTCCAAGTTATTTGAAATGAAGCAGTGCTGACAGGAATTAATAAAGTTAGGTAACCCCCTCAACCAACAGTGTTTGTCCAATCACAGCTTAGCAACAATAACCAGGCACTGCGGCCCTGCAGAGCAATTTCCCCACATGTCAAAGTCATGAATATGATCCTTTATTGAAAGGATGCAACTAACAATTATTTTCATTGCTGACTAATCTGCTAATTATTTTTCAAATAGCTTATTTTGAGAACTAAAACTCTACTTTTCAGCAAGGTCATGCTGCAGAGAGGCAAAGATTCAGGCCCGTTTTAATCAGTTACTACTGGGTATTCAATGTCCTTAAAATAGTACTATGGTTTGCTGAGATGCAGAGGAGTTGGTAACCTCTAGAAGCTGAGGCCTGTCTATCAACATCCCACCAAGCCCTGGTACGTGATCCTCTCCCATTCTTACCTCACTGGCTCTCTTCTAAAGTTGTAGTAAACAAAACATTACAAATATGGACAAAGATCAAACAGCCCTTCAAATGGTCATCCAACCTCCTGGCAACCTGCCTTTCCTCTAATCATTTCTTCCCACCGTCTAATTTGGGCTCTACCTTCTCCCTTGTCAATATGGAAGAAGAAATGGCGGAGTACAGTGAGGGACCTTTAAGCAGATGGTGCTTTGGTCATCTTCTCTCAGCTCTGCACTTCCTCTGCAGTCTGATATGTTTAGATATTTTCAGCTCAGAAATGTTGTGATGCCATATTCATCAAGTCTCTCTGCATGTCCAGAGGGTGTTTACATACTCCTGTGCCAGGCTGAATCTAATTCGGTTCAAGAGTCCCCATAGGCCTCTGAACTTATCCCCAAACATCAGAGCCTTGTGACAGATGCCGTCAAGCTCCTGAATCTTTCACACACACACGTGCTGGTCCTGTCAAGGTTACTGAACTTCTGGGAATCATTTTTTGAAGAGTTGTCTAAATCCCTTGATTTTAAAATAATGACATCTCCTGAAATAGCAGCTTTTGGACCTCCATCCATCTATTATTACTGCTTATCATGGGGTGGGGGGTCAGGCTGGAGCTGATTCCAGTCACACTGGGTGAGAGGTGGGGTATACCCTGAACAGACTCCCACTCTGTCACAGGTCTGACACACAGAGACAGACAACAACTCACACTCACCACAGTTTAGAGTCATGAATCACCCTACATGACTTTGGACTGTGGAGGGAAGCTGGAGCACCCAAACCCTCTTGCTGTGAGGCGACAGTGCTAACCACTGCATGTGCCGTTATTGTGATCAGGAGAACATTGCTTCAGCAGAACTTATTACCACCATCAGTCACGCAACAGATGTGGCTGGGTGGATGGGTGGATAGACACTTTATTGATCTCAAGGGAAATTCTGGTATCAAGTAGCAACAGAAATGATTACAAAAATCACAGCACCCAAAGTAATGTATAAAAGTGTAAGAGTAAAATACAAAGAAAAAAATGTGTAAACAAAAAATATCAGAAATAAGTATAACAATAGGAGAATAATAGATGTGGTTTACTGTAGACTCCAACAGCAACCTGTGGAGGAAGTGGTGTATTTGAGTAAAAACTGTGTGTAAACAAACATGATGTACAAGATAAATCCCAACAGAGCAGGATATAGGTATCTGATGTGCAGATGTGTTGTTTCTGTTCCCAAGGTGTAGTTTATTCAGAAACCATGTTTTCTTTTCCAGCGTCAAAGCTCTGCATGCGCTGCTGCTCCAACTCTTTTACCCTGTCACCACTGGTCTATTTTTGAGATGAGTCAGGAAACTATTTTTCTTATCCATCAACATAAAACTGATGACACAGCTTTCTATTAAATAAGTCGTCTTTGGACGTTTCTGAGCCTGTGCAGTGAAACAGAAGACCACAATGTTAGGCAGTGAATAGTTACTTGTAATATAAAGTCAAATTTCTCTTTATACCGGCCTTATTCCTTATGTTTCTGTAAACGTGGACAGGGCCATGCTGGGGGCCCTTTCTAAGAACATTTACTCAAGTGCTGTGCTTAAGTACAATTATGAGGCATCTGTACTTTGAGTATTTTCATTTTGTGCTACTTCGTAGTTTGACTTCACTACATTTTCGAGTCAAATATTGTACTTTTTACTCCATTACATTTATTTGATAACTTTAGTTACTAGTTTTTTTTTTCTGAATCAGAATAATTATACAAAATACAATATAATCATCTGACTTTATTGATCCCTGGGGGGGATAATCCAATAATATGATATACATTGATGTAAAATGTGCCATTCTGCACAATGAGCGCGCTTACTTTTGGTACTTTAAGTATATTTTAATGCCAAGACGTCTGTACCTTAAGTAGCATTTTGAATGCAGAACCTTTAGCTGTAACAGAGTATTTTTAAACTGTAGTACTGCTACTTTTACTTAAGTAAGCAATTTGAGTACTTCTTCCAGCACTGCCCCTGCGCTGAAAGACTACACACCACACACATTTCAACTGGCAACCAGGCAGGTGTGACTTCTGTGGAGAGTGTGAGACTATTAAAGCATTCTGCACAAGTATTTTTTATTTAAAAAAAACAATAAAATCTGCATACAAATTGGAGGCTTGAGGAGGTTCAAACTAATTTCACAATATTATCAAGTTTTTCTGGAAACGCATGGGGCCCCTGTAAGGATGCTAAGTCTCACATGCTGTGGACAGACAACAGGTTCAGGGAAAACTGCTGTGATTAAATAAGAGATGTGTCAACATTAGATGAAAGCAAAGGTGTTGTAATCAGCAGTAAAACTACTGATCTGCGCCTGAAACCATGGAAATAACAGATCCATACAAGGTCAGTTACTCAATCAAGCTAGCATTCTTAAAAAGCGTGTCTCTTGGTGGCTTAGACACACGGCCGGCACGGTTTCCACAGCACCGGGGCTACAAACACACACAGTCAGAGGGAGCTGACCAGAGATAAGCTTCCCTGAATCAGACAAGCGGCAAACACCATCCTGTGCATCCCTCCCGCTCAACTCCCCACCACCTCCACTCATATGACCTCGCCTCTGTCATCACCATGTTTAATTATGGACCGTCTCATTTTGACAGCGGGGGGAGGAAAACGAAGCACGACTCCATCCAAGCAGCCACCAGCCACACAGTGCGTCTGAAAAGCTCTGGCCCCTCGAGCACGTGAGCTTTCGGATTTTCAGAATGAGAAGGAAACACTAAACATCAGTTTTGACCTGGTTTATCTATATTTTTTTATTTTTTGTCTTTACTTGAAACAACGGTTACCAACTGTACACCACCAGACTGAAGTGAGTCTCTGCTGCTTGAGCCCTAGTTGTTTCCATGGCAACCGCTGGACCAACCAAACACAGGCACTGAGGGAGACACTAAGCGATGCTGTTTATTCCCCATTATTCTCAGAAGTGACGCTGAACTCATAACTCGTTTTCTACGCTCTCTTTGGTCCAAACATGGTGTAGTTATCCTGCATTTAACTTACATGTTTAAATGTGTTTATTTCAATTTGAATTGAATGAAGCAGCTCATTGGTTCAAATGTACAAAAAAACAAGAACACATTTTATTTGTAGCCTACATATTTTGTTGTCTCCTGTTCAAACATAGAGTGTGACACTGAAACCTAAATGTTTTTTAAGTTTCATGTAAGGCCTGTGACAATTATGAATAATCAGCATAAAAGGTATAAAACTAATGGTCAATTCATGCTTCCTGTCTTTGTTTGTCCAGAAATGCCCAAGTCTGTGAGGACAGATTCAGAGGTCCGCAATACAGCACAGACTCTGACGCCGACAGCGCAGGCACCAGATACTGCTGCTGCAATACCTGAATGTCTTCTCTAGGGATAAATAAAGGCTTATCTCATCTTGTTTTATCTTATTTTATTTACACAGGGAAACAATTAGGCAATGAGGGATCTCATTACATTCAGATTTATCAGTGCATACCACGTGATACACTGTGACCCATCTAGAAAGTTAAGCTGTGGTGTGTTTTCTCTGTGTCTGGGTTCTCATCAGTCAACACATCCGTCCCGATCAAAGTGTGCATGTGATGGGTACCCCTGTTAAAATGCTGCAGCTGCATTAAACACAAATTATTTATCAAGGCGGCTGTAGAAGGGGAGAATGTGTGTGGGGAGAATATCGGATTCTCCTCCGATCACACCGCCTCGCCAAATCCTCCTTCCCTCATACAGGGTGTCTTATTCTATAGCTGCTGCTTTGCACAGGTGACTATCACAGACTGGCACTTCCTCCACCGGGATCCAACAAGTCTCCCATCTTGGTGCAAGAAGCACACAAGGTTATTCCAGCACCAGGAGCTGCTATGAAACAGCTGATACAGTCCATATGCTGTGAGATATGATCTGATTTTTTTTTTATTCTTTATATAGTATAACAGCTTGGAAATTTTAAAATTTGAGTAAACAGCCATTTGGAAAGTTTAACGTGAGACCATACTGGACAAAGCACATGACTTCATAAGCAGAACTCTGTTATTTAAACTTGCTTCCCTTATCTTATCTAATGAATACAAAACACACTTTAAAGACTAGTGGGAATTCGATAGAGAAACCAGTGAAACATATTGACTGTCCACTGATCCAGAGTCCACGTAGAGGCCCGATTCGCCCTTCACGCTGTTTAGTGGGCTTTTTACCAACCCTCTCTACAAAATGCATTAGGTTACGCTTCATTAAAAGAAGACAGAAAATATAAAGATTTCACTGTAATATACCAGTGTTAACAGCCTGCTGTTTTTTCAGGGTTTGTGAAATACAGGGCTATGTGTATGTAGAGAAAAGGGGGATAGGGTGACCTGCCTGTTGCTCTGACGCAGGTACTGATAAGACTGTTCCATGTGATGCAACAGTTAGCAGAAACACCAAGGGTTGGGTATATTTAGGAACCAGTCTTTGACCTCTCACAGCACTTGTGTCAACAGCATCCACTCAACAATGCTAGCCATTGTCGGTGGTTAAAGCAAATAATACTGAGGTGAGGAATCCACAAATATGAGTCAAAAAAGTTTCAGTGACAAATATCACAAAATTCCATTGACAAGCATATTGGGAGTGTGTCTGAACACGGCCAGAGTGGTGTGTATAAAACACACCTGGTGCATTTTTCAGATGTAATTCTGAACAGTTTGAGGATCAGAGACATGAGACAAAGAAGGAGCAACAGCCAAGTGAAGTGCACATGTGGCAGGATGTCTCCATTAAAAACACAGTTAGAAGTTAAATCTATACTAGACTGGTGTTTGTTCTGAAATCAACCCTAGAACACACACACACACACACACACACACACACACCAATGAAAGTCAAAAGCAAGACAGCTCAAAAAATAACCTGCATGTGTTTCAAGGGAATGGGGGCCATACATTTTAAGAGCCGAACATGAAAACAGTCGCCATGTATCAAACAAACCGCATCAAGACACCGAGGAGCATCTCATGACAGATTATGTTAATGACGACACACAATCCTAAACAAAATAAACTTCTAATGCTCATTTTCATGCACAAACATAACATTTGTAACAAGATTTCAGGTTATTTGGTGGCATTTTTACTCTCAAGTCTCTTTCAGGACAATATAAACAACAATAGAAGCCTTGATTGTGACAAAAAATGAAAGTAGATAATGCGAAGGCCTTTCACCTTTAAAGCCCCTGACAACTCTGTTAGAAATATCTCTGCAAGATAAATTTTTATGACCAAATAGGAAACAACCAGAATTCTAGTTTGTAAATACTAAACCTTATAATATATTAAATTTAGGCTAAGTATTTTATTCATCCCTCAAGGGGTGAATAAACATTTCAGAGACAGTAGAAAGACCATCAGGTGAAAGAAATTTGAAGACGTTGCCTTGGGTTATAGGAAGACTTTAACAGCCTTTTTTTTTTTTTTACATTACATTGCCAATTTTTTTGTCAGATTAATTGATTTAAAAAAACAAACAAAAAAAAAAAACAGACAGCACTAAGAGCGCAAACCTCCACCAAAGCAGATCACGGTCTTCATAAAGCCATCCCACCTACAGGAAATATTCCCATGATAGTCTGACCCTCATAATGTGATTCCTTGACCATAAAAACCTCCCCATAGCACTTGGATTCACATTGATATCGTGGTGGTTTTCTTCATGATCTAGCTCAGCAACATCTGAACACATTTGAACATGATGTACCGCACACAGTATGTCACATCCGTTGACACCCTGCTGAGTCAGCAGAATTGCAGCTAGAATGTGACCTTATGCAAGTCTGTAGCGTTGTTGTTGTCTGACAGTAGTGAGTCTTCTGTGAGCCCTATAAATGTGAACATGCTGGATCACCATTTCCAGAATATTAGATCCAAATCAGACTTTGGTGTCTGGTAGATCTTATGTGTGTGTGTCACTGTACAATGTTTGCCCAAGCATCGTAGCCACTGTGTATGGAGTTACAAGTTGAAATAGTGAAACTGGCTCCATCTCACAATGGTGAAGAATCCTTTAAAAAAAAAAAATCCTGGATCCAGATGATGATCCAAATCAGCACCAAAATGTAATGGATTGTTCTGTGAGCCATCCATCTCCAAAACGTTTAGTCCATAATTCATTTATTACTTTCTGAATTATGCTGTGAACAAACAGCAATAAAAACATTACCTCTGCCTTGGCAAAGGAAATAATGGTTAGTTGCCAGCCTAGACACAAACACTGTTTACTCTACAGGGATGGAGATTAATCAGTATCTGATTACTTCACAAATCAAACATCCAGAATCTAGTTGTTGTCCCAGTCAGCGGTCACCGCCCGACTCGGCTCAACTGCACAGATTCCTTCACAAACCCCTGCTTAAATCTGCAGTGCCAGAAAACATAGGAGGCCAATGAAAACACAAACAGAAAAGAGGATCCACATTTACCTATCACAACTTTACACACAACTTCATCATTATCTGTATCCGCTAACACCAACAAAAAGACAGTGAGGTTAATGAGTTACTGGAGAAAGAGGAAACGCTTGTAAGCATGAAGTTGTGATTGATGATGCTGTATTACCGTGTCACATGCAGTAGCACACATGCAAGGAGCATTACTGGGCTGCAGCTATCTCATGACATTAATTCACTTGACGATGGCAAACAATGTTAAAGCCTCTGATGGATTGTACGGTGGTATATCATGCATGATGTTACTGTGTTCCCACGAAACGCCGACCTCATCTCGTACTACACAATCGCAATATTACACCAGATTCAGCCTACATGTGATATGCTGCCGATGTGCTGATAGCAATGGCATTCAACTCAGCGACAAAGTGGTTCATGATTAAGTCCTATATCCACTTACTATTTTCATGTAATGGCCTTCCTATTATAACTTTCTGCAAGGACACAAAGCGTTGTAAGACAACCATGACAGCACAACCCCACCCCCCCGGCCTCACCCTTGTCACCCCACCCTTGGAGTAAAGTACAAAGCGTCCCTTGTGTGATAACACAGAGACCTGAGTGATACTGCTTTATATCACAGTATTCTCCCACTGTCACACAAACAACACACACACTCAGAGAGTGATCCAGCTGGGGAGGTTCTTTCAGTCCATTGACCTTCAGCAAGCCCCTTGGTCCTTGGCATGACACGCAAATAACACACTGTAGAGCGAGACCCATAAGCCCCAAAGTACGTGTAAATATGCTTATACAGCACAGTAACAAAACACAGCGGCATCGGCTGTGTTACTGAAGTTCACATGGTATCAGCCCATCGTGAATATCCTGGCAAAGTAGATGTTTTCAGAGCAGCCTCAGTGTTTCCAGTTTTCCACTTCACTTTTGATGAAAATTTTTTTAGGCCTGCAAAATTTGTATATGTTTGACCTGTTACATTAAGTGAAAAAAAAGGGTATAATTTCTTACATGACATATTTGGTATCAAAAGGTGCTTTATCCTCCTAAACCTCCAGGAACTTTCTCCATCCTAATTAACAAACTACAAGCAAAACAACATGTTTACAGTTGTAGCTTTTTAACATTGTCCGGTGCATAAAAATGTTGCATAGACACCAACATACAGTCTAAATTGCTAAAATTTTTTGATTTAGTGGGATATAAGACTGTTGTGTTTATGTATAAAGCCAGGAACAATTTATTACCAGGTGGAATTCAAAAACTATTTAATGAAAGAGAAGGGGGATACAATTTAAGGGGTCAGTTAAATTTAAAAATTCATGTTATACGTACAACCAAAAAAAGATTTTGTATTTCCATAAGTGGGGTAAAACTATGGAATAATTTAAGTGTAGACATAAAAAATAGTACTAGAATTGACAAGTTTAAACATAAATATAAAGGTATGTGTCAATCAAGATATATGCAAGAACAGGCTCAATGATTAACTGTTGTGGGTGTGATGTATATTTTGTAACCATTCTTTAGTATATCACTTGTGTGATGTAAGAATGTTAATACTGTTATATTCTTTTTAGTATAATAGGTGAGTTGTGTGTGTGTAGAAGTGAATCATTTACTGCTTGCAAACCAATGATGGTAAGATGATGTCATGGGGTAGGACTGGATAAGTCTGACTTCTTCCTACTCCATTCAAGCATGTACTAGGTATAAGCACATTGATATTGGATTATGTGTAAAATTATGTGTGTTGTCATATCAACTGTTTTCCATGCTTGAAAGAATAAATCAAATCAAACATACTTGATTCGTCAGCAACATTCACTGCTACAAATGTGCAGCTTTTCAGGAGACACTCCTGCTGTAGAAATGCACCTTTAGAAAACCTGAGGATCTTGGCTGGCAGAAATTTAAAGCTGCAGTACTGAAAATTTTTAAATTAACGCCAGGAAAAATGACTGTGTAGCCTAGTAGTGACACACTCACACTGAGTGACACGTCACCTGACTGAAGTTCAGTTTTCAGTTGTAGCATCTTTCAGCTCACTGTCACATTAGTGTACTGGTTTTGTTTCACAGCTCTCAGAGGCAGCTGTTTTCTACCAAAAAAAAAAAAAAAAAGATAGGATAAACCCATTATATGCTGTGCTGCACTGTCTGGCACCAAACAGTAGAGAGTCAAAGCTTGAAGCCCAAACGTTGAAAACAGTGGAGCTTTTAAAGAGACAGATGTTTCCCTTGGGAGTTGGTAGACACCAAAAATAGAGCTAAAAGAGAATGAATATCGGACACAATCATCAGGTAGCCACAAAGACGAAGCTGAGCACTTCACATTTATACAGCAATAATGCGTCAGTATAATGTTTCAGAGAAAGGAAAATAACCAAGTTGACTAGATGGAGAGACAACTGTACTGTATCTACAGTATGATGTATTGTGCATTTGTAATATGTCATCTGCTAAACATAAACAATGCTCAGGCATTTACTGAGCACAGCCATAATAAACGTCTCCACCACCACAGCCTCTTCTTGCCATTATGAAGACATGATTCATGGTGAAACCTTAGCTGCTGTACCTTGAAGCTCCACATATAACCAGTTGTGGAAAGTAACTAACAACATTTACTCAAGTACTGTACTTAAGTACAAGTTTGAGGTATCTGTATTTTAAGTATCTTTGTTTTGCGCTACTTCATACTTCGACTTTACTACATTTTAGAGGAAAATATTGTATTTTTACTCCACTGCATTTACTTTTAAAACTTTAGTTACTGGTTACTTTTCAAAGCCACATTAATAAAAAAAAATTACAGTATAATCATAAGACTTTATTGATTTCCAGTGGAAAATTCACAAGCTACCCAGCAGTATGTAAAGTACTGCAAATTATAAACAAATAAGCTACTTAAAACTAGCACCCCCTTTAACTGCAACATTAAACGTGACGTTCACAATAATGCATCAGGTATAATCCAATAACATGATATCCAATAATGTTAATGTGCCATTCTGCATAATGAGTACTTTTAGTACCTTAAGCATGTTTTGATGCTAATACTCTGTACCTTTACTGAAGCAACATTTCGAATGCAGGACTTTTACTTGTAACAGAGCAGTTTACAGGGGTACTACTATTTGTACTTTAGTAAGGGATCTCAGTACTTCTTCCACCACTGCATATAACTGTGTGCTGCAAACCTCATCGACCCAGATCCATAAAATAAAGTTATTTGACCTTCATTCACACTAAAAAGCTGAAGGATATGATGGTCATGCAGTTTACTGTCTGAGAGATAGCACAACAGAAAGTGAAAATGAATGACGAACTGTTTCGACCCTATCAGAGTCAGTTCAACACAGTTAAACGGTCAGACATCAAGCTTCTCTTACCTGTTTCCAGAGGAACCTGTCTTCCTGGTTGATCTGCCAGGTGGTGACCACGTGTATGATGGACAGCGTGGCGCCACTCAGCACCGCTGCTCTCATCCTTACAGGCAACAGAGTGTAGATGATGTAGATGAAGAACACGGACCACCAGATGCCTTCTGAAGCGCTCCTGGGTGCCACCATGAGCACCCCGAACACCTGTACCAGCACCAAGATGCCGATAACCAGGTAACTGACCATCCACATGTAGTCCTGGTGAAAGCCGTTGCGGTTGCACACTACCATAAGAGACATGAAGAGTGCCATCGCCACTGACAGTGCTGACGCATAGGCCACGTGAGGGGCAGCGTGGACACAGTGAAAGGTCAGCATGATGCCGCACACGATCACAAGTACCCCCATGAGCATGGTCAAGGAGCTCTGGTTCAGTCTAAAGAAGTAACGCTGGTACAAGCGCTCCAGTTTGCGGGACTGGAATTTTTTCGACTGGAACACCCGCACCACCCTGAGCCAGCAGTCTGCAGCTGTCACCACCCCTGATGCGCCACTGGGACCCTCATCGCCCATGTCCCCACTTCCTCCATTACATCCCCCTTTTCTCCCTTTCAGCTCCCCGTCCTCAAAGCCCAAGTTGACGGATTTCAGCCCCACCCCTTCCCCGGGAGCCCCTCCCCTTTTCCCATAGTGATCCTCCTGCCATCCACAACGAACGCCAAAATTGCCCCCGCCTCCCATGGCCCCTGCCACCCCTCCGCGGTGGTGCTGATGGAGGGGGGCTCCGGAGGAGGGCTCCATAGCATCTGGGTCCCGCAGACAGCTCATGTAACGTGGGTTGCAGAGAGATGAGCCTCCCTTCCGCTTGGATTTCTTGCCATTGCGCTCCCCCCACGCAGTCTTGCGGTCATCCACTCTGGCAACTAGGAAACCACTGAACCAGGACATTCTGCATGAGCAGAGAGAGGAACGTTCAGTAGAGCAACAACGACAGAATAGGTGCAGCACTAATACAGTACTGTATGACAGGACTAAACACCAGCTCCACCTCTACACACCTGTGGGAGTTATTTACCTGTTGGGGTTCTGGTACATGTCCCAGCCCTTTCCCTTGCAGCCAGTTCACTCATTTATCCCTGTGGACAAAATTTTGAAGACGTGAGGACGTGAGGTTTGTAAAGGCCACACCGCAAGCCGGGAGTGACTGGATGGGGTCTGAAGGCACAGCAGTTGCCTCACAAAGCTCCAGATGTTTGTGCCAGAGCCAATGTTCAGAGATCAAGGTTAATGAGGAGACCGGTCTCCAGTGCCAGGCCTATCTCCACGGCTTCTGTTGGGTCTAGAGGAAAAATCAGATACAGTAGATTGTAGAGAGAAAAACAGGAAAAGTCAATGCACTGATCGACCTGTGGCAATAAATGACTCAAAGTTACATCAGGTGAGACACTTCAGATCATGACAGTAGTACGGATGTTCTGTGCAGTCTGCCACTGACGCTAACCCCCATATTATTAAAGAGGCCTGGCTGGCATTTAGCTTTTTCAGTAACTTGTTAGCAAAGAGCTCCTTGAGCCCAAACCTGACAGGAAATAAAATGCATCATATTTTCTGCTAAATGCACATAAATCTAATTTCCTAAATAGACACAAGTGAGATTTTGTTTCTAAAAACAGACACATAGAGAGGAGAAACTGTGGGGTAGAAGGATATGACCCAAAAATAATAGTTTGTAGGTGTGGAACCAGAAGCAGAATTTGCTAAATTTGATCCTGGTGCAAAAACACAGCCTCTGGTATTAACATACCAGAGGGGGCTGAGGATAAACAAGCTGTAGCTCTATTTATTATCAAACAGTGATGGAAGTGAGCAGCAAAAATAAATAAATAAAGTAAATAAATAAATGCAGCTGGACATGAGGACAACGTTAAAACAAACAGTACTGGTGGCCTATGATGTCAGGCCTACAGCAACAACCTAAATGGGTTTGGAAGTTACTAGAAAATCAAGCTGCTTCCCTTTGTCTTTGTCTATTCTGTCCTCATTTTTGAGGAAAACTAATTACATTAAAGAAGGTACTATCAAATGTTTTTATTAAAGGTTTACCATCAATGCATGGACCTTAATTTGCTGCTGCATGTAATGCAAGGCAAATGTGGGTGCACGACAGTCAGGGACTCGGTCATGAGTAGGGTAGGTGGGGACTGATGGTTTTATTATAATGTTCTTTGTGTTTCTGCTATCAGTTGCATTCATTCTGTCATTTTAAAGCCTTGGTGTCACCTTAACAGAGGATGATCCCACTGAGGTCCAAGCACAGAGATATACACACTTTAGGTTTGGGAAAAAGAGCATCGGTGTCTGTTTGGGTACTGGTGTTGGCACATACCTCACAGTGAGGTATCGAAAAAGTCTGGTGAATGTAATCATCTATGAGACTGTAGCTGTGGTTACTGTCCTAACAAAAAATATATTTTAAAGTGGGCTTTTCTGTGATAGTGTGTTTATGCTGAGCTGGTAGCCTCTTTATAGCCTATCTGCGCTGAAGCACTCTCCCTAAACCAATAACAAATATCAGTATTGTTGCCTATATGTAGTATAATCAGTCTTTATACGAAGGCTACTGATCCTGGTTGGATTTTGAAACGTCCACATATCACAGCCTCCAGACGCCATGAGCTCCACACAGCGGAGAGACGCGCCGCCGCTGCAGCCGCCTGTTCGACCGGCATTTCCGCCGGAAAGGAGCCGCTGTACTGCTGGAGCAAAGATGGTATTTGTTGCCTGCGTGGATGTGGCACGTATCCATCCCAACCGTATCCCTCCTCCCAGCAGGCATTGGATCGACAAGATTCAAGGAAAGCGACCCCCCAACACACACACACACACACACACACTCCCCTCCCACCACCACCTCCTCCTCCTCCTCCCCCGCTGCGTCCCTCACTCCTACACAAGGTCGAGCAGCTTGTGCCCATTTGCAAACGTCGCGGTGTTGACGGTCGTTTCCGTGTGTTTGCATGGTGCTCTCCGGTTTCCCCCACCAGAGGGGAGGGGAAGGGAAGGGAAGAGGGAGAAGAAAGGCGTAGGGTGTCTGCCTTTTCCCAGGGGACATTTTCAACTGGACAGCCGCTACAGCCTGACACAGCGAGAATAGTCATTGACTGTGGGCTGGTTCCAGTTCAAACATGGTTCGGTTATTATCCAGATGCTAAAATAGATCCAACAGTTCAAGGGAAATGAAAGGTTTCCGGCGCTTTCAGTAAACATGTTGCATTTTCTGCGGCCTTGTTTTGATCACGTAGTGTTACATGTTTGCGATGTGGACTTCTGCCTCAGTGCCATGCACAGGCAGGCCCTGCGTGAGGGCCCGCATTCAAACAACGTAGGCTTCTTGTTACATAACACCATGGCCTATTTGACAACCACAGCGGACCATAAAACCACTCGAGCTCCAGCAGAGACACAAACACGCCTCTGTCATCTGTCTATTTATTTAATAATTGTCCTTCAGTCAGCAGCAACGCGCAGGACTGGTGTACTAAATAAACTCGCACAAACATTTTATGTCTGCTGCACATTCCTCAGCATCAGACCGTGGATGGAGGACTAGCGGTGAATAACACTTCAAATCCCATCATTTATAAAACCGTGTGTGCATGTAGCCATGAGCTGGGCTGTTCGACTTTAACGCTATTAAAAACATCTGCAGCTGACGTGTGTCATTAGGAGCATTACCAGATGCGACCTGCAAACCTCCGAATGTACCAACACCAGCACTGTCAGCTGCAATGAGAAACATTAACGCACTGTGATGCAACTCATCTTTTCCCACACACTCAGACACGCTGACCACGGATTCTTGGCCAACATCACCAGGGGAAGGGGAGGCCTTACAGCAACCGCCGCCTGCTCTGTCATTCACTCCGGCGCAAATGGTGCATCACAGAGAGGTGGCACAGACGGTTCAACGCAACAACATCCGAGACGTCTGACTGACAAGGGAGCATATGTGATATGTGTCGGCCTGTAGTGTGTCACAGCACCAGTTACAGTGAGGGAAAGACGAACTCACCGTGATCATCTTCTTGTTTCTGCTCCCCGGCAGGACCGCAGCGGGACAATCCGATCTGGAGTGGTTGTCGGCGGGAGCAACCCGAGTGGAGGCTCATTTGTAGCCCGGCTGTACGTGGACGATCCGGTTCAACTGGCCAGCCCGTGCTGGATCTCCTCCTGTCGTCTTCTCGCTCCACTCCCTTGCCTCTCCTCCCCCTGACCCTCTCAGTTCCAAACCCCACAGTCAAGACGGAGAAAGACCACAAGCCGCACTTCCGGTTGTGTTTTCACGTTAAAACATTTACAACCGGTAGAGGAAGAGATAGCAGCCCATTTAGATGTCAGCAGCAATAGTGCTACCACAAGATGAAAATAGCCACAAGGTCAAAGGTCAAAGTGTTTATTTGTCATATGCACAGTTAGGAAACGTGTTTCTCTGTACAATGAAACTCTTTGCATCACCGTCCACATGAATGCCACATAATACAAGTAATATAAAGTAGATGCGCAATAACACAAATCTAAATAGGCAGTAAAATCACAAATCTAAGGCACTTTTTAAAGCAACAAGTGAAGGGAGCAAAGAGAGGAAGTTGAATCCTGGTCATTGAAATGACACACAAAGGGAAAGTTAAATAAAAAGATCGATATCAGACATTCCATGTCTAAAGCTATCGGCTTAGTAAAACTACCCTGTGGGCCTACTAATCAGACTGTAAAAATACAATTAAAAGTCCTGCTTTGAAATATTACTTGCATTAAAGTACAATAAAGGAAAGAATACTAAAAATATTTAATAAAGCAAAATGGGCCCTGTGACTGTGAGGCTACTATACCATTACACTAACAGACGGGCAGCTGCCAAGCGGCTCCATGACCCCCAGTTCTACTTCATATCATTTCTGACTGCATAATTGGATTAACTGCACATTTGTTAGGGATTTTATTAAGTGTCAGCAATTCTGTCTCCCCTGGGACGTAAAATTTAAAAAATCATTTTTGGTTGCACTGCTTGTGGCTGTGTTCACCTCAAGCTCCCTGACTTTAAAGCTTTTATTTTGAAATCAAATTCTACTTAGTTCCGGTGTTGTACTGTCTAACTCTGCCTGGTCTGGCGCAGCTCTCCACAGCCCTGGTGCTCACGCCACTCTCCACAGTTCCACTTTTAGTAGCTCGGTACTCCCTCTAGAGGTGAAGCCGTGTCTGCAGTGAGCTGGGCAGGTCAAACACCCCCAGCTGTGATCTCCAGCTGCTGCACAGTTTCATTAGACAAGCAAAAACCAACCTAAAGCTGAAATAATTAGTTGAATAATCAATTAAGTGACTGACAGAAAAAGAATTAGCAACAACTCTGGTTATCTGATTAGTCATTTAAGTAATTTTTTAAGCAAAAAGGGCAAAATTAGCTGGTAACAGCTTCTTAAATGTGAATATTTGTGAGTTAATTTTCTATGACAATAAACTCGACATCGCTGGAAATCAACAGACGACAATCCTGTGCACAGCTGTGTGCTCATACATCCACTAGGATGCTAAGCTGGAGTGGGCAAATTTGCACAAAACTTGGGCTTCAGGGAAAAATGATGAGCGCTAGCTTGTGATATTCATAATAACAGTAATAAATCATAATAATAATCTCAGAAACATTTAGTGTTTTACATAAAGCAGATAACAATAAGAACTTTAAAGTGTGAGCCTATGGCTATTTCCTGGAGGCAAGCATGTACCAGTGTAACCCTGATATAGGACATCAAACTTGCTAAAGTAAAAGATTTTTTGTTCATTCATTTTTGACCAGCACTAGTGTAATTCCACCTTTGCACAACCTGATGGCGTTGGCGAGACATTGACTGTGGGGACACACATCTGACAGTGATGACAGGCTATAGGAGAAGAGATCTTTGAAAAATATCAAAGGTTATCCATGTAACTTTACATATTTGGAACTCTTTGGTTATAACAGGCTACACCTTAGTCTATAATTATCCTAGAAATCTAATTACTCAGGGCACTTGCTTCAAATTATGCTTGCAGCATCATGTTAATGATCAAGGAGCTATTATGGCCCAGGCCCTGGCTACACCGAGCTAAAACTAATGCACCAGTCCTTTAATAAATCTGACATCTGACATTACAACAACAACAACAACAACAGTAACATTTGCATAATGTGACGATAAGCCCAGGTTAATTTATGTAAACTACAGACTATGTGCAGCACTGATTTGAGTTTAGAAGTTGGACGTGGTCGACCCGGTGTCGTTTATCTTTTCCCCACATTCTTCACAGGAGGCAGCTTTTCTGTAAAGCCTAGTGGTTTTGAAATCCTTGTATCCAAACTCTACTACATAGTAATCCTGTTGTCACCAGCACAAGTTGCCAGCTGGTGTGTGTCGTTTGGGCGTCACAAGCAGTGGTTGACAGACGGTTGTAAAAACCAAAGGTATCCTCCTACAGAAATGTTGAAAGACTTGCTATTCAAGAGCCATTACTCACGAGTCGAGTCTGGAGTCAATGAGGGGAGAGTTGCTAGTTAAGTCTTAAGTCTATGTGGGACTCCAGTGGAAGCCATCAAGTATGGAAGAAGATTAGGCTCACTGTAAAAAATATTAAAGTTTTGACTTTAATCTCAGAATTGTATGTTTGAAGTAAAAAATATGAGATTCAAGTTAGAATTCTGAGAAAAAAAACTTAACTAATTTTGTTGGAGTGGCTCTTCCTACTCAGGATCAGTGATGCACTGTGAAGCAAATCTGGCATAGCGGTCAGACCCCCTTACTACAACATCTGTGTTCATCACATGATGCAAACTGGCCCAAAAAGCATTTTACTCATAGAGAATCACTGGAAAAGCAGTAGCTGTAAAAAAAAATGAATACATTTGTTTTACCATCACAAACCCAGTGAAATGTTTTATTGTTAGAATTGTATTAATTGGTCCAGTTTTATTTGCCAAGTCTAGTTTAGCCGTAGGATATTTTTATTTTATCCCATCCATGTGTTTGTAGTGCCATTGGAAGTCTGCCTTTGGGAGACTCAGCTCAACTTATGTGCACATTCTCTATGGACCCAAAAACAGGGAAGCGTGTGCAACATCCAGGTTATTTTTATGGCCAGACTCCAGAAGCATGAAGTATTTTTTTTTTAGAGTCTGAGCCAGCAACTTCCATATGAACAGGCGTCAGCCTAGCAATGCTGTATCCAGTTGTCCCTTAATACATCCATGGCCTCCAGTAGGTATGGCTGAAGGGAGTTCTCATCTCTAGCAAGTGTTCAGCTCTCTTCTATTGTGGTGAGTCAGGTATATCCTCACGAGACCTCACTTTAAATCACTGAAACAAAATTATGAAGATAGGCTATTTGAACAATAAATTATTCTTGTTTGTGAGATGGTGCCAGTGTCCTTTGTGTAGCTTAAATTTAAAAGAATACAAAAGCATGAGGTGTCGATCTGGTGCAATGTGTATAGGATGTGGCCTATAGTCACGGGAGGGAGAATAGACAGTTAATCTTCTTATTTATAACCCAGAGCTGTGCACACATCAGTGACATAGTGATTTTACTTGATTTTCTTGATTTTCTTGATTTCACTTTTCAGCCATTATGGGATTTTGCTGCAGTTTTATTGTTGTTGTTTTTTTTCCCAATCTTTTGGACAGGCGTTTGCTACTGGGACAAAAGCCTATCTTGCTAGCAATGGTGGTCCTACCAGAAAAATGTGTAGCCTAATTTTTGTTTAAAAAGACTTAAATGATCAAGCAGTTATCACATTTTTGCCAATTAATTTTATGTCAATTGACAAATTGATAGATCAATTTACTAATTCAGATAACTGGATTAATTGGCTCTGGTGCCTCGGAATATAAGGAAAGTTACACCCATAGGGGCCCAACAAGGAGTTTTTGCCCCGGCCCTGCTAAGAATTTAATCTGGCCCTGGTTATCACAAAGTGGTACCTACAGTAAAAATGCTCCCCTACTCTATGTATGAATCAAAGGATCCTGTTTGAAGATCCATTTCCCCCCACAAATACTATCCTATATGCACAGAGGAGAATGAGCACAGTATGTATAAAGCAACACACCTCTAAAGAGGAAGATGGAAACTGTGATTCACCGGTATGAACTGATTTTTGTGCCGATTAAACGAACCTCGACACCCCCGGGAGAGACGCACACTTAGTACAGACCTGTCGGCTACGCTTGCGATGACGCTTCGATCCTAACGGGTTATTTTAGCTCCGCTATTTTTCCTGCTTGCTTTACATTTTCTCCCGATGTAGGCTAACATACATTTTGTTTCAAGGCTGCTGTATATGCGTCCTACCAGCTGACTGTGAATACTAATCGCATTATTTGTTCCTATTTTCGCTCCTGCACGCTGTTTCTTTCGCTGCCTTTTACTGCATTTAGATGTACTTTGCATCCCTTGTCTCCTCCAGTAACCCATGTCTGTGCGCGTCCTGGCTCCCTGCGCTCTCAATAGATGGTGCAAGTCAAAATGTCCAAATCGCCCATAGACCCTCTGTCTGCTGTGGAAACCGGCTCTCAGTCGCACTATTTTCAGGTAAATCCCCTCACCTTTACTCCTTTCTTCACACATCTAACTATCATTGTGATTATAGCGCGGTAGGAGACATATGTTCAGCCAATGTCTTGTTACTTATTGTTGAAATTGAGACGTCGCGTTTGGTAGCAAGCCTCTACTTTGATTGATTTATTTATTTGTTTGGTTGTTTGTTTCACCTTCGCCTGCACAGAAACCGCAGGTTGATGCTGGATTGCCAGTGGCTGCGACCATAAAGTGGCTGTGTTTATAATACGCACACACATGTGCATAGATGGTGACCTTGTGATGTATTGTGTATTGATGTTTTAATATTATTTCTAATGTATTTCCTACAACACTTGGTCCACACGAATATAGGGGAAATCAACACGCACCACTAACCTCATGGGACTTATAAGATGTGTTTTTTATTGGTGCAAAATGTGCAGACAAAGCTTAGCTCTGGCTGCACCTGTAGCCTGAAATTACAGGGCCTGTAGCAGCGCACACCGCAACATCTACGCTTTTTATTGTTGGACTGTGTCACATAAGGTCTCAGAAAACGGTCTCCTGCATAACACAGTCCAGTATGTGCAGCTTGAGACACTGGGTTTTCACCACACCCGGTAATAGCATACCAGCGCGATATTGATAGTTTCTATACTGTAATAGCAGATGGTGTACTGTACTATCATGTAAGGTTGGACAAACATTTTGTTGGGTCCAGTTTCACTACATCCGCAGGCACCCAGAAACTAAACAGTAGGCTCCACTAGAGGTGAAATTGTTAGTTGATACAATTGAAAATAATTATCTGACATATAATTACTGGCTTTAGCCTTACAGTACTCCTAAGTGAAGCAATGTGATTAAAACCTTCCACCAAATGACCAAAATTTAAACTAACCACGTCCCTTTGTGAGTGAAGGGCCACAAGATGGAGGATGGAGGATCTTTGGTCTGAATCTGTAAAAAAAAAAAAAAAACATTGCAAAAGTTAAAGTCTGTAGATGCTGCTGGGGCCTTTGGGTGTCTAGTTTACTGCTGTGATAAGCTAGTCTGTCCTTCTATCTGTTAGCTTGTGCCTCAGGAGTATTTGCTCTGCTCCCATTTTTCTTTCACCTGAATGGTCTCTTTCATCACAGCTGCCCAGGAAGCTGCCTAAGCGGAAGAGTCGCTTCAAACGCTCAGATGGCAGCACATCTTCTGACACAACGTCCAGCATCATCAAGCGGCAGGTAAAAGCTCTTAGGGCCATTGCTTGTCCTCTTCTTATGCATGCATTGTAGGCTACAGTATGTCCTGGTACATCACAGTCACAGACAGGGCGTCTTACTGATCTGTAGTGGGAGCCACACTCTGCTCCCAGGTCTACATGAAGCTGCAGCGGTTTGAAGTATCTTTTCCAACCGCAGAGGCGTCTGTGCATTGCTCTTTTCAGCCCCCATAGTTTTTTCCCAAGTTAATTTGATTGGTGGTGAATCCAGGTTGCTCTTGTGCACTCACAATAGTTCCAAAAATATTATTTGTAGCTCTGTATTTATTATCCCGGTATTCAATTCATGAATGTTTCTGCTCAACCATATTCAACCACAGCTGTCTCCTCAGTTGCAGTTGTTCTTTTGTCCAGCAGAGGGAACCAAGATGTTTGAAAGTCGAATTGTGTTACATCAAAATCCCAGCACAGCCCAATTTTTTAATTAATGTTTTCAGGTCAAGCATATGTGAAAGACTTAGTGTTATTTAAGATGATTTGTGTGACTGGAAAAAAAGCATAGATTCCCCTCATGCTGTTGTGAATCATAGCCTCTTGTTTGGTTCAGCTGGTTTTAACTACAACAACAACAATAATAATAAAGACCCTTTTAAATTTACCTCCATGTGGTGGAATTGATTTGGGTGTCACCTTTAAAGCTGAGATGTTTTCCCAGAAAGTCATGCACAGCAGAGATGTTGACCAGGTGGTGGTGGAAGAAGACTCATATCTTTTACTTACACTAAGTAAAAGTAGCATTACCACAGTATCCTCATAGTTTGTTACAAGTCAAATCCCTGAATCTGTAATTCTATTTAAGAAAACAAGCATAGTATCAAAATATACTTAAAGTAGATAAACTCACTTTGCAGAATAATCACTAGATTATAATTACTGATCACTTTAAAGTTGGGTGTTAATGGTGGTTAAATACTCATTTTAATTCCTTTACATACTAAGTCAATCAGTTTGTTTTAATACATTTTGAAATGTAATATTCTCTCCATAACTTGCTGGCAGTGCCTCTGATTTGTAAACAATGCAAGAGAAAATGTATTTTTATTTTCCACTGAATGATAGTGAAATACATTTAGATTTAGAAAAGAAAGTTTGTTAGAAAATAAAACATTTTCAAAGTTTATTGTATTCAACATTCACAAGAGGTGTATGTTAAATTAACTTAGTGAAAGAACATTTATTGCAGAAAACAGATTTTGTGTGTTATTCCCATTGATTAATGCAAGCACATTTTATATCAAACCTATTTCTCATTATTTATTAGCACAGACAATGTCGAGGTTCTAGGACTTTACTGTCATTATGCAATGACAACAGAACTGTGATCACGCCCATAAGGATAAAACAAAAAGTTCTCACAGGTAACGTATATACAGAATAAGGTAAAATATACAAATATAACAATAAGTCAATATAAAAATACCAGCAGTATAAAATGTATAAATATAGTTAACAATAAAATACAACAACTGAGGGTGAAAACAACAGCAGAAAAGGTACAGCATGACAAATATGGAACGTGGTTTGTGTCGTCGATTTAAAAATATTGCACGTAATCAATGGTGAAAGTGACAATCATAGATATACTTTAAGTGTAAGTAAACAGATAGATAGATCGATAGATAGATAGATATCAATACTCTTAGCTCATTAACCTCATAGTTGTGAATCACAACCTCCATGTTTTGGATGGAAGGTCAAAACATCACAGTTGTTATTTTACTATGTTAGAACAAATGATGTCAGCCAACATTTCATATCTTCAGCTACTCAGTTTATTTTCAGGTTGGACCCACAGGTGGTGAAAATTAATTAGGCTAGCTTAATTAATATTAATGCTATTTGTGTTAGTATCTACTGCTAAAAACTAGTAATTCTGGCACCTAGCCAAACAACAGGTGATCACAAGTTTAAACTGAGCCTTTGAGTTTTAGTAAGTTGCTAAAGTTACTGAGGTTTGAAAAGGGATGGGAAAGAATCACATTGTAGAAAGTGGATGTTGAACTAAAACTGTTGCAGTTAAAAATGAAGCCGAAAATAATGCCCCTTCAGTAAAATTAAATTCCACATTAAAATTCAGTGACATTACAAGGTTTTACTCATTTGTGAGTCACTTGTTTGACACCTGCAAACACGAAATTCAAACACCATGAAAAATAGCATGGTGTCATGCATAGCACCATTAGCGTGAAGGCATGTGGATCAGTGTAACTGCGAGGCGTTGCTGAGCCAACACCTTCTTCAGGACGGGACATTCGTTATCCCGACTGTGAGGTCAGGGGGTGGCTTAATGACAACCTCCAGATTCCCTGAGAATATTGCAGGGCTTAAAATATTCATGATGCTCGTTTTGCAGACCTTGAGCGATGTGATGTGTGGTTTCATTGTTCACAGGGGCACTGTTAGTTTCTGTTCAGTCATTACCTTCTCTCTGCATGCACAAGAGGCAGCCCGTTGCCCAGAGCTGATATGACACAGTGTTTTGTGCAGAAAGAGTACATTTCACAAACAGAACAGAGAGTTTCTGGTCTGTGATAAGGGTGGGGTGTCTGTGGAGGAGCAGTGGAGTATGACTCATTTCTGCAGCAGGATACAAAAGCAGTATGCTGCTATAAGTGGCTGCCATAAGTGTGGATGTATGTGTTAAATCTAGGACATGAGGCTCTGGAACCGGAGGAGAAATTCTCAAATATGTAGTGTGTGTGATTGTAGCAGCAGTGTCCTCTCTGTTTCTCCTCTGAATTGGACTTTAATTAAAGAATCTGTAAACTTAGAGATGTGGTTTTTTCAAGTGGTGCAGAAGCCGTGTTGGTTGGTCGGTCGTTTGTGTATGTTGGGATGGGGTGATGGGTGGGGTAAGAATAGAAAAGAAGGTGTTGCCAGTGTCTGCTCCAGTGCAGGTCGTCCCTGGTTAGGGGACGGGACACAGCACAGTCGTGTCTGCATTTTACAGCATGTAGTACATAGAGAGGGAGGGACGGGCGGCAGCAGCAGCATCACCATATTAACTGAGTGAGTACAAATGACTCCCAGCACAGTCTGCTTCTCCTTCTCCCTGTCTTCGCCTTCTGTCTCATTCTGTTCCATCTTATCGTTGCCACTCCTCACGGTTTTCCTTTGTCTTCCTCCTTCATCTCGCTTCTCATCTCCAATAAGGCTTTTGTTTCTCTCACGCCTTCACCTGATTTACTGTTTGATTGCCGTCATCCTCTGTGCACTCTTCACACTTCTATGCAGAGTCTTGTGATTGATTGATTTGACATACAATGTGCCTGCTCTCGACTCTGATAGTGATGTAACCACACAGTGTTTTATTGCACCGTGTATCAGAGAGCTCTGTGCATGTGTAACCTGCTGACGTTGAATTACGGCTTCCACAGTTAATTGAACACTGAAATTGGGTATTTGGCTAGCCTACTGGATTTCTAAAACACTGGAGCTTGCATTTTTTGTTTTTGTCTTTTGCTTTGAGGGAAAGGCGTTTCAGTCTCCTGAATAATGTTATTCCATTCTGATTTTTTTCATTAGCGTGCACTCACTGCATTTTATTTTACAAGATTTCAAAGGAACATCCTGTTTTGCATTTTTATTCCATTTATTACAAATCATGTATTCTCAGAATTACTGCCAATCAGTTTAACTTAAAGCTACTATAATCAATATTTTTATATAAGCCACAGAGAATAATCACTCTACAGTTCCCCTCAGCTTAGCAGGGCGGCGGAGCAACTTTCTCCTCCTTGTGCTAAACATAATTACTTAGTGTTGTTTTGAGCAGCAGCTGCTTTCAGTGAAACCCCTCTGATAAACTGACTGCACGTTATCTGTCCGGCACCAAATGGCAGACAGACACATTTAGTTAGCCAGTGGACATATTGAGCATTTAGCAGCTAAAGGGTCAATAGAGACCAAAACAGAGTTAAAAGGAGAATGAATGTTTAACTTCTTCACTTGGTGGTGGACACAAACAAAGACCCAAATGAATGTTAATGTGCTCCCTGACTGCTGGATGTTTAAATAAGCACCTGCTAACACATTCACCATACTCCTTTATAAGGCATTAATATATCAGTATTGTGTTAAGGGGGCGCACAATGTACCAGGCACAGCGTGCGCATGACGCTGGTGGATCTATTCCAACCGTCAGCCTATTTCACAGGTCTCCCCATCTCTCTCTCCAATTTCCTTTCTGCCTCTTAGTGACCTACGTTCCTGTATATACCTAATAAAGGTGAAATGCCCAAACAATGTAATTATTTTTTAAAAAGTATTGTTTAAACTTCAGTGGGCTGCCCCCAAGTGACCAAAATCAATTAATGCAGGCTTAATAACATCCAGTCTTATTTGCTACCTTGTATTAACCCCTCAGTCAATTTGAGAGCGGTGGTGCCATTAGATATGCACTTGTCAAGATTTGCTTGCAATTTGATCAATGACTAGTGCTTTAAAATTAATGTTTTGCATACTCCATAATGGCTAGCCAGGTAATTAACCTACAGTTTAAGAACAAAGATGAATACATCTTTACATCCATCCATTCATTATCTACACTGTTTATCCTGAAGAGGGTCACGGGGGGCTGGAGCCAATCCCAGCTGACACTGGGCGAGAGACGGAGTACACCCTGGACAGGTCACTAGTTTATCACAGGGCTGACACTACAGGCAATTTAGACTTATCCGCCAACCTAAACTACATGTCTTTGGACTGTGAGAGGAAGTCGGAGTACCCGGAGAGAATGCGGGCAAACACCGGGAGAACATGCAAACGCCGCACAGAAAAGCATTGGGTCAGCCGGAGATTGAATCAGGAACCTTCCTGCTGTGAGGCGACAGCACTAACCACTGCCTCACCGTGGTGCCCAACATCTCTGCATGCCTGTCTTAGTAGTATCATAATAAAAATTAATTGCTCTGGCCCTAGGCTGTAGGATGACTTGGCCCTCTTGAGGACTAGACTATAGCTGGATGATACACTTCCTTGTCGGTCCCTCCCTGTGGACTTGAGGCCATCAGTGTTTTAGTGTGTGGCAAGTAATCACACAATCCAAATAGGAAGGAACAGAGTTAAATTTAGCCCCCAGATAGGGACATCAGCTGTACAAAAACAAGACATCCTCAGACCAGACAATAAAGACAGACTCACTCATCATTACACTCTGCACTGCAGCTGAGCTTCACCAACAAAATGCTCTGTTTACTGGTGCTAACACTGTTTTCATGAAGTGTTTGACAGGTAACTAGGATAGAGTGGGTGCAGCGGAGATCTGTGGCCTCATGTTCAAACATTAACAGCGAACAGCAATCCCAGCACAGGCAGCTCTATGTGTTCTAACATCTTTAAACAGCTCTCTGACAGAACGCCTGCCCCCTGCACCCACCAACATATTTATTCCACTTTTATGCTCATGTATGTTTGAGTGTGCTCCCAGAGCAGTGAGAAGATTCTTGTTCGTGTCTTTATGAGGTTATAGCACCGTCCTCCTAATCAGCCAGCTATGCAGCTCTCTGCTATCTTTATGTCTATGACTCTTGTGGACATGATCCTTTTCTCGTCCTCTGCTGCTGCTGCTGTGTTTCCACAATGAGGATTGATATCCGGGTCTCAATCCGTTCCTTCATAGCATTTTATTATGCTCTAATCTCATCTTCCCCCGGACATAGCCTCGCGTTAGCTCACTGTATAAACAGATTTTACCCCTCTGGTCTCTCCTGCTGTCCATCAGTCACTCCCTGTCCTCATTCTCCTTTTTTCAGGATATCTTGTCAACGATATTCACCCACCCACCAGCCCCCTTCCTCACTCTGCCTTTTTCTTTCTATCTGTCCTCACCCTTGTTTCCTCTCTCACTGCTGCTCTAGCACTGGTGCAGTGTTGCCTTGCAGAGTTGCTAAAAATCAGATGTTGTTATCTGACAGTAGACACACACACACAAAGAAACAAGAAGAGGTGTTCGCTTGTCTCTTCTCTGGGGCTTGAAGTAGTACTGTAGATAAGAATGTATTTGGGATTTTATGTATACATTCTGAAATGGAGAGAAAGCAAAGGTGGTGGTTGGTTTTCATGCCTGGGCAACCTTTTTTTTGTATTTTGAGCCCGAGCTTCCTTTTGTTGTGCTGCTGCTTAATTGGTCCTCCGGAGGATTTGTTTGTATATGTTGACAAGATGGATGACCAGGATTAAGTCACTGCACTCTGGAGGAGAGGGGAACCAAAGTGAAAACTGTATTATATGCTGTTTTTAGTTTCTTACTATCTTGCTTTATTTGCAAAAATATGTTTGACCATCTTGCAGTTTCCTCTGAGAGTTTTATCTGAGCATCTTCTTGTCTGTCTCCTTCGTCATGTCTTTTATTCCTTTTTTTTTTCTGAGTGCAAGTTTTGGTTGTATCCTGTCATGTCTTGATCCCTGGCCCGACTTGGATTTGTCTCTGCTGCAGCAGATTCAGGACTGAATCTAAATAGATACCAAATATAGCAGCACACACACACACACACACACACACACACACACAATGTACCCAAACTTCATCTAGAGCTCATATTTGTTTTTAGTTAATGTCTGAATGTACATATACAGTATAATATGGCTGCAACTGCAACTGTTATTTTCATAATAACTGAACTTTTTATTTTCTTCATAAATAAACGGATTATTCATTTTGGCCATAAGATATCAGAAAACAGTCAAAAATGTCCATGATAATTTTCCAGTGTTCATAGTGTCACTTTCAAAAGCCTTGTTTTTTTCCAGTTCTAAACCCAAAAACATTCAGTTTCCTTTCATATAAGACAAAGACAATTGGCAAAAACTTTGAAAAGCTGGAAACAGTGAATCTTTGAGTCCAAGTGGACATTTGTGCCAAATTTGAAGAAATTCCCTCAATGGGTTCCTGAGATATTGGGACGGACGTACATACAGGCAACCTGAAAACATACAGTGATGCCTCTGGTCACAGCTGCTGTGGTGCAGAGGCATACTAATCATGGATGTCTTCTTTTTTACTCTATTTTTATTCTTATTTTTATCTTTTTTCCTAATGAACATTCCTCTGTCTGTTTGCATTGTTTGTACCGTTTATTTTGTTATACTACACAGCCTTACATTGGTATATTGTTTACTTGCCCTTTGCTACTGCCTTGGATATCTACATGCACATTGAGAGCTACTGTACCAGAGTCAAATTCCTCATGTCCAACACACCTGGCCAGTAAAGCTGATTCTGATTCTGATTACAGATTCTGAATAAAGGCCAGCAGCAGCACCTATCAAGTGAATTCACCTTTTTATTTCTGTAACATGTCTCTGTGTTTGTCTTACGTGTTACTTTCAGTATAATGTGTTAGCCATCCCTGGGAAGCGTTCTTAAACACTTACAATGAACAATGATAGCCAGCAAATATTTTACTAATGAGGAGATGTCCTAGGAGAATAACCTGTGGAAAAAAAGGATGTATATGTGCTGCACTGTGGGGGATGTTGGAATGGATTGGGGCCAAGCAGGAGAGAAGAGGAAGCAGTTGTCTCCTTTGTGCTATATTTGGTCTAGCAGAAGATGGCTGGTGTTAGAGAGCAGTGCGCTGTGCTGTAGATACACACACAGATTTGTTCATGCATACATTTGCATGAGCACCTGCATACAAAGAGCCTGAGCCGCAGAAAACATGAAAGCGGATATAAACAGAAGCAGCAGATATGTGTTTTAAATCACAGTAATATGCAGCTAGAATCTTAGAGTAAATGGATGGTTGTCATGATGAAATTATTAATTCCTGTATCACAAATAATAATCCAGCCTTGTCCACCTCCAACTCTCTCTGGACAGGGGTCAGCTGATTCATACACCAGTAGACCATCGGATTCAGACCTGTCAGCAGAGGAGGACCGCGAGGCGTATCGGCGTGAAGCCGAGCGCCAGGCCCAGCTACAGCTCGACAGAGCCAAGGTACATCTACATACTGTATGCGCTATATACTATATTTGAATGTGAAAGTCAGAGGAATCATCTGTCCACTGCCAAACACACCTTTCTCTCCTGCTACACGTTTGTACTGTTGTTATAGTCCAAACCTGTAGCATTTGCAGTAAAGACGAATGTGAGTTACTGTGGGGCTCTGGATGAGGACTGTCCTGTCCAAGGAGCTGCAGTCAATTTTGATGCCAAAGACTTCCTGCATATCAAAGAAGTGAGTCATTATTTGGTGTTAATGAGGATGAACACCCTCCTTACATGATAACCAGACAGACAGATGTGACATGGTGCTGTTGTTGCACTGAACTTAACAGAAGTACAATAATGACTGGTGGATTGGTCGGCTAGTAAAAGAGGGAGCGGACATCACCTTCATCCCCAGCCCTCTACGACTGGAGGCAATGAGACTCAAACAGGAGCAGAAACAGAGGTCAGTTCATACGTTTAACCACATGGGTATCAAGCTTCTCTGAGGATTTGTTTCCACAATGTAAGTTTAATAAATGTATGTTCTTTTGTTGCAGAAAATCAGGGGGTAACTCCTCCAGTTTAGGCGACATGGTGACTGGAAGCTGGAGGACCACACCACCATCTGCAGGTGAATGTAAGTACTGCACACTTGCCTCACCGCTTCAACACAAAACCAACTACTTCTGATTCCCTTCACTGACTATCATTTCCTTGTGTTTACAAGCCAAACTGAAGCAAAAGCAGGTAAGTTTTGGCACTTTATGATGACACAGCATTTACATTGTTTTTAATTTTGAACCTTAAAGGACATTATCTGGGTATCTTCAACTTTTGACAAGCATTTAAGACCAGTAAATTCACTTCCTTCAAAAGAAAAGAGCCTTAAAATTTGTGCATTGTTATTTATTGCTATTCATATTTCTGGCTACAGTGTCAAGGAATCTTATTTACTTATAATGGGCATATCAATTTTAGAAAAAGATAACTCATTATTTGTCAAGTGGTTAATCTGCCCACCAGTTTCCTACTATGTATCTGGGTACAGGTAAAGTTCAACTTATTGTCCATCCTGGTTTTCCATCATTTTTGACCATTATCAACATGAAAACATATTGAAAAGTTACCTTATTGTATTAGATGTGATAATAAAAATGTCTTTGTATTAATTTGGTGAACTTTGCAGAAACTCCACTTATGTTTTTAACATGACTAAACAAACAAGGTTACAAACAAACCCAATGCCCATCATTTCTAACACATGCTCTCTCTGCTCTTCATCCCTCTCCCATCATCCATCCCTATTTCTGGCAGGAACATGTTCCTCCCTACGATGTGGTGCCCTCTATGAGGCCGGTGGTCCTTGTGGGACCGTCGCTGAAGGGCTACGAGGTCGGCCTCTCCCCATTTCACCTTCAGCAGACAAAGAACAACTGCCTCCTGTCGCACTCTTTTCTCTGTTAAATATGATCCTGCACTATTTGCTGTTACAGGAAACTTGATTTAGAAATAGCCACAAAAAAAATTTGGAAAAAAAGCCAATCACAGTTTTGCAGAGCCAAAGATAATGTCATCAGACATATTATTTTGATAGTCTCACTCCAAAACCCATATATATATTAAATTCACTGCAGGAATCTTGTCATTTGAGAAAGTGACACATAAGAATATGTTGCATTTTGTCATTATTTTTATAGGTTAGTTCAAACTAACTCCACCTCAATCAGCTACAACAGTGAAATGCTGCTTGCATCAGCAATAGAAATCTAAAAAAGTCATATTCAGTAAAATACATCAGTCACAAGAGGAATTCTACTGCAGAACAAATACTTTTCCTTACACATTTTATACTATTACAGCTGTCTTTCACTTTAGTGACTGTTATATAGCCTTGGTTGATCTGTTTCTAAATAAAGAACAATAGTTAACTATTATATTACATAACAGCATTATAGTTTATTACTTTGTCTTATGTTAAGTTGCTTTAGTATCCTGACATTGAACTAAAGCATAATGCATCTGAATGTTGTTCTGAAGGTCTATTTAAGGTCTGTCTATTTAAACATTTTTATTTTCCCACCTAGGTGACAGATATGATGCAGAAAGCTCTTTTTGACTTCCTGAAACACAGATTTGAGGGAAGGTCGGTAACATGGAAAGATTCCAGAACAATCCCTATACTGTAGCTGTGTAAAGTCAGGTCCTTATTAAATGTGATCCAAACATTTCACTAAATGTTTTTCTCTGTGTATTTTGTGACTTTGTTTGCAGAATCTCAATCACCCGTGTAACAGCTGACCTGTCTTTAGCCAAGAGATCCGTCCTCAACAAAAGACCCATAATGGAGAGATCTAACACTCGCTCCAGCCTAGGTAACTGTACTAATGTCAGATGGCTTTGGCAGTGTCTATGCTCCCAGTCTTTCATCAGGATATGTATTTATTTAGGATAGGTATTTGATGTAAAATATTAAGCCTTATCTTGCTGGGATTAAATGCTTTTAAACCTACATTATGTTGTTACACTGTGAATAAAGTTATGGACATACCATTAGCAGCTCTAAATGACCAGGCTGTCAGTCATTTCTAGCTCTGACTAATTCTTCTGTTGGCTAAGTTCCTTCTCAGAATGTTTCTTTTAATCAGCAGACTATAATGCATGCTCAAATACCTGAACTGTGTTTCACAAATACACACTCTTATGGGCAAAAGCATATCATATTCCATTAAAGGTAGTCTTAATCTAAATAAAAGGACTGTTGACTAATTGCTCATCTTAATTTAAAAAGTGCTAATTGAATAGCAACATTATAAATTAGGCCTCCTAAAGGCAACTGTGAGAGTTATGGCTGAACAAGGCAACAAAATGGGTCAATATAAGTTTTTATAAGGCTGAATCATTATTTAGTTTAATTAAATCCTTGGCCTGCAAGTATAAACCAGTCAAAGAGTAAGGATTATCCTTTGCTATACCTCTAATCATCCAGGTGTTTTGCCCAGAAGAAAAGTGTATTTACTTCTGCTTTAAGTGGGAGCATTGCATTACCGTGCTGAATGAAGAAAAGTGTATTTACTTCTGCTTTAGGTGGCAGCATTGCATTACCATGCTGAAGATTTACTTAGATGATGCACATAAAGCAGAGGTATGTGCAGGCCACCCTGGGCAATAACAGTTTGAAGTCATAAGCGTTTTCACATTAACAGAGCATCTCTGTCTCGGTTTAGCCGAAAAAGGAGCATATGTGTTTGAAGATTTCTTAATACTGTGATACTGCCCGGGCTTAAATATTAACATGTAAACTCCACAGGTCTTTGTTTTTGACAAGCAATACACTTAACCTCTCTGTGCAGCTGAGGTTCAGAGTGAGATTGAGAGGATATTTGAGCTCGCCAAAACCCTGCAGCTCGTGGTTCTGGATGCGGACACCATCAACCATCCCGCGCAGCTGGCTAAAACCTCCCTCGCACCCATCATCATCTACGTCAAAGTTTCCTCACCAAAGGTACACTAGGTTATCTCGCTCATGAACACTGCGTTCAGGCTACATCATCTTCCTTAATCTAAAATGTCACAACTGCGGTTCCCTCAGGTGCTGCAGAGGCTGGTCAAATCCAGAGGGAAGTCTCAGAGCAAGCATCTGAACGTGCAGATGATGGCTGCAGACAAACTCTCTCAGTGTCCCCCTGTGAGTAGACAGAGCAGGCTGATTTCTTTCCATTTCTTTTCCATGTTTGTATGTTAGCATTTAGCTCAAGAACAGCTACACAGCTAGCCTTATTTCATTTTGTCTCGTTGTTCACATGCAGGATATGTTTGATGTCATTTTGGATGAAAACCAGCTGGAAGATGCTTGTGAGCACTTGGCTGAATACCTAGAGGTCTACTGGCGTGCCACTCACCTCCCAGGAAACACCCCTCTCAATCCCTTACTGGAGCAGCGTCTGATGAGCCCGCCTTCTGCCATCTCAAGCCTGCAGGTGAGTTTGTCTTCATCTGTTTACAAAGCAGAAGTGCATGTTTTAACACTTTTTAATGGCATTTAAGACGCTTAATTAGGAATCTTGTTTTGAACATGTGTGTTGTCACTGTCCTTAGCAGCTCTTCCCATCTCAGACTGTCACTCCTGTGTTTTGATTTAATTGTCTCCAGTTGTCTTGTCTGTCCTCTCACTCATCCATGCTTAACATTTTTGCAGTTTTCTGAAACACAGGAATTAATTGAATGATCGCATACAAAATGGGGTGAGTAGTAGGGTTTATATATTATACACCCACACACCCCAACAGTCCCTCTCACACACCTCCTCCTTCTCCTCCTGAACACCTTCGGACACTTGAACACGACACGGCTGTTGAGACAGTGAATGAACAGCACAGTATTCATTCAGATCTCACCACAGAAAAGATTTTTCATTATTGCATATTATCTCGTTTACCTTTAGTTGATGGTCTCATCGTGGCTCCACGAGCTTTTTGGGAGACAATTCACAAAGCAATTTTAGTTGAGAACCAATTTTAAAATGTTGTGTGAAGTGTCAAAATCTCAGCGTATGCTGTGCGAACGGTGCCACATTGGCACATGAAGCTATCTTGGTTGAAAATGTTAAGTCGTATCATTAATGCTTAATAAATGAAGTAAATGGAAACTTACACAACAATAGAATGAGACCATGGTGACTGTACAATAACCTACATGTCCACGAGTAACTTCCTGACCATCCATTCAGCTGTTTCACTTGCATTTCTTTTGTTCAATGTTTGTAGTATTAAGAAATTCAACAAACACGGCACACTGCATGCCAGTTATTAACATCATCAGATCCCTATACATTGTACAATTCTTATTTTTGTTACTGAGGTTCAGGTTATACTAGAGAACAGGTGACTTGTATGACATGTTGTACGACCTCAACAGAAATCTAAGCTGTTTAAAGCTGATCTGAGGACCACACTTGGAGGTGGAAGTGAGGCCAGCTGTCACACAGAGAGAGAATGGGAATAACGGCGGATGTTTTCAGTCTGTTTCTTCCAGACGTCATTAGTAGTGTTGCACTTGATTGTCAAAAGTGAAAGACATAGTTGTGTAACAAATAAAAAGTAAAAGAGTTAGAGACATGTTCAAACCCATAAAGGATGAACATTCAAATGAACATTTGAAGCTTTTTTAAACCACAGAATGAGGATTGTGGATTTCGTCTCTAATGTCATACATTGCAAACACAGTAAGAAAGGATCTCTGCAGCCAGTGTGGACAGGAAGGTTGCAGAAACCAATATTTTTTTCAATTCAGACATGTAAATATTGTTTTAAGCTAGATTTGAACCAGTGCGGCAGAAAAACTGTGCACTACTAGTAAAGTTTCCACAAAGTATGAAACTACTTTAAAATGTTGTCCTGGTTTCAGAGCATTCTTTTGACTGTTTCTTTTTTTCTCCTGCATGACTGCTCAAAACCTCCAGAACAAGAACCAGCCGCAGCCTTGTGAGGCAGTGGGCTTGGAGGGTGATGAGGAGGAGGAGGAGGAGGAGGCAGGCGAGGAGGCCTGCTCCCCCTTGGAGCAAGACAGTCTTATGCCATCTGACGAGGCCAGTGACTCCCTGTCTCGCTGTCAGAGGGGGAGCCCATGCCACAGGGGGGATGAAGTGTATGGAGAGGAGGAGGAAGAAGAGGAAGAGGATGGCTATGCCTCTCCCTGCCATGCTCGCACATACAGGGACATGTACCCCCCTCACCATGGACACACAGGCAGTGCCCACAGTGAAAATGGGCATGAGTCACAGGACAGGCTGCTCCGATGTGAGGCTCAGCAAGGTAACAACCAGAGGAACAACCACCAGTGCAGCCGCCTTTGGCCCCGAGACACCTACTAAGGAACGGCCCCCCCAGGCTTCCAGATCAGCACCAAGATCACCCTCAAGCTCTTCAATTGTCAAACATTCCTAAACACAAAATTCAGAGATGAAAAATCATTTCAAACTTTAATCACAGGCCCTGCTTATTAAGTGGATACCTGGGTGTTCAGTATTTACAGTCTCTCCTCCAAACTCCCACATTTACTTTATCCAAACCAGAGGGGTGCACTGACCTCTCCAGGGTCAAGTCATTCAGATAAAAGTCAACAGGGCTACTCACATCTGCAGTGGTAAGGTTTCAGGCTACCAGCTGTATGCAAGCTCAAACTTTAGTGGCTATGCCTAAGGTTTCTGTTGTAGGATGTCTCATATACTGGCCTTAAAATTCCTAAGACTGTGACTGTCTTTACTATTGCATGTATAATTATTTTAAGACATTTGCACATTAACATTGGAACAGGAGCTGAATGATCTTCACAGATAAACTAATGTAGGAATGTCTACAGTTGAATCCATTTATGAGGAATAGTAATGCATTTGATTACAATGTATATACTGAATTGGGCATCTGGTTTCGTTTCATTAATGCTTTATTTGATTTTGGTAATACGGACTTGTTTGTTGTTTCAGACAAATGTTGCCATCCATCAGCTCTTATTCTGAAGATGGTGAATGACATTTGTTGCTACACAGTCACAATGTAAGTAAGTGGTGTGAAGCTGCAGTACAGCGTCAGTGTCTCTAACGGTACGATATGTTCTGGGCATCACTTGTCTGCTGTTACACATTCACTCCCTGAGCAACTCTTAAAATCTTCACATGGGCACAGAGAATGTTAACACATCCACAAAAGGGAATGTTATGCTTTAAGTGAAATTTTTTTTTTTTGCCAAACTGCTTATTTACATCAAATCACTCACATTTAACAAGCACATGCTGCACAGGCTGCAGCTCATCTTCAAATCCAGGCTACAGAGAATGTAAGCTCGCATGCCTTTTGCACCTTCAGCACCACCTGGGGTCCCCAACCCAACCGATCGCCCTGCAATTCAATTGTAGCACGTTACTGATTGTAGCATCCAGTTTCTACACTAAATCTTATTCCCTTGTATGTCCTTGCCAAACACTGCGTTACGCTTCATGTACTGCAGTTTTACAGTTGGTTTTAAGGCAGATCCTCAGGTGTAAAGTCCTACACACTCATCGTGCTCAACACAACGTAACGAATGTGTCGTGTTCCTTAAGGACTCGTAGCACCCGTGACACCATGTCATTCTGTTCCTGCACCATTTATAGTCCATGAGCCGATGACGGGTTGGACGCGGTGTCGACGAGCATCGACCTGCGTCTGTTTACATACAGGGTCGATTATGTCACAGCCGGTTTACTGCTTCCACGTGTCACCGGTATCTCTATCTAGTGTTCTGTATATTTTAAAGAGATTAAAAAAAATCAGCATGATTGAAAAAAAAATCTATGCAAGTGTTGCATGAAACCTGATTGTTTCTTTTTACAGTTAAGTATTTTAGTAATGCGCCGATTCTGATTCTCCTCGTTGTCTTGCAGTAATAGTCTTGTCTGGGGCTACTCACTCCTCACACCACTGACAACATTATTACTAAAATCAGAAAGCATTCGTTAATTTTCTACAAATACTGGGGACATTTTTCCACACTGCTTGAAGCACTTTGAAAAGTCACTCACTAAAATTGTTCCAGATCAGGCCTACGTTATTATTTTTATTTTGTGATGGAATGAGTGAATATTTAAACCCTGCATGTCTTAGGTCACCAGAAAGCTGCTGTCATTATATTTTGGCTGAGTATGTTTTTCAAAGCGGACCAATTTAGCAACTGGTGAAGCAGTTGAGGTTTTTCAATTTATGAAGCACAATTTTTACAAGGGTTATAATTTAGTTTCACTCGTCTTATTCTTTATGCAATACAAAGCCTAACATCGAAAAACTTTAAACGCCTTAGACCATCTGGACTTCCTCTTTTGTGTGAGTAGAAAAAAAGATTGCACTACTTTTTTTTGGGGGTGGGGGGGGGTTGCTTTGTAATGCAATAACTGCACTAAATATAACCATGTATCCACCAGACTACAGGAGCGTGCTAGCGTGACCCAACACGCCTCTTCCCTCTATTTATCAAAAGAAATGTGTAAAAAGTGAGACATTTCCTGCCTGATGCTGTATAGAATGCTTTCTATTTGAAAATAGATAAGTGAAATATGACTTTAAATAAACATGACATTTTATGTACTTTTACATGCTGTGTTGATTTTGTGTGTGACCCTTTAACAGACATTCACCGTCTCCAGAGGCTCAGTCCTAATTGCATTAGTGATCCCTTGACTTCTGCTCTAGTGCCTTGTGCAGGGCCGAATTAACGGGAAAGTGCCCAGGGGGCCCAGTCTCCCAGTGGGCTGATTTTATCATGTGGGTATACATATGGTAATTGGATTAAATTCATTTCAAGTAATTAGAACACAGAAATTATATTTGTCTGATTAAGTCAAAAAAAAAAAAAGATGCTGAGTTTGCAAAGAATGGTTTGAACAGTTAATCTGAACTGTTACCAATTAATTTTGTCAGTTCATTTCTATCCATGTCTGGATGAATTGTAACATTGGTAATCCCTTCACCTTTCATGTAGCGCCACCATCAGGCGAACATTTCAGTGTCAGTACTTTAGTTTATGACTAAATGCCTGAAAACTTATGGCATTTCTATTAGTCTGCTGTACTTTGTGTTGTGTGCTAATCAGCAAATGTTAACTTAGCACGCTGACATGCAAATCCAAGATGATGAACATGGGAAACATTAAATCAGCAAAATATCTGTATGCTAATATTAGTGTTGTAATCAGGCGCAAATTAAACTCATAGAGCCGCAAGCTTGACTGTAGACTGATGTGAAGTAGTGCAACTTCCTGTTCGATAAGTAAGAATTGAAAGGACACAAACAGAGGAACCTCGCATTTGAAATCACCAACAGTGTTTGTCTTTAGCAGAACATTGGGTGTTTTAGTATGGCCTCATCACTCCCTGTAAAAACCTGACTGAGAAAACACCAAGATATGTGCTTACCAGCTGTTGCCTAGAATAATAAGCTAATCGGCAAGTTCTCCCAATGGTTTCTTTTCTATTCACTCTACATTACTTGTGCTGCTCTGTGTGTGTCTGCTTAAAGTTTCTGTTTTCTGCATCCAACATAGTACGCCACTCATTTCAACAAAAAAACCTACTAGCTACAGATAAGTCCTTCAAATACATCATTTAGAAAATAAGTCAGATGTCATTCAAATGTTCTGTATTCATCTCATAAAAATGCCTACAGTACTTTTAAAACAATGAGCTGTAATTTAGAAGCTATTGCATCAGAAGTGTAAATAAGAGCCATCACTTCTGGCATGGGTCTCTGAAACAGTCAGGAAACAAACTATAGTGACTGAAAACCAATTAAAACATACCACATAATACTCACCTACACCTGCATCCTGGTGGTTATTCATCACATTTAATAACTGAAGAATCGTATTTGTACAATGCAGCATCCTGCTCGCCGATTATGGCTCTTGTTTATAAAAGCAAATCAACTATGAGCTTCAGCGTGGATCACAACTGCCCACAATTGAGTCTTACAACCTGTGATGATTTCTGCACCAGTTAATGTGTCCGTTTCTACCTGCAGACTGGACTAACAGACAAAAACTGACTGCCAGAATGAGTTATAAGGTGAGAAACAACAGAAGAAGTGGGTGACATTAACACACCATAACTATACAATGTGTCCATTTAAACCATGATAAAACAGTCTGAGACAGAAAAAAATCAGGCAAAGATGGTCTCCTCGCGTCTCTTCTTGGTCAGGATGGTTCCAGGTTTGTGCTGAGCATCTGGGTGGTTGGCCAGCTCTGGGGGGCAGTTAGACACAGGGCTCTCGAGGATGGCCTGCTTCAGGTCATAAAACACTGCCGAGTCCTCTTTAGTTAGGAAAGTCATGGCCACACCACTCTTACCAGCACGACCTGTACGGCCGATACGATGGATGTAGTCTGCCGGAGGAGGAGGTAGAAGCACTTTGTCAGCATGAAGTTGCCCAAGTGAATATTTCTATTTAGTTATTTACACGCATTGAATTCATGTATTCTTAAGAATATGACCTGTTATTGCCAAATAAACAACCAGTTACAAGGATGATGATAAAAGAAAAACAATACAAAACCTTACCTTCAATGTTCTTAGCCATGTCGTAGTTAACGACCATTGAGACGTCGTGGATATCAATACCTCGACCAGCAACGTCTGTGGCCACCAGGATATCTTTGGCTCCCGCCTTGAGGTTGGAAAGTGCAAACTCTCTCTGCTCCTGGCCTTTGCCACCATGCAGCGTGCAAGCATTGTACTGTGGAAACAGCAGCACACAGGCACTGTTACATTTAGTTGTATATTTTCACTGACAGTCACATAAGACAGTGTAGTCCAATGGTTCCCACAGTGGGTGTCTTCAAAGCTTTCTTTTCTTTTTAATTAAAATTCAAAACAAGCCTGTCTACAGCTACACTAGCAGCTCTGTGGTAGGCACAGCACCACTTTGAGCTAAATGCTAACATATGGCAATGTCAATAAATGCTAATATAACTGGCTGGTTTCTGTCATTCTTTTACCATTATGAATGTAAACAGGCATTGGATCAGTAAAAACTGGCAGAGGAAAAGTCAGGGGGTCACCAAGCTTCCTCAGATTCATTCTCTTCTGATCATGAATGTCTGTGTAAAATTTTACATCAACCAACCTAAAAGCTGTTGAGATATTTCAGTAGAGTCAGTGTGGTTACAACATAGCTACATTCACATTAACTACATTTATATATTATGTTTTAAATGTATCAAACCAAAGATGACTGTCTAGTTTCCAGTGGCTTACCCCCATCTTCTCCAACGACTTGGCCAGCACATCGCAACCCTTCTTCTGGTTGACAAAGATGATGATGGGAGGCTCGAAGCCGTGCGACAGCACCTCCAGCAGCTTCTTCCTGCATCACACGCACAACACAAAGAGTATGATACCTGGACTGAAACAAACTGAATGTCTGCTGTTTGTAGTCAGTGTTTGAGTCCATTTCACCTTTTCTCTCCCTCTGACATAAGCAGGACCTTCTGTTCGACTCTCTCATGAGGTTTGCCCGCAGACCCGATGTATACAACAGCAGGACGTCTCAAGTAGCTCCTGGCCAGTCTCTCCACAGATGGAGGCATAGTGGCCGTGAACATGACCGTCTGCAAGGTGCAAATACACAGTTAGAAAAAAGCAGAGATGTGAGAACGCTCACAAAGATGTGCGCAAACATAAACATACCTGTCGGTATTTATGCTTTCCAGATTCAAAGTTCATTTTCATTTTCTCAGGGTCCTCTGCTTCGTCAGTGTCTGGTTTCTGATTTGTCACTGGGATGTACTCCAGAATCTTTTGGACGTCGGGCTCAAAGCCCATGTCAATCATACGATCAGCTTCATCGAGGACTAAGTAGGTGCAGCGGCCCAGGACCAAGTAGCGGTTCTCCAGCACGTCGATCAGACGGCCAGGAGTGGCGATCACAATCTGTCAGATGCGGAAAACAAACATACAATTGGTGAATGTGTGTGTAGTGTTATTACCTCATGAATGTAAAGACAGGATGGACTTCCTGCCAAGAGATGCTGCAGTGAATCTAATCTATGTGAATATGATTTCTAGGCAAGTTTACTGACATTTATCAGCAACAGACGACAAAGATTTATATCCGAGAAGTTGGACTGAAACTGTGTTATCATATCTGTAGATGCATAATAAGTAAGAAAAATGCCTTTTGAATCAAACATATTGTTAAAAAGACAGTGAGTCAAGTATTCCCAGAGAGTGACAGATCTCGGTATAAGCAAGGTGTTTGAATGTTACAATGTCAAAGTGAGACACAATTTACCTGTTATAAATGAATTTTAGTGGCACTTCATGCTCATGTTAACTTTACACCCTTGGGTAATTGATCTCGTTACTGTTGCAGTGGCTTTTCTACTCTTCCAGGAAACACAAATGTAAATGCTCTATGTTTCACCTCACAGCCCATCCTGAGACGGAAGCCCTGGTCCTCTCTTGAGATTCCTCCAATCACAGCCACTGTACGGATGCCGAGTGGTTTACCAAACTTTATGGTCTCCTCCTCGATCTGCTGTGCCAACTCACGAGTCGGGGCCAGGATCACAGCATAAGGACCCTGGTCTGAGTCTTCAATCCTGCAGGAGCAGGCCAAGAGAGCACAGAGGAATGCAATGAGAAGAAACAGTCAAAAACAGCCAGTAAAATGGAAAATATTCAAAATGCAGTGAGACTTTATTAATGGCTTTACTTCTGGGTTTTGGAGCCTAGGCTCTGTTACCTGTCAATTTTTGGCAGGGTGGTAATCCAGACCAGCAGTGGAATCAGGAATGCAGCAGTTTTACCGCTACCTGTCTCAGCCACGCCAATGATGTCACGGTTTTGTAAACCAATAGGAATGGCCTGCCTCTGAATAGGTGTGGGATCCTGGATTTTAAGAAGAATAAGCGATCATTAACTAGTATTTATATTCACTTAACTCAAATCCATTTGGTTTGTGCAAAAATTCTTCTGAAAATGCAGTGAGACTTTATTAATGGCTTTACTTCTGGGTTTTGGAGCCTAGGCTCTGTTACCTGTCAATTTTTGGCAGGGTGGTAATCCAGACCAGCAGTGGAATCAGGAATGCAGCAGTTTTACCGCTACCTGTCTCAGCCACGCCAATGATGTCACGGTTTTGTAAACCAATAGGAATGGCCTGCCTCTGAATAGGTGTGGGATCCTGGATTTTAAGAAGAATAAGCGATCATTAACTAGTATTTATATTCACTTAACTCAAATCCATCTTTTTCCACCTTTTATACAAAGCAGATGTCCTAGATAAACAAGAAACCTGGTTTCCATAACTGGGGTAAGGGATTAGAAAAACCTGCTGTGTACAGAGGAAATGGCTGATCTGACTGACAGTGACAGTCAGTGAAGTCTATAAAAGTTGCAGTCTCCTTCTCAGGATGAGACTGTTTGTTAAATTCAGACACTTTCATGCTGTCTGTCTGGACAGGCTCAGTGTTATCCATTCAAAGTCTTTAAATGCTTAGTTTTGTTTGATCAACAGTCCAAAGCCACAAAATATTTGGTGTAAACTTGCACCAGCTCTGTATTCCTCCAACATGTTGACTCAGTGATCTGACCTTGTAGCCACATTTGTCGATGACCTCCAGGATGTGTGCAGGCAGCAGGTACTCCTTCCAGTTCCTGATGGGGTTCGGGATCTTTCCTCCCTTGGTGGTGATACTATAGTCCTCTCTGAAGATTCTCCAGTCTCTGTCCGTCATCTCGTCCAGCTTCTTCTGAGACCAGTGCCTGTCGTCCCAGCGCTGCTTGGCCTCCTTCTTACGCATCTTTTTGAGTCTTGTCCTGAGATGAGCAGAGAATAAAGACAGGATATTGAAGCAGGGGGTCAGGTCAGCACAAGCTGTGTATCCATTGCACATCCAAATTTTTACATAGATTCCTTTCTTGAAATTTTATGTAATATATCTCCAGCTTTACTTAATGGATTAGGTTTAAAAACTTTAAGCTGTTTCTGAAAACCATCAATAAGCTACAAACAAACTTTGATGCTTTACTCACTCTTCCTGCTCCTTCTCTTCCAGCGTGCGCCTTTTCTCCATCAGGTCACCATAGAAACGTGACTGCTCTCTCTTCTGCTGCTTCAAGTCAATGCCAGCGATAAAACCTCTTCCATACAGCTGGACCTGATGCTTTTCTTTGTAACTGGGAGACAGGTCGTATTGTTTAGACCGGAACAGATTCTAGAAAACCAACCTGCTTCAATTCAAGACAAACATGTTCCAAATGATACTGTGCATTTACATCAACTCACATTGGGTTGTAATCGACTGATGTGTCTTCAGATGCATCCCACTCAAACACAAACTTTCTGTCATTCAGGTGACGAGTCCTTCGACGTTTCTTGAGCCCACCCAGGTAGCGCTCCTGTAAAGATTACATATTTACCATGCATGCTTTTTGTGAAGGTGAAGAAACAGCAGCTCGCTCCGAGCTCCCTCCAGATATCAAGACTTTGCTGAGTCCAGTTACCCTGAAAAGAAAACTCATTTTGGCCATATGTATTCACAGCCTCATTCTTTCAGCACTAGCTAAAACTTGTGATTAGATGAGGGTTGGAACACAGACTGACTTATAAATTGAAAGCATTGCTTTCAAGCTCAGCTCCATCTTGACCACAATAGTCCGGCACAACGGCCACATCACTACTGACGCTGCACCATTTGTCTGTAAATCTCATGCTCCATTTTACTGTCACTCATGAACAAGACCCTGAGATACTTAAACTCTTTCGCTTGGGGCAGAAACTCACTACCAGCCCAAAGGGAGCAATCCACTGTTCTCCAGCAGAGAATCATGGTTTCAGACTTTGAGCTGCTGACTCATCTGAGCCTTCAAATCAAGCTGCAAACTGCCCCGGTGCATGGCGAAGGTCATGCTCAACAAGCACTGGGGTGGTTTAGCAAAGTGCAATACATTATATTCATAAATGCCTGACATGAATTTTCTACAAGAAACATTTTAGATTTGTATTTTGAAGCTTACTTTCATAATAACTTTTTATTTCCAATACATGTATCTTTATCTCCTTGAACTGACCTTGATGGCCTGGAGTTCTTTGCCTTTATCCTTCTCTTCTCTGAGCTTTTGTCGCTCATCATCATCTTCATTACCGTTATTCTCTCGTTCCATTCGCTCTCTCCGCTCTCGTCTCTCCCTTTCCTGGGGGTCCTCTGTAACAGTCTCAGTTAATATCAACACAATTCTACAGTATACCACAGTGCAGACTGTCTACAATTAAACCAGAGGCCGATACATACCAAGCATTTTTCTCCCCATGTCCTGAAACATCCTTCTCTTCTTTCTCTCATCTTCCAACAACTTCTTCTTCTCCTCTACCTGTTGTTCCCTGCGTTTCAAAGCCTCGGCTTCCCGGTCTGCTCTGGACAGAAACTTGGGCTGAAAATAACAAAGTTTTTAAAAAGTCAGGGAAAAATAGTCTTGCATCCTAAAAGGAAAAAAAAAGTGCACAGGGGAATGTCTCACCTTTGCCTCTGCTTCCTCTTCTGCCTTCTTCTTGGCCAGAAGCTCTTCCAAAGACAGTGGCTGGACCTGAACAGAAGCAAAACCAGTCAGTGATTCAAAGCAATAATGCAACACTGTAAATGACTCAGCCAAATCAGAATCTTACCTTCTCTTTCTTCTTTTTTTCATCTTCCTCCTCTTCTGCTTTTATTTCTTTCTCTCTCCTTATCTTGGCATCTTTTGACTTTGGTGAAGGACTCCTTTAACAGAGTGACACAGTGTTTTATAAAGGTGTAATCAGCCTTGTCCAAACATAATCATGCATTCATTGCTTATTGCATTGACTTCAGTGTGTAATTTACTTAACCCACATCTTCAATGACTTAAAAGTAACACAAAAAAGTAACATATTTACACTGACACTTTCTTAGCCCCCCACCCCAAAAAACATGCACCATGTTGGTCTATCAACAAGCTAGCAGTTTTTTAAATCCACATTAAAAACGCACCTTTTTAAACAGGCTTTCGATCTTTAATCTGTTTTATCTGCCTCTAAATGGCATTGTCTACATGCTGTTTTATGTTCTATGATTATCTTGTTGACTGTTTAGTATTGTTTTAGTCGATAGATATGTCTATACTGTGCAGCACTTTAGGCCCTTCTGAGTTGTAAAGTGCTATATAAATGCTGTTTATTATTATTATGTTATAATTATATACTTTCAGCATTTTCTCCACTCATAAAAACGTGTCCTCTTTGGTCTTGCCCATAAAAGTGAATCAGCATTTTCTGTGTATGTCATGTAATCCTTGTCCATCTCACAAAGCTACTTTAGTATTAACAAACCTGGACTTCTTGCTGCGATCGCGTCGATGACCATCTCTGTCTTTACGACTCCTCTCTCTTTCTTTATCTCTGTCACGTTCCTTGTCTCTGTCCTTGTCTTTTAAGCGCCGGTCTCTGTAATTATAACATGAGTTAGAGCTAATGCCATTTTTTTCAAACAACAAACTTTATCTTGATCATGCAAAAATATATTCTAAGTCATCAAGAAATTCAATAGCCTTTGTGTTTCACTTACCTTTCTGCAGATTTGGAGCGATTTCGTTCACGGGACCGATGGCGTTTGCGTGAAGGTGAAACTTTACGATCCCGTTCTCGTGAACGGCTGCGTTTCCTCTCCCTGTCTTTGGTCCCTGAGGATTCCACATCCTTCTTGTCTGTGGAATCAGCTGCCATCTGAAAACAGAAAGCATGTGTGTCATGCAGCAGATGGTATGGTCCGCACAGAGCCAGTCTGGGATTATATGAAGAGACAGAGGTCATGCAGACTGCCAAACCCACCAAGGTTTGGTTACTCCTGGGAGACACAGGAGTCAAAGGGTGGCCACACCAAATATTTTGTGTCTGCTACGCTGTTTTTTAAGCGACTGCACAAATAAAACTCATCCATCGCATTATTTTTGAAAGCAATCACAGTTTACATGTGTTTAAGATATTTGCACCGTAACGTTACTGTATCAGTTTTTAACGTACTGAGGACAGTTCTTAGTTTATCCGCTTGAAACAGTGTAGTATTAACAGCCTTTCAGTGAAGGTTCAGACTTATTCACCATCAGTAACTTAAAAAAAAACATCCCACTTGTCATATGAGACGTAATTAACAAAACAAAATAAAGTGATTTACTATCTGCAGTGGATTGTGTGAACAAGCTAGCCCCTAACGTTAAGCTAGCAATTTAGCAAAAAGCTAATTACCGTCAAGAAACTGCCTAAACCTGCAACATTAAAAGGTCATTCAAGTCAGACATTTACACTGAGTAAACTGCGAGTATGATTTACAAATTTAAAGTTTACCTTATTCACTTGTCAACAAAATATTTGCGACGTATCTACGATTCAAGAAGACGCCATAATGCCATACACGAGTAGAAGCGAGCAAAGATTTGTGGGAGTTGTAGTACTGAGCGGTCTATACAAGGTGGAGCCAAACGCTATTCTACAGTATCCATCAAAGTGGAGGCCTGTATTTAGGGCCTATATTGTTTCTGACATGAACACCTAATGCCTGCTCAAAAACAACTTTCTGAATCCCTTCATACTTCACCTCAAACACAAGGTGGCAACCGTGGTACAAGTAAGCACAGTGTTTATATTATTTTATATTCAACATTTTACAAATAAGACAGAATAACCACCACTGTGCACTTATAAATGCTTAGGTTTTCTCACCAAGTCTGGATCAGATCAGGCCTAACTCTGAAACTCTATAGGCTGCTTTTATTTGTTATAACCCAGAGAAACCAGACTATGTAAAGCACGGTTTCAGATTTGTCAAGGCTTAATTCTATATGTCCAAACAAAAAGGGTGTTAGGCCTATCACAGCTTCTCCAGACCACATTGTACCAGATTTAGGTCAAAAACATTATCTTATAAGCTACTTAGACTTAAGTATATGCTTATTAAAAATGAGATAAATAAAGGTTTCACAAACTCGAAACCATTTTAAACTATTTCTTTGGGTTATTAAGACAAGCCTAGGTATCCTTTTTTAAATCTAGATCCTGTCTGAAACTGAAACATCTACATCTTTTAGCAAACATAATATTTATATTCTATATGTCCAAACAAAAAGGGTGTTAGGCCTATCACAGCTTCTCCAGACCACATTGTACCAGATTTAGGTCAAAAACATTATCTTATAAGCTACATGGCTGAATTGACCTTCAAGAGGCCCCAGGGTAAAAAGTTCAACACAGCAGTTTCATTATTTCCCCAGACACCCAGAAACCTTAACACCTTTGAACAAATAGGTTTTCTTGCCAGTTGTTTAATCAGCAAATGTAAACCATTCCATGTTTTCTTTCCTCTGTACAGTAAATAACAGTCTGTTAACTTTAATTAGTTTTTGAGACAAAAACATTGTTTTGATGCATGTCTAGTTCATATGCCTTTATTCAATGATCAACAAGCTGATGATTTAAAAAAATGTAAATGTCAAATGCATTGATAATGAAAATAATAAGGCAAAACTAAAAACATATAGTTTTATTAGAGGTGTCGGCACACAAAAATAGCCTGTCCTTTGCAGGATATTATATACTAACAGAAATGAAAGACCTAATCAGAATGTACTGAATCCAGTGGGAAGTCTCGTTTTAGTCTGTTATTTACCTGATGATCTACTAAAGGTGTGCAGTCAGACTGGTCAGTTTATTGTTTACCGTAGACTGTATAGTACAGCCATGATGAAATAGCTTTGTTGGCTGAGTACCACTTAAAAACATACAGCCTCTGCACAGGATTAACATTCAAGAAGTGCTGTTAGTGCAGAGGCACTATTATGTTTTCTGTCCTCTAAACTATCCTCTGGTGTGTATGTGTGTGTACATGCAGATGGAGACGGATAAAAGACATTTCAGATGTTGCTATGCTTGACTACAGTCTGGATTGGCTCAGTGCTGATTCATATTCTAGACCTGCCTTTACATCCGCAGGGAGATCAAGAGAGATTTATGAACCCCTTCAGAAGATGAAGCAGTTGCAATGGGACCAGATCAAAGTTGATGGTATAAAAAACACATACAATGGGGAACAATATAGGGGAAGAAACCAATGAACTGGTTAAAGAGTAAAAGACCGAGTTTGTATTTTATGCACTGAACTGTGATCATTGCTTTTGTTTGTTTCTCCAATTAGCTGCTCATTTACAAATTCCTTCAGTGTCATACTGCCACTACTAATCTGCAATGCTATGTGTTCTTTAATGGTACAAAGGGTTTCTCTCCTGGGCTTTTTTCGCAGTAGACATTTTGACTTGTCATAGGAGGAGAAGCAGAGATGTTGATAATGGTGTTAACAATGGCTTTTCACTGTTGACGTGTCTCAGTAAGCCACGACAGTGTGACAGTGAGCCAGCATGTACAATGCCAGGAGCCCTAAAGAGAAGCAACCGAGTGGGATTCAGCCATTAAAAAAGGCACCTATTCTTTTTCTACTGTGGCATGTGCAGATCTCTTCAGTGAAGCAAAAGTAGGCAAAACATGTAGTTCAAAGACTTTATGCTGTATTTTTACTAATTAGTTGAGGACAGTGTGCACAAGAAGAAAGTTTTCAATTAAAAGCTGAAGGAGTAAATTGTCATATAAAGTTTGTTTCTGCAAACAAACAAAAAGTAGAGTTAACTCTGTTTTTAACATATAACATGAAAATTAATCACAGATCAGCAAATATTTCCCAGTTTTGAAGCTTTAGAAGCAGATTTTTGCTGGATGATGGTTTGTGTTTAGCTGTTCTGCAGATGTGCACACCACTTCTCCAACACTACCCCCCCCAACTCTAACTACAGTCAACCCTCCCATCCCAAATACCTAATGTGCCTCTGCATTGGCTCCCCTCCCCCCTTATTCCCCAAATGCCAGACATGGTTGTCTAATTAAATGGCTGGCAGCACAGTCATTCTTGACATGTCTTCAGGGTGCACCAGACAGGGCACGTGGGTATGAGGGGGGCTAGATCTAGTGAAGGTGAACAGTGTGCATAAATGGGGGTTTCTGGGGGTGTCATAATATGGCCGATAAGAATAGGGGAGCGACATAGTCCTGTTGGAGGAGTCTGTTTACCTCTGCCAGGGACACATGGGTTTTATCTTTACAGGAGACCTGAGCTGAGCGTCTGTCTGCATGTGTAAACTGAATTGCTGCACTTGTGGGTGAGAAAATATGCAGAACAGACAAGATAAACTGCTTAGTATACACAGCACACACTGACACATATTCATACGCCAATTCGCATGTGCATAATCACATATGGATGCCCTTACGGTACTCACAGGCACATACATGAACAGAATTGCACTGGCACAACTGACAAAGAAACTTGGTTGAATAATACAGCAGTGGTATGTAATAAAAAACCACAAACAAAATCTTATATTACATTGAATACTTAACTTGATTTCAGCATATTATATTTCCCCATGTCATTATCTGTAAATGAAAAATATGAATTCTCCTGTTGGTTGCTCAATTAACAACAACAACACTAAACTACTGCTAAAGGTAGCAGACTTAGCAGTGGTAGATTTTATGTGATTTGGTGTTGGTTAAGCTCTCTTTAAATTACATGCTTAAATGAGTTAAATTGTAAATTAGCATATTGATATAAATATTAACAGATAGAAACTTAGAAAAGTGTGTGAAAACATTTCAGAGCAGTGGGCCTATAGAAGAGACACATGCAAAAAGTCTATTAGAAAAACATAGTGGCTACCTTTAAAAAAACAAACAAACAAACAAGTGAGATATAACGTATTAATTAGTGAGCTCTAGAATTCTGATTGGTGGATGTTGTTACCCTTGGGCAGAGTCAGGCTGTTTGCAGTGTTTAGCCAGTTGCAGCCATACTCATGACTTTACAGGACAGTGGTGTCAGTGTTCTCATAATTCTTGGTAAGAATGCGCATAAGCCTGTTTACCCAAAAGTCAAACTATTGTTTTATAGTACATACTTATGTATTATGCATGCATACATTAGGTGGGAAATGTATAAATGTGGAAAGACATCATGGTGGGCATGTCTGTTGGATTGAACCGCACAGAGCCAGTTGCCCAGATGGGATTCTCTCACCAACTGAGCCTCAGACATACAACTCCATTTTCCAACCAGAAACAGGAGTTGTGACACTGTCAAGGCAGCTGTGCCAAAGCTCCCTGCTGTAGTGGCTGTGGGTTTGTACGTTTGTGTGTTCAGTGTGTGCACAGTCATATAAGGGAATGTAAACTATATGTCAGTCTGCAGATAGCTCATCAGTAACCTGGCAGCATAGCTTTGCAAACCCCCATCCTCTCATCAGCCCTGTTTCCTTCTCTGCTGCAGTGGCACTGAAGAAGTCTGATAGGTTGATTGCACAAATGTGTGTGAGATGTGTTTTTATGTGTGCCTATACCGCCATGTCTGATAGATGATGTGCTTATGTGGTAATGAGCTACGCTGCACTGCTGCCATTTTCTCTGACTCCTAGAGAGGGTTTCAGATAGCAGCACTCTTCACTGAATTGTCCTCCCTCCCTTCCTTATCCTGATCCCCGATCACGGTCTCTGCTGCAGACACCTATCCACTGAGGAAGGGACAAATGTCTAGACTGCACAGATCACTGGCTGCTTACCTTTTCATTACTTTACATCAAATGTCAGTGCCATACATGTGTCATTGCTGACCTGTACAAATCTATTCTCAAGCATGGATTGGTTTTCAGAAGCTGACATGACACGGAGGTAATTTTATCAATAAATCAGCAGGGCAGCCCCCCCCCCCCCCTTTTTTTTGTGTTTGAGTTTTTTTTTTCACATGTCAAGTAAACAGAACAGAACAAGCACTTAATTAAAAAAATTAAGCAAACAAAAAACAGAATATACCTGTATCTGTCATTGCTGGAAACAGTAAACCTGATTTTTGGGAATAGTGAATTTCCTAAAATACTGAAGTATTCTTTTAACTGGAGAGCCATGGTATGGGTCATAAGCTACAACTTTAAGGGAACAGTTTTGACAATTTCGTGAATACACCTATTTGCTTTCTTGAAAAGATCAATATCAATCTGCACAGTAAATATTCAGCAACACCCTGCGGCTGAGTTTAGCTTAGCATAAACTGGGAACAAGGGGAAACAGCTAGCACAGCCCTGCTTCCAGCCAGCAAGTTTGTCTTTTTGAACACAAAAAGTTAAATGGTGTCATTGGTGCTGTCTTTTTCAGAGGATGATGGCAGAGCTATGAGTTCCACATCCTTTATGGTTGTGCCTTGGAGCAACCTGCCATGGATGGCAGGCTCACTATACCTTCAGCAAAAGTTTATCTGATTTACATGGACAGGTAATGTACATGGGCCAATTTTCTGATAAATTTGTGCATATATCTGTGAGAGAGACAAGGAGACAGAGAAACTAAAAAAAAAAGATAAGCGACAGGAGCTTTGTAGACATACAGGCTGGCAGCCAGGTTTATCCGAAAGATGATCAAACCACTATTTAATTTCTAGCCGCAGCAAATCAGTGTTCAAGTAGACAGCAGATTAAATTTATCTGAGATCAGTTGTGGAAAGTATCTTATCACAATTTCATTATCTCCTATAATATAAAGAGGTCACAAGTCATAGCTGTATCCTGTGTGTGATAGTTCAGGAATGGCAAACATTCAGCCACTTCATCCATGTTGTATCATCAGTGGGCCGAGCGTGGCAGCAGGACCTAGCCAGGGAGATCCTGATAGCAGCCAGTATCAGCTGAAGGAAAGACTAAGCAAATGTAATAATGGAGGTCGGGGTGGGGGGTTTGTTATGTAAGAAAAAGCAAGGGAAAAGGGAACAGCAAACACAGTAATAGTGTTGTGACAGAAATTGTTAGGTTTTCACTGAATGTTTTGCTGTTTGTGAAGAGAATCTGTTATGGCCTTAACTACCTGTGAGCCCTTTACAAAAAAATGTAATATTTGGAAGTCATACAGTTTGCAATGTGGAGCCAATTCCTATTAACATTGTTTCTAAAATAATATTACATGTTACATATTAATTTGCTAAGACATTTAAGTTCTAGATTGGTTAAACCTTGAACTTAAGAAATGCCAGTTATTTTAACTATCTTAATGAAGGATTTATGCTGCATGATGAGGACAGTGTCACAAAATTCAACAACAGATTCCTTTTTTCCAAAACCATGAAAAAAATCAATAGAAAGTGGCAAGTGTTCAAAATTCATTTTTTTAACAAATAAAAAACTGAATAATTGGGCGTGCAAAATTATTCAGCCCCTTTACTTTCAGTGCAGCAAACTCTCTCCAGAAGTTCAGTGAGGATCTCTGAATGATCCAATGTTGACCTAAATGACTAATGATGATAAATAGAATCCACCTGTGTGTAATCAAGTCTCCGTATAAATGCACCTGCACTGTGATAGTCTCAGAGGTCTGTTTAAAGCGCAGAGAGCATCATGAAGAACAAGGAACACACCAGGCAGGTCCGAGATACTGTTGTGGAGAAGTTTAAAGCCGGATTTGGATACAAAAAGATTTCCCAAGCTTTAAACATCCCAAGGAGCACTGTGCAAGCGATAATATTGAAATGGAAGGAGTATCAGACCACTGCAAATCTACCAAGACCTGGCCGTCCCTCTAAACTTTCAGCTCATACAAGGAGAAGACTGATCAGAGATGCAGCCAAGAGGCCCATGATCACTCTGGATGAACTGCAGAGATCTACAGCTGAGGTGGGAGACTCTGTCCATAGGACAACAATCAGTCGTATACTGCACAAATCTGGCCTTTATGGAAGAGTGGCAAGAAGAAAGCCATTTCTTAAAGATATCCATAAAAAGTGTCGTTTAAAGTTTGCCACAAGCCACCTGGGAGACACACCAAACATGTGGAAGAAGGTGCTCTGGTCAGATGAAACCAAAATTGAACTTTTTGGCAACAATGCAAAACGTTATGTTTGGCGTAAAAGCAACACAGCTCATCACCCTGAACACACCATCCCCATTGTCAAACATGGTGGTGGCAGCATCCTGGTTTGGGCCTGCTTTTCTTCAGCAGGGACAGGGAAGATGGTTAAACTTGATGGGAAGATGGATGGAGCCAAATACAGGACCATTCTGGAAGGAAACCTGATGGAGTCTGCAAAAGACCTGAGACTGGGACGGAGCTTTGTCTTCCAACAAGACAATGATCCAAAACATAAAGCAAAATCTACAATGGAATGGTTCAAAACTAAACATATCCAGGTGTTAGAATGGCCAAGTCAAAGTCCAGACCTGAATCCACTCGAGAATCTGTGGAAAGAACTGAAAACTGCTGTTCACAAATGCTCTCCATCCAACCTCACTGAGCTCGAGCTGTTTTGCAAGGAGGAATGGGCAAAATTTAAGTCTCTTGATGTGCAAAACTGATAGAGACATACCCCAAGTGACTTACAGCTGTAATCGCAGCAAAAGGTGGTGCTACAAAGTATTAACTTAAGGGGGCTGAATAATTTTGCACGCCCAATTTTTCAGTTTTTTATTTGTTAAAAAAGTTTGAAATATCCAATAAATTTCGTTCCACTTCATGATTGTGTCCCACTTGTTGTTGATTCTTCACAAAAAAATTACAGTTTTATATCTTTATGTTTGAAGCTTGAAATGTGGCAAAAGGTCGCAAAGTTCAAGGGGGCCGAATACTTTCACAAGGCACTGTAGATGTGCCTTATGTTGTACTGGACATGTGGATGTGTGTCGGGGAAGATTTGGTCCCTAAGGCTGTATTCACGCTTCAGTGGAACACAGGGTTGTTTTGACACCTTACCATGATGCTGCCATCATTGTCTAATTGCAGGCCACACAGTCCTTGGGGACTGAACAAAAAGAAATCAGTTTAAAGTCCAGAAATCCAAGTGAATCCAAACCTGACTACACTTATTTTTAATGCATTTCAGTATCTCAGACAGTTGTAGTTAATAGCCTTCAGCAATAAGGTAAATCAGTTGGCCTTTCAGTAAAGCAAACAGTAGAGCATATTTGTTGATATTTGTATCTTAGCCTCAATAAGAATGTGAAGTGAACTGCTGTGCCCTTCCCCAGGGAACAAGTGTAGATTATCACTTAGGACAAAATAGACCATGTGCAGCCAAGATATCAGTTTTTGTTTCTCTCAAGGAGCCTTGAATTCGATTAAATTACCCAAATAACCATTTGCTCTAATTTGATAATGCTCTGAGAAATCCAGTCTGGTATTCTGTGACATGCCTGAACAGCTACAGAAAAAAACTAAGATGAACTCAAAATGCATGTTGCCCTCCTGAATCTGTTGTGTGAAAAGGTGAGATTATGGTGCTGGTACATGCATTTATACTAGCTGTATTTAAAGAAGTATTTCTTCAGGATAAACCCATCCATCAAAGATCCAAGGTCTAATTTTAATGGGTTTAACACAAATATTCATTGGCTTGTAAATTCACTTCGGACATATTTATTTAAATAAAGATTTAAAGATGAAAGTTGTGTGTGATTATGACAAATACAGGAGTCAATTCCTAATTTAAGCCATAACTGGCAACTCAACACAAACACATTGTTTTTTGGAGGGTGAAGGAGGATATGCACAATAAAACAATTCTGCCAAAATACAGCAAGAGAAAAACAGTGAAATACAGGGCAAAGCACAGATTTAAGCTCTTCAAAAACATTCCTTAGAAGGCATTTGAAAGTCTGAAATGTCATGAACTACAGCCAGAAATTTTGCATCTTGACCTGTGCAGACAATAAGGTTTGTGTTTGGATCCTACAGTTTGTTTTCTTTATGTGATTGGATTGTCAGAAACTGAAATTGGTTAACCCTGCAATGTGAAATGAGAGTTGAACAAAATGGCACTTGTTTATGGAAGCACAGTGCTTCACACTGGACCAAGAAGTGAAATAGTGACTGCAGCAGAGCTACACAGACACATTTTAGACTGCATGCTGTTTCTAACACCCTGTTTGTGGCTGCTACCAGTGTGGTCTCTTTAAAACCACGTAGAGATCTTCTGCAGTCCACTGCTCTCTAAAACATCCAGCAATCACCTCGGCTATGGCTTCTGTCTAATGCTACAAATAAAAGGTGAGGCACCCGCTCATAGAGCCATCCCTCCCTCTTTCTGGGAGACAGGAGTGCTGCTCACATTGTTGCTAGGCAACACATTAAATTCTAGTGTGCCGTACATCCAGAGAAGCCCGGGCTTCTCGGCACAGACCTACAAATCATCAGGTCTTCCATTAGCTGAGCTGTCAACAGCCACTAATGCCAGAAGACTCAAGTGAATACAAGAACAATAACAACAGCTACAAAAACACCAAAGACAGGCATAAGCACATAGAAACATCGAGAAAAATGTTATTTTATAAGTGGAAAAAGTCAAGAATACTTTGCAAGGAATTTGGAAAATAAGGTCCAAATGTTTTTTTAAACAAAACAAACAAAAAAAAAAGCAGACAGGACCAGCCTGTGATTCCATCCCCCCGCCAGCAACTATGTTAGTGTTAATGCAGATACAGTTGCCTTTAAATTCCAAGCCTCGGGAGTAGATGGTCTTAGATGGCAGAGCCCATCTTCTGTCAAAGTCTGTTCCTTCTTTGACCAGTTCCCCTCCCATTAAAATGCTGTTTGCCATAGTACAAACACCTGCTACCAAGTCATGGAATCTAATGCCAACTGTGCAGATATCTAGGCTGAAAATGGCAGCAGGGTCATCTATGATAACTGTTAATAACGCCACAAATTTGCACATCAAATCACATTAAATTTTTTATAGGCTTTGGGGAGTACTGGGACATATGTGAAAAAAATGTTAAAAGCAGTAACTATAGCATCTTTTGGGGGACCTGTAGAAAATATAATGAATTATCTTAAGGGAATTTGCTGGGAATGCAAGTTTGAAAATAACAAAAGGCTAGTGGTTGAATGCTACATGATCCATTAGAATAACACACCTGAACCCTCTGCTTGAGTTGCACTGCAAGTAATGCAGGTGCCAGGGTTTGACAAGGAAGAACAACAAGTGGATTAATCAAAAATGGGACATATGATGTCTCTGGTACTGCTGATTTTGATCATTTTTTTAAATGTTCATTATGAGTCTGACAGTTATACAGGAGTGCAATGATGCATCTGTACACTTTAACCCAGCACCTGGAACCTACTGTAACATGGCGGGTAGGCCCACACGACACATTTACAGTCCAAAGTTAAGGACTATTTCTCTTCAGGCAGAGAATTCTAAATAAAAGGCTCACTAAAATAAATCCAATCAGATTGGCTTGTGAAAAAGAAATTGTTTTTTTAAATACCAAGAAGAATGATTTCATTTTTTGCTGGTGTATATATTAAAACTAATATCTATTAAGCAGCTCTTTAAGTGGCAGGAAGTAGTGACATGGTGCACTGTTAATGTGACAACACAAAAATAAAAGCTTTTGGTCAATAACACTGAACAATTAAGACGGTTGTGGTGATGGGTAACAAAAGGGAATCTGACTAAATGTGTTCCGATAGTCTTTATACAGCCATGTTTTTGTTTATTTTTGTCACAGCATGTCCACCCTAGACTACAGTATTTTGTGACTCATGTGAGTGCTGAGTCATATTACGCTCCTTCAGATGTACTCTAAGTTTGTCCTCCCACTTGCCTTTGAAACTGAACACTCTTCTTGCCAAATCCCTTCTCCCCCCTTTTGTCCACTGTCAGTTTTAATTTCCAAATGACACACTATGAGGGGGCAGCTGGGGAATCTTTTCCCCAAGAATTCTGTAGATACCACTTCCATCTTGTCACTCAGCCCAAACAGTGACCTTAAAAAGACATTCAGATCAAGTGATGGATGAGAAACGGCACCATTATCAGAATTTCAAATGGGTCTCTTCTGAGCAATGCTTTCAAATGAAGTGTTTACAACCACTCCCTTCATACAATAGAGGTCTGCATCTTGAAGTGCCTGGTACAGGAGTATTTAATTGATCAGAAATATTTTCAACATCACACATTTTTCACTTTGCACTGTGTGCTGGTGATAAGTCATGATCAAAAGTTCAGCATCAGTTAAGCAAAGAGAGTGTAGTGGTCTTTCTGAAGCGGTCAATAGGGAGTTTGAGGAGGATGCTGCAAAGGAGAGAGAGAAATCCACATCAATGCTTTCTTCCCCTTGCACATCCTGCTGACCTATATAGTTCACTTGTCCTCGTTTCTGACCACAGCAGTGTTCACATGATGGAGCAGCTCTTGGTCTTGTCCTTGCTGAAAGTGGAAGAGAGAAGCTCTGTCTTGCTGGGCAGGTGGAGGAGTCTCTTGGAGAGGCGGCCGACAGGGCTGGGTTTATCGGCAGGCTGGAGCTTGTTCATGCAGGCCAGAGCTGTGGTACGGAAAACACTGTGGATGCTTTTCTCTGATGTGAAGGCTGAGCACTCCAGGTAAGCCTCTGCCCCAAGCTGCTTGGCCAAAGATGAACCCTACAGTGTGAGGGGTAAAGTATATACATGTAAAACTGTGTTTGAGCTAGAATAAATTAAAGCAAAGGGGAAATTCTACTAGTGCCCAATCTATATAGGAAAAAGAAGCCTAAACAGACACACAGGAGGAAAGAGTACTCATAGGACACACCTGTTCATGAGAGATGGGAGTCTGTTTCTGATTGGACAGCTCCATGCGTGTACCAACATCCGTGCGCAGGTCTGTTTTACAGCCTATTAGTAGGATCCGTGTGCTGGGGCAGAAGTCCTGGATTTCTGCTTTCCACTGCAAAATAAAATAAACAGAGGTGACACCAGACTGTTAGGTAAAAGGATGACATATCGACTGAATATTGAGGAGGGCAAATGATTGATCAAGAAGGTTACTACTTAGAGTAAGAGTACATCCACATTAAGCCAGTTATATGTGTAAATGCATCTCTTTCTGTTTGAGTCCTCTGTCCAGACTAAAAAGAACTTTTTTCTCCCCTGCAAATATGTTTTTCCAAAATTACCTCCAGAACAAGTGTGTATATCTCAGAATGTTGGTTTGTTTCAGTGTGTACAGGATAAACGGAGCTTTTTGCTTGACCAAAGTGAGGGTCGTGGACTCTGTGGCAACACAGTTAACTATTAGTCACCTCTAACTTTCAGTGTGATTGTTGATTTTAAATGCCAATATAGCTGAACCTGCAACAGATTTGGATTTGTGCAGATTTTAACAGACAATATCATGGTTATAAAAAAAAAAATAATAAAAAAAAATCACCAAACCAAAACCATTTTACCACCACAACACAGTAGCACGGAAATGACAACTTACTGTCGTCTATAACTATTTCTGTCCCAACTATGAAATGATAATTTTATCAGGCAGCTGTCTGTCCCACTCCTTACCAGAGCTTGGCTGTGATGTCCAGTTATGTTGTACGCCAAGTAAAAAGAGGGCAGTGAGTGAAGTATTTGACTGTTTTCATGTTGTTTGGACTGAGCTCTCAGTAAAAACGACCTACAAACTACAAAATTCATATAGCTTATGTAGACGTGGTCTAAAATGAGGCCATAACACTGGTGTTGTTGTCCTGTCATGCTCATATTGCAGCTGGCCATACCTTCTTCAGTGCACTGTCTACTGTGTCTGGTCGGCTGATATCAAAGCATAAGAGTACTGCGTCTGAGTCGCTGTAGCAGAGGGGCCTGACATTGTCATAGTATGGAGAACCTAAAAGGACAGAGCAAAGAGTTTTAATTTAATGCACATACGTTTTGGGAAGCTGGACACTCAACATCTTTAAAAATCCTTAGTAAAGTCAATAGAATCAAACATGTTTTTAAGGTCTGAATCAAGCTGACACTACAGTATAATGTCTCATCACCAGTGACGTGCGGTGAGGTTGACAGCTGGTGAGGCACTGTCAGATTTACAAATACAAATGAATCGTTGACAAATTGTCTGTTAACAGACAATGCGTTATGTTTTATATCTCATATCAGTATTCTTCACACAAATGTGACCCATATTTAATTTGAGGTTACAATTTATTCCAATTGAGCTTATTTCTAACTAGAAATAATAAAAGTTTATAGTCTTACCTTTACTTGTACACGAAATCCATTTGTCAGCTGGTATGTATTACAAACCCTTTTACCGTTCGAATCCAATATTAAAACAAATGTTTTCAATAAAGAAGATCCTTCTGGACAAAAATGTCCAGACTGTCAAAAATGTTTTGATTGAAAGTCCAGATTTGCGAATTTTCTCAGCTTGGAAATGTAATCTTCCATTTTGATAAGGCGGATTGTAAAGGAAATATAAACAAGCACGAAGAAGATTGTAGGTAGCGCAAGAATCTGTGGGCTCACTAGCGCCCTCTGCCTTGAGGCAGGCGTACTGTTTGCCTCACCGAGTAACTTTTTTACTGGGTTTTATGGTTAATCTACGAGCCTAAACACGTTACAGAACTACATTTTATACATTATCCAGATTATGGCAAGGCAGAGCATATAATCAGAGTGTTTGAAAGCATGTTATTTGTGATATATAGAGGGACAGCGACAC